>NW_006159453.1:4356214-4363335 GCF_000334495.1 Tupaia belangeri chinensis | reverse complement strand
CGGCATGAGTGCTAAGCCACCCGGTCCAGGACGTGAACCGCGGTTGACTACGTGGGAGTCCAGCGACATAGCCATTACGCTAACTGCTGGTTCCCCCATGCTGCCTGTTTAGTAACACCACAATTCAGTCTTTTCTGGGGTCTGATAGACATACTGCATCAGGCTAAACTACATCTGTGCTGGATAGAATGTTCTCAAAAATTACCTGTTGACAAAGATGTGTATGGTGGTCTCAGCTGGGCTGGACTGAGGTGTATATCATGCTGGGTAAAGTCTCTTCACAATCTAAGTGATGTACAGTGATTTAATGTATGAATAATAATATAAAAAATGTTAAAAATACATCTATAGATATATATATATATATATCTATAGATGTATTTTTTTTTTTTGGATTTTCGCTATAGGGAGCGTGCGCTTGCCAGACAGACAGAGACAGACATAGAGACAGAAAGCGAGAAATCACCCCCCAGGGGGGACGGTCACGCCACAATCCCTTCTCCTCCATTCTCCTCTCGGGATCTTGGGCACACACGCACACGTGACCGGCATGAGTTTTAAGCCACCGGGTCTGGAACGCGAACC
Source organism: Tupaia belangeri chinensis (assembly GCF_000334495.1). Lineage (NCBI taxonomy): Eukaryota > Metazoa > Chordata > Mammalia > Scandentia > Tupaiidae > Tupaia > Tupaia belangeri. The sequence continues at coordinate 4,362,750 of NW_006159453.1, read as the reverse complement.
GCGGTTGACTACGTAGGAGTCCAGCGACATAGCCATTACGCTAACTGCTGGTTCCCTAAGTCAATATATTTTTAAAAAGTGACTGAGCCTTGCAAATCTCTTCCCACTCTTACCTTGACCATAAAATTGGGGGTGGAGACCTTTCCGAGTTGAGAAAAAGCTGCTTTGATGAGAACTTGGTAAAAGGTAGTTTAACTGTGATGGTTTCTGATGTTCTTAAATACTTTTCTCCACCCGAGCCTGGGGATTTCCCTTCTGCCTCCTGTAAGCCCCACCCTAACAGCAGACAACTACATATAAATGATATACAAGCCAACAGAAAGTGAGAAAGGGTTTTCAAAACTTCTCTCCAGGAAACTGAAACCACAAAGCAAATTCAGTAACTGGATTGTTATAAATGGAACTTGCTGAGTGTTTGGATAATGCTTCTGTAATGTGGGACTCCGGCAAGAATTTACTTGGCACTTTTTAATGTAGAACCCAGAAGGAGTTCACATTTGTAATAACAGCTTCTTTCGACTTTCTGATATTTCTGTAACCTCCTGGTTTTCAGCAGCATGACTTCTTCATCTTGTCTTCCAGTGCTTGTCTCAATGCCAGTATCATACAAGAAAGTCAGCGTTCAGGGATTTCTCTCTGGACACACAGTAAGGAACTTAAAACAGTCCAAGAATATCTAGCATGGACCTCTGTTGCCTTCCCTGGAAATCCCCTTTCAGAAGTTTTTTGATATGCTTGTTTATGATGGACTTAGTCATCCACTGAAACAATTTATTTCCCAGATCAAAGCACACCATCTCAAACTCTGTGCCTTTCCAAAGGAAAAGGCCGATCTGGGACTGAAGCTCATTATTTTCCTGTGGCATTTGGCTGGTTTCCGGGGCTGGCTGAGATTCCACCGAGCCATGGCCTGATCCTTGCAGCATGACTTTTGTAGCCTGAAGAACATACATATCCCCTCAGCTGTTACATGGTAATTTAATCTGAGACAGAGCTGGACATGGCACCCTCTGCAAGCCCCAATCCGAGATGGAAGTTATCTAAAAAACACAAATGAGTATTGGATTTTTTTTTTTTTTTGGAGAGATTTTCACTGTAGGGCGCGTGCGCTCGCCAGACAGACAGAGAGAGACATAGAGACAGAAAGCGAGAAATCACCCCCCAGGGGGGATGGTCACGCCGCAATCCCTTCTCCTCCATTCTCCTCTCGGGATCTTGGGCACGCACGCACACGTGCCCGGTGTGAGTTTTAAGCCACCGGGTCCAGGACACGAACCGCGGTCGACTACGTGGGAGTCCAGCGACATAGCCATTACGCTAACTGCTGGTTCCCAGTATTGGATTTTTTACAGAAGAGGTGGCATAGGAAGCTACAAGCCCTGACTCCACTGAAAATTACCTGCTTCCCACTTCCCTTGAGTCACTGTCCCCCCTTCCTTATATTATCTCCTTTCTTTTACCTACTACCTTATTTTTAGGAATAAATAAAATTTCTCTAACAAAGTAATTTAGAATAAATGTTCATAGCTTAGGTTTCTCCTGGTACTTATTACTACATGTGTGTATTCTCCCCTCTGCTCCAACAGCCATGTCATAAGTTTTCCCAAACATCAGCATGTCCCTCTCAATCAAGAATTTTGGGGTCCTGGGACCAGCAGGTGGCATGGTAGTCAAGGCGCTGGACTCCCACATGGCCAACCACAGTTTGAGTCCCAGACCTGGTGACTTGAAAACCCCATTGGGCATGGATGTGTGTGTACCCGAAACACCAGGAGGAGAATGGAGGAGAAGGATTGGGGTGTGGCCAGTCCCCCTCTGTGGGTGTTTTCTCACTTTTCCTCTCTCTGTCTTTCTGATAAGCACACTCTCTCAATGGCAAAAAAACTAAAAAAAATAATAATAATAATTTTGGTAACTAGTGTAAAATAGCACACCTCTTTTGCCTTTTTATAGTGTGTTCTCACAGTAGCTATTCTGCTGCAGGACAGGAGGAGATTATATGTTAAGACAATGAGAGTTCCAAATTGTTGACAGACACCTTTGCTTTGGGAACTCTGTGGCAACGTGTGCTACCAGAAGATAAATCAGGATAGACATTCTGAGGGTCCTGGGGCTTTCACGAAGTTCCTATCCAAGCACAGCTACACACTTTGTGAATTCTTCTGTCCCATGAAACAAAAATGGGCCTGGTAGAAAAATGTGGTATTTAAAGAAGCACCCTAGGGACAGTGGCTTAGTTATCTTTGAACACATTGCATGAAGTTTGCTAAAAGTTTAAATGTAAAAGAAACAGCACTTCCCTTGATTCCTTAGAACAGAAAAGCAACTGATTTCCTAGAACTGAGCCTATTTATGTAAGTAACTCTTTGTTACTTTCGGTTTTGTTCTTGTTTTCCAGGAAATGCCACTGCAACAAGCCTTGAATTGGCCCAAGAGATTGTTTTCCTGCTGGAAAACCACTGTAATGTCATTTTAGAACATCATGTCTGAAAATCCATATGGTTTGGGAGAAGAAAGGGAAAAACTTTATTATTTTAGACTTCTAGCCCTTCTCTTTATGCTGTTTTTCAAAAGCGAGAGTATGACAGTTATTCATAGCTTTTTAAAATCCTTTCATAAACAGGTTGTTAATGTATGAAGCTACAGACAGACCTTTAGGCCAGTACTAATGTCATAACTTACAATCATCATTTTTGGATGTCTTCAATTCATTCTCCATACAGTAGACAGAGTGATTTAAACACACTCATATCCAGACACTTTTTTGCACAAAAGTCTTACAAGCTCCTATTGCATTCAGGGCAAAACCCAGTCTTCATAGCACAGCCCGTGAGAGCTTGTACAACCTGGCTTCTGCCTGCCCCTGTCTAAACCAAGTCTCTGTCTGCTTCAGCACATGGACCTTCACTCCGAACTAAACGCCCCAAGCTTTTCCTCATTCACGAATTTTGTACAAATTCCTTCTGTCTCGAACTCATTTTCCTCATTCCTTTCTGACTAAATTGGATTCATTAAAAATTCTTCTTCACTCTATTTTCCAGAGAGGTGTTTCTGACCAACTAATCTAAATAGATTCTCCTTTCTACAGTTACTCGTGACCCCGGTACTATTCTTTTGCATGCTTATCAGAAATCAAAATGCGGCATTCGTTAATATGATGATTTATACTACGGCTGTTCTGCTAATCACTGTATCTTTGGTGTCTTCTCCAGTGCCCGGCACACAGTCAGTGGCAAACGCATACTTATTGAATGACTAAATGCAATCGTGTTTGAAAATGCTTGTTTTGTTGTTAGTCAGCACATTTAAGTTTGGTTCTTGGCAATCTTGGCTTTTTGAACTTGTAGACAAATTGTAGAAATTCCATCCCACAATGCTTGAAACATGGCTTGGCAAATGTGAGCTCCTGTTATTCTGTATTTGCACTGTCACTGTGGCATCATCATTATCATCATCATCATCCTATCACATTAGGTTTGGCTTTCTATAACCCAAAAGAAATGCCTTCTGTATAAACATGTTGTACAAACAGGCAGTGAACTTTGGAGTTTTACTTAGGCTTGTTTCATGATTTTAGTGATGGTCTGGATTTCATTCTAATATCAATTATTTACCTAATATTGTTCTGAATGGAAAATAAATAATATTCTAAGACTTCTGATTCTGAAAACATGTTGAACTAGATAACATGAAAATTCTCATCATAAAATATTTTTTAAAGTTAACAAAATAGGGCAAACAGCCATACCCACTGGATCTGACTGCTGGGGTGCCATGCAAAGTCCCACATCCCTCTCTCTGGCCACCCCCCTGAGTTCATGTGCTTCTCACATGCAAAATACTCTCAGCCCATTCCAGCACTGCCGAAGTATTAACCCCTCCTAAATCCAAAATCCTAACTAAATCAGGAATGGTTAGGATTCCAGGCAGGATTCATCCTTGGGAAAAATTCCTATCTACGGATCTGTGAAACCAGTTCTAAAATGCAATGGTGGGATCAGCATGGGATAGACGTTCTCATTCTAAAATGGAGAAATCAGAAGGAATCATGGCATGGCCTGATTCCATTAGATTCCAAGGTATAGGCCAGCTAGTGGTAAGGTGGTTGGGGGGTATTGGATCCCAGGTGTCTGACCTTGCCTTTGGAGTCTCATACCCAGCAGCTTGAACGATATGCCAGCCACGTGTGCATGTGTGCATGTGTGCTCAAGACTCCTGAAGTGGAGGCATGGAGAGAGAACTACTGCTTGACCATTTCCCATGTGTGTGCAAATGTGTGTGTGTTGGGGGGGGTGCTTTCTCTCTTTTCCTGCCTCTCTCTGGTAAACACGCATGCCCTTTGGCAAAACTTTTTTTAAAAATTGGAAACCAGCAGTTAGCGTAATGGCAATGTTGCTGGACTCCCATGTAGTTGACCGCAGTTCGCGTCCCGGACCTGGTGGCTTAAAACTCATGCCAGGCGCGTGTGCATGCGTGCCCAAGATCCCGAGAGGAGAATGGAGGAGAAGGGATTGCGGCGTGGCCATCCCCCCTAGGGGGTGATTTCTCGTTTTCTGTCTCTATGTCTGTCTCTGTCTGTCTGGCGAGTGCACGCGCCCTATAGTGAAAATCTCTCTCAAAAAAAAAAAAAAAACTTTAAAAAAAAATAGATTTTAAGACTTGAGAATAATCTTCTTGGCTTCATACTACGTCCTCTGGGCCCAGTGGGGTATGGATCTACCCTTTGGGCCTACCCAGGAAGCAGCCTCACCCCATCATCATCCCTGCATGGCAGTTCCACTCTCTAGAACCAAGGAGCAGGTGACCTCACCTCTGGGCCTATGTCAGCAGCCCCACTGGCCTCGGCCTCAGTCATTCTTTTCCCATTTCATGCTGACTCGGCATCTTTCAGTCCAGACTGGTAGTGTTTCTACTAAGGTAAAATTCTCGAACAATCTTGTTATCCTCCAGTACAATGAATTCACAGAGAAGACCTTCCACAAATCTTTCCTATTTCTCTATTTTTGACTTTTCAGAGTCTGTTAATTGGATTCATGAATCTCTTACTTAATATCTTGAGCAAATGGCTGTCCAGACCCATGCTTTACACTATTTTCACAGCACTCTACACACACAGACTAAGAATCTTTCAAACCATCAAGTACTACTTTCATTTTACTTTGCTGTTCCTTCTTCAGTTTGCCTGTCTCCTTTCATTTTACTACAAGAAGCAATGCCTTCTGGTGCCTCTCAATGAGAATGGAGGAAAGGGCATCAGAATAACACTGTAATGCTAGGTTATAGCTCTCGAGGCACTAGGGTTCCCCACATTATATCCAGGACTCCTGACCTCTCGGTATAGGTCAGTAATACTATAGGATATATGGTTCAAGATGTGACCTCCTTTCCAAAATGAACAACCAGAACCTGAAGGTTTGGATCAAGCAATGGGGGCAGTGAGTCCCCACAGAAGTCATAACCTTCCAAGTAAAACACATAGCCTAGGTGGCTATGGCCAGATGATACTCACCCCAAGTTATTTGACAAAAGCATATGCTGCCTTTGGAGTTCATGCATCAAAAGGGGGTTAGAGGAGCGATAATCTTTTCTCATGTCTACACAAGCTTCTGCCATGTCTGCCATGACAACACCCTAATAAGAATCACCACCTGCCTGAAGAGAAGAAATGAACCCAAACAATGCAAGATTGTCACTGCAGACTGAAATCCATCTTGTACCACACTCTCATGGTGAGAACTTGCCCACCACACAATGACTTGGACCTTCCTCAAACTTCAAGGCCAAGACTCACTGAACTCACTCAGTGGATCTTGCCAACACCTCCTGCTGTATAACTACCAATAACTTGGGAAATGTAGCAACAAGAAAATAGGCTGCAACTTCAACACTTCAGTTAAACATCTCCTCAGCTAAATTTCCAAGTTAGTCATTTATAAGGTCTAATTTCCACAAAACACTAGAAAATAATTTCACCAAGTTCTCTTTCACTTTATAACAAAGATTGCCTTCCTTCCTTTCCAGAGTACCGATTCCTTAAGATATATATATATATTTTATAGACCACAGATTAGTTTATTTTTAACACCCACCATGCCATGAATTCATAGGCACTAGGTTCCAGTAGCTCAGGCTCCTTTCCATTGGTTCTCACAAAGTGTGCTTCTCTGGGTGGAGCAGGCTGGCGCTTCAGTTGAACCCAGGTACCTTTCTCTTTGGCTTCTTTCTTTTTCTGGTCATTTTCCTTCACACGTTTTAGGAAGCTATCACTGCTCTTAGAATGTTTAATATACTCAATACGCACATTGATTCTCTTGGCAAGAATCTTGCCCTTAACTTGTTTGTTCACAACAATGCCAAGAGCATGCTGGGTAACATTGTAGACTCTTCCAGTTTTGCCATGGTAACATTTGTGGGGCATTCCTTTTTGAACAGTACCCATTCCCTTAATGTCTACAATATCACCTTTCTTGTAGATTTGCATATATGTTGCCAAAGGAACAACTCCATGTTTTCTAAAAGGCCTAGAGAACATATAT
>NW_006159453.1:4349902-4355353 GCF_000334495.1 Tupaia belangeri chinensis | reverse complement strand
GGAAGATGGCGGTTCCAGTTAAAAAAAATATCCTTAAGATATTTTAATGTTAGCTTTTATTTCCATAAGCACAGAAGATGCTCAAAATTGTTGCTAGTTTCACAACACAGTTGCCTAATTTCTTTGGTAATCATAATATATTAGTCAGTTTTTTCCAGAGGCATGTGTGTGTGTGTAGAAAAAGAGAGAAACAGACAGAAAGAGAGACAAAGACAGAGAAAGAAAAAGAGAAAGACAGACACACAAGAGATTTATTTAAAGAAACTGGATTGATTGTGGGTCTTGCACGATTGAAAGTTGTATGTTTTGTTCTGAAGGTTGGAAATTCAGATGATTCTGGAATTCAAACTCCAAGGCAGCATGCTGGAAATTCAGGCAGGGTTTTTAATGTCATATTTCTGTGGAGAATATCTTCTATTTTAGGAAGAAGATCTTCAACTTTTAGGTCTTCACCTGAATGACCGAGGCCCACACACATTGTAGAGAATAATACGCTTTATTCGGTGTCTGGTTTAAATGATAATCACATCTAGAAATTACCTATACAATGACATCTAAATGGTGTTTTACCATTTACTGACTGGCTACTATAGTCCAGGCAAGTAGACTCATAAAGTTAGTATCAAGAAAACAACATCTGTTACCTCCCCCCGGTGAGTAGTTCCACTCTATGTAGAATAGCAAAGAGCAAAACAGTGCCCACAACCAGGTTCTGCAGTTCCTAGATGTCAACTCACTGTAAGGTTTGCAGGTGTTGTGGTCACCAAGAAAGATACAACTGACACAGGCACTAGATAGAAAAAATATTGCCTCCAGGTTTGAATTGGGAGGTCCTATTGTGAAGCCATTGTAGCTCAGACCACAAACCACTCCTAGAGAGTGTGGTCTAATGGGAAATAAAATAAAGCCATTCAGTTGGGTACATACAGAGAGATCTTTTTCTTAAGAATTATTTTATTTAACCTTATTTATTTATTTCAATTTGACTAGAGAGAAATAAAGAGAGAGATAAAGACAAACTGAGAAAGCAAGCTGCCAGGTCTGGAACTTGATCCATAGTCGGCCATGTGGGAGTCAAGCACCCTTAACCACCATGCCACCTGCCAGCCCCATAGAGATCTAATTTTGCAGGTGCAATCCTACCAGGTCACTACATAATCTGCCTCCTCTAAACTCAGTATTTCCCAACATGCACTGCAGTGCTGTTTAATGTCCAAATGGTTTTTGTTACATGGGATTCTATTCAATAAGTTGTTCTTCCTAATGACCTTTGTGTGATTATTGCTTGAGTCGCTCATTTATTGTTCTATCACCCCATTTCCCTGGGGGTATAGGAAACATGAAAGGTCTATTTTATGCCATGGTAAGTATCCATTGCTGTGTAGCTATGCCATGAATACAATGTCTTAATCAGATTATAATCCTCCTGTATTCTGAACCTATGGCAAGAGTATTTTTCTAAGGCCACAATAGTGGTTCTCATGTCTATATAATGCACTAAAATGGTGGTCCTATGTCTTTAATATGTGTCAATGGTTGTAAGGCACCACCAGAATCTGTACCTAGAAGCTACTGGTTTGATATGGTTGATTCACCATATTCATGTAGATCCTAAGCCCTAGTTAGTGAAGCCTAGTTGGCCACATTGCACAGCCAGGACTTACTAATAGAAGTCACATGGCTGGAACCATCTCTACCTTTGCCTGTTTTGGGCCTCTGTGTTCAACTTCATGGCTGTGAAGCCTCCCACTGCCAGTGTCCCCCTCCCAGACCCAGCACTAGCCATGACAGAAAGCTGCTAGTCATCTCCACCTTTGCCTGTTATGGGCCTCTGGGTTCAACTTCACGGCTGTGAAGTCTCCCCAGCCAATGGCCCCCTCCCAGACCCAGCACTAGCCAGGTAGGAAGGCTGCTTTGTTCCCTCTTGCTCTCCTCTGTCCCTTCTAACTATTTTTCTCTTTTTTGAAAAAACAGCTCTCTGCCCTCCTTGGGCTTCTTTCGTTAATCTCTGTCTTTTTTCTCACCTAGGACAGAAAGCTGCTAGCCATCTCCACATTTGCTAAGTGCGCCACCGTTTTCCATTTTCATCCCAATTTCATTTTTTATGAAGTGATTTTTTTTCTTTTTTTTCCCTCTTTTTCTTCTAGTACTTTCCTTATTTTTTCTTTGCCTTCTCTCCCTATTCCTATTTCCTGCTTTCTTTTTCTTTACCCTACCTTGCTGTTTTACTTCTCAGCCATTACCCTCTGCCTAGAGATAATTAAATGCATAGTAGATAACCATCTGAGCATTTTGAGTTTTAGAGAATTCTTTGCACGTCACTGTAGTGAAATCCCCCTTCACAAATCTGATTGCAAAACTCCTCCTGTGATTTCCACATTTGAGGACTTAGTATAAGGGATAAAATAGCACCGAATTATTTCACAATAGGGGAAATACACGAGTTCACAGTCACAGAATCCTTCTACAACAAATTGACCAGAAGTGAATACATTACCAAATGACTAAAAATTGAAGAAAATCCTCAAGGATGAGAGAATCAAATAGTACATCTCCACTAAGGGAACAAGGTAAACTGTCTCCAAGTAGGGAAAATTTAGAGCATATTACTGAAATGTCAGAAAAAGAATTTAGAATATTTATGGTAACAAAATTCTATGAGATGCAAGAGAAAAGAGACATTGAGCTCCAAGGGATGAGGAAGTCTTTCCATGAAATGAAAGAAGAATTGGACACCATAAAAAAAGAATCAAACAGAACTGTTAGACATGAAGGCTATAATACAGGAAATTGAAACCTCCCTGAAAGTATTAAAAGCAGATTAGACCATGCAGAAGATCAAATTTCAGAAGTAGAAGACAAAACCAATGACCTACAAAAAATTATCAAAAATACTAAGAAAACAGCCAAGAAAACTGAGGATAATATACGAGAAATACTAGATTCCGTGAAGCGCCCAAATATATGAATAATTAGTATCCCAGAAGGTGAAGAAACTAATAAGGGCATTGATAATGTATTCCATGAAATCCTGGAAGAAGACTTTCCAAGTCTAGAGAGGTACTCAAACATCCAGATCCAAGAAATACAAAGAACCCTAAGTAGAATCAATCCAAGAAGATCTTCTCCATGCCACATTACAGCTAGATTGATCAAAACAACAGACAAAGACAAGATACTAAGATTGGTAAGAGTGAAACTTCAAATCACTTAAAAGGCTATCCAAATCAGACTAACACTGAACCTCTCATTGGATACAATGCAAACAAGGAAAGAATGGGGAAATATATTCAAAGTGTTAAATGAAAAACAATTTCAACCAAGAATACTATACCCGGGGGAGGGGCAGAAGTTAAGGATCGTCTACCAGAGGTCGATCTAGAAGCTCGTGCTAGAAGTCATGATGGGTGTTCACTGGAGACTTTGTCCTGACTACTATTTATAACTTGATGGATTCTGAGACTTGTCCAGTGAGATCGCCAGATATCCAAGAGATGCCAATGGGGTCTTGGGCCCCATCAATCCTTAATTTCAGAGTCCAGAATGTAATCAGAAATCCCAAACTCCCTTGGGAGCTTTCAGTTTTGAAGATTTAGATATGATTGGGAACCAGCAGTTAGTGTAATGGCTATGTCCCATGTAGTCAACTGTGGTTTGCTTCCCAGACCCAGTGGCTTAAAACTCACCCCAGGCGTGTGTGCGTGTGTGCCCAAGATCCTGAGAGGAGAATGGAGGAGAAGGGATTGCAGCGTGACCATCCCCTCTGGGGAGGTGATTTCTCGCTTTCTTTCTCTATGTCTCTCTCTGTCTGGCTGGCGAGCGCACGCGTCCTATAGCAAAAAACCTCTAAAAAAAAAAATTCTCCGATTAAGAGACACGGACTGGCTGAATGGATTAAAAATCAGAAACTCTCCATCTGCTGCCTACAAGAAACCCATCTCATGGATAAAGACACACATATACTAAAAATGAAGGGCTGGAAAAAGGTATTCCATGCAAATGGAAACCAAAAAAGAGCAGGAGTCGCATACTGATTTCAGACAAAATAGGCTTTAAGATAGAAACCATAAAAAAAAGACAAGAAGGACATTACATAGTAGTAAAAGGGTTAATTCACCAAGAATATATAATGCTTATAAATATCTATGCACAGAACTCAGGAGCACCCAAATATATAAAGGAAAGACTGCTAGATTGAAAAGGAGAGATAGACTGTAACACTATAATCGTTAGCGACCTCGATACCCCATTATCTCCTTTAGACAGGTCAAGACAAAAACAAGCAAAGGGATTCAGGACCTAAACGATATCATAAATCAGATGGACTTGATAGACATCTACAAAACTTTTCACCCAAAAAACTCAAAACATACATTTTTCTCAGCCCTGTATGGTACTTTCTCAAAGATTGATCACATGATAGTGCAAAAAACCAACCTTTATAGATTCAAAGGCATAGAAACTACATCCAGCTTCTTCTCGGACCATGATGGAATTAAACTTGATATTAATCTCAGGAAAAGCCCTGGAAAATATGCAAATACATGGAAACTAAATAACCTACTTCTGAATGATTCCATGACTACTGCAGAGATTAAGATGGAAATCAAAAGATTCATGGAAACAAATGATAATGAGTACACAAGTTTTCATAATCTCTGGGATACTACAAAAGCAGTCATAAGAGAGGGAAGTTCATAGCAATTAGTGCGCACAAGAAAAAGATGGAAAGGTGGCAAAAGGACAATTTATGCCTCAGGAAACTGGGGAAAAAAAATCCAAAAAAATACCAGGAAAAAAGAAATAATAAAGATTCAAGCAGAAATAAATGAAATAGAAGATAAGAGAACTATACAGAAATAAATCAAAGCAAAAGCTGGTTCTTTGAAAAGATAAACAAGATTGACACAACATTAGCCAGACTAATTACGAAGAGAGAACGGAACCAGATAAGTCAAATTCACAACAAATCAGGCAACATTACAATAGACATAGTAGAAATACAAAGCATCATTAGAGAATACTATGAGTGACTCCATGCCAACAAAGAAGAAAACCAGGATGAGATGGACAAATTCCTGGACATATAATCTACCAAGATTGACTCAGGAAGACATACAAAGCCTGCTAGACCTATAACAAGCAATGAGATTGAATCAGTAATAAAGAACCTCCTAACAAAGAAAAGTACTAGGCCCTGATGGCTTCCTTGTTGAATTTTACAAAACTTCTAAAAAAGAGGTAACCCCCATTCTATTCACACTGTTTCTAGAGATCCAAAAGGAAGGAACCCTTCCAAATTCATTCTATGAATCCTCCGTAACCCTCATTCTCAAAATGAATAAGGATACAACAAAAAACAAAAATTACAGGGAACCAGCAGTTAGCGTAATGGCTATGTCGCTGGACTCCCACGTAGCCGACCGTGGTTCGTGTCCCGGACCCGGTGGC
>NW_006159453.1:4346202-4349791 GCF_000334495.1 Tupaia belangeri chinensis | reverse complement strand
TCTCTATGTCTCTCTCTGTCTGTCTGGCGAGCGCACGTGCCCTACAGTGAAAATCTCTCAAAAAAAAAAATTACAGCCCTATATCCCTGATGAATATAGATGTGAAAATTCTCAACAAGATACTTGCTAACCGTATTCAACAGCATATGAAAAAGGTTATTCATCACAACCAGGTAGGCTTTATTCCAGGGATGCAAGTGTGGTTCAACATATGCAAAACCATAAATGTAATACACCACATTAACAGAAAGAAAGGCAAAAATAATATTATTTTAATTGATGCAGAAAAAGCATTAGACAAAATACAACATGCCTTTATGACCAAGACTTTCAGTAAAATTGGCATAGAAGGACCGTTTCTCAGCACAATAAAAGCCACTTATGAAAAACCTACAGCTAACATTATACTGAATGGGGAAAAGATGAAAGCTTTTCCATTAGTAATGGGTACAAAACAAGGCTGCCCACTTTCTATGCTCCTATTCAATATAATACTGGAAGTTCTAGCCAACACAATCAGACAAGAGAAGGAAATAAAAGGCATCCCAATAGGAAAAGAAGAGCTGAAATTATTTCTGTTTACAGATGATATAATTGTATACATAAGATCCAATAGTATCCACAAAAATCTTCACAAAGTAATAAATGCATACAGTAAAGTGGCAGGATACAAAATTAACTTACAAAAATCTATAGCATTTCTCTATACAAACAACAAGCAGACAGAGACAGAACTGAAGAATGTAATCCCATTTGCCATAGCCACAAGAAGTATAAGATACCTAGGAATAAAACTAACCAAGGAAGTCAAAGACCTCTAAAAGGAAAACTATGAAAACCTTAAAAAGGAAATAAAAAATGACACAAAAAAGTGGAAGGACATCCCATGGTCCTGGACTGGCAGAATTAATATAATCAAAATGGCAATCATACACAAATTAATCTACATACTTAATGAAATCCCTATAAAATTACAAGAGACATTCTTCACAGATCTAGAAAAGACGATCAGAATTTATCTGGAATCATAAAAGACCCTGAGGTGCCAAAGCCATTCTGTGCAAGAAGAGTGGAGTGAGTGATATCTCATTTCCTGATCCCCAAATACATTACAAAACTGCAACAATTAAAACAGCATGGTATTGGCACAAAAACAGACACACAGACCAATGGAACAGAGTAGAGACCCCAGAAATAACGCCCAAATCGTACAGCCAACTGATCTTTGACAAAGAGTACCAGTCAATCCAGTGGGAAAAGGAAAACCTCTTTAGCAAATGGTGCTGGAAAACCTGGGCATTCACCTGCAGAAAGATGAATCTGAACCCCTGTCACCAATAACAAAAATCAACTCAAAGTAGATCAAAGATCTAAACTTAAGGCTGCAAACTATAAAAATGCTGGTGGAAAACATTGGGGAAACCCTGGGAGACATTGGGGTAGCCAAATACTTCTTAAGACCCCTAAAGCACAGGTAATAATCCTCAAAATAGGTGGGATTACATCAGATTCAGAAGTTTCTGCACAGCAAAAGAGTAATTGGTGTGAATAGATGATCCTCGGAATGGGAGAGAATTTTTGTTAGCTGTACCTCAGATAAGAGACTGATAACCAGAATACACTGGCAACTCAAGTGACTTACCTGGGAGAAAATGATTAACCCAATTAAAAGATGGGAGAATTAAACTGAATAAAAACTCTCTAATAAAGACATATGAATAGCCAAAAAGCATATGAAAAAATGCCCAACATTCCTCATCATAAGGGAGATGCAGATCAAAAACACAATGAGATACCACCTAACCTCAGTCAGAATGGTGAAGATTAAAAAACAAAAAAAGGTAAGTTCTGGCGGGGATGTGGTGAAAGAAGAACTGTCTTACATTGTTGGTAGGAATGTAAATTGGTCCAGCCATGGTGGAGAACAATATGGGGGTTCCTCAAAGACCTTCAAATAGAAACTACCTTATGATCCAGCAATTCCACTCCTGGGTATCTACCCAAAGGACAGGAGAATGCTGAGTCAGAAAAGTGCTTATAGATCTATATTGTGACATTATTCATCATTGCTAAGATATGGAACCAACCCAAATGTCCACAGATGACTGGATTGAAAAAGTGTGGCACATATACCCCATGGAATACTATTCAGCCATAAAAAGCAACAAGGTCCTGGAATTTGATAGAAAGTGGATGAATATGGAAGATTTATTGCTGAGTCAAGCAAGTCAGACTATGAAAAAGAGACATTATATGTCTCCACTTAACATATACCGACTGTCTACACTCTATGGTAGAGACTGAAAGACTGGAGGACATAAAAGCATTTAAAATTGTTAGGAACACTGGGAACAAAGTAGAAGGAGAGTATGGGATAGGAAGAGCATAGGAAAGGAAATTTTGGGAAAAAATAGATAAGACATTTGTGGGACACAGATATGGTTTATTATGATGACATATATAGTATTTTCAACTAGGCTGGACTGAGTTGTATATCATGCTGGGTAAAGTATCTTTACAATCTAAATAATCATTAATGATTGAATGTATAAATAATAAGAATAAGAATAAAAAAGAATGAAGTAGGTATATCTATGTACATGACAATAAATACCATTATGACAATGGGAAAAAAAGAAATAATCTCATCGAAGTTTATTTCTCTAATGATTAATAAGGTTAAACATCTTTTCATGTGATTATTTTCTCTATGTATACCCTATTCAGTGAAATTTTTTGTGTGTCTTTTCCTCTTTTTTTCCTTTAGAGAGATTTTCACTATAGGGCATGTGCACTCACCAGAAAAAGAGAGCAAGAAATCATCTCCCAGGGGACATGGCCATGCTGTAATTTCCCTTCTCCTCTCAAGATTTTGGGCACACATGCACACATACTCTACATGAGTTTCAAGCCACCAGGTCTGGGACTCAAACCATGATCGGCCATGTGGTAGTCCAGTGATGTAACCATCACGCTATCTGCTGACCCCTTTTACCCATTTTATTTTTAGGGAGATTTTTGCTATAGGGTCTGTGTGCTCACTGGAGAGACGGAGAGAGACAGAAAGACAGAAAGCTAGAGATCACCCATTGAGGGGATGGCCACAATGCAATTCCTTCTCTCAGGATTTTGGGCACTTGTGCACATGTGCCTGGTGTGAGCTTTAAGCCACCTGGTCTGGGACTCGAACTGCAGTCAACTACATGGGAGTCCAGCAACATAACCATTACATCATCTGCTTGCCCCCCTTTTGCCCATTTTTAAATTAAGATGTTTGGATTTTTTATGTTGAGTTTGGAGACTTTTTTATATAGTCTAATAGTCCTTTGTTAAATACGTGCTTTGCAAATATTTTCTCCCATTCTATAAGTTGCCTTTTTAGCCTCTTAATAAGGTCTTTTGCTGAGTAAAACTTCAAAGTTTTTGATGCAGTCCAATTTATCAATTTTTTGTTTTATGATTTATGCTTTTGTTGACAAGTCTAAAAATCTTTCTTAGCTTCAGTCCTAGATTTTCTTCTATATTTCTTACCTACAATTTTTTAGCTGCCTAAGAATCTGGGGTGATTTATGGCATGAAGATCCTGCTG
>NW_006159453.1:4337977-4338438 GCF_000334495.1 Tupaia belangeri chinensis | reverse complement strand
GGAATACACAGGGAACTCAAGCAGCTTACCTGGAAGAAAATTATTAGCCCAATTAAAAGACAGGGAAATGAGTTGAGTAAACAACTCTCTGATGAAGACATACAAACAGTCAAAAAGCATGTGAAAAAGTGTTCAACATCCCTCATTGTAAGGGAGATGCAGATAAAAACTACAATGAGATATCACCTAACCCCAGTCAAAATGGCAAAAATTTAAGAACAAAACAAATAAGGATAAGTGCTGGAGAGGATGCTGGAGAGGATATGGTGAAAGGGGGGCACTCCCGCACTGTTGATGGGAATGTAAATTGGTCCAGCCACTGTGGAGAATAATATGCAGGTTCCTCAAAGACCTTCAAATAGAGCTACCACATGATCCAGCAATTCCATTCCTGGGTATCTACCCAAAGGACAGGAGAGCACTCAGACAGAAAAGCACTTGCACAATTATTTTCATTGCAT
>NW_006159453.1:4307319-4337752 GCF_000334495.1 Tupaia belangeri chinensis | reverse complement strand
GTCTGCACTCTATAGTAGAGACTGAAAGACTGGAGAACATAAAAGCATTAAAATTGTAATGAACACTAGAAACGAAGTGGAAAGAGAGTGTGGGAGGGGAAGAGCATAGGAAAAGAAATTTGGGGGAGAAATTGAGAGGTAAGACACTTGTGGGACACAGATAAGGTTTTTTATCTGTTGACGAGGACGTGTATAATAGTATCAACTGGGCTGGACTGAGGTGTACATCATGCTGGGTAAAGTCTCTTCACAATCTAAATGATGCATAGAGATTTAATGTATGAATAATAATTTTTAAATTTAATTTTAAAAAGAAGTCACATGGCTTTACTACGTCTTTGATTTCTCTTTCATCTTGGCTAGTCCTCATGGTATCATTCATTTTTACATATGAGGTGGGCTTCTGGGGCCCATTCTGTGGTAAAACCAATGAGTAATCATGACAATTTGCTGAGCTCATGTTAGGCCATTTCATAAATTCCACCTTTTTCCCTTTGAATGGTCCTTTGTCATGAGTGTCACCTGAAGGATGACTAGGTCTCCTTTCCAGTCCACAAGCTGCTGCCATGGTCCCTGCCTCCATACTGGAAAGTTCTTAAAAATTCAATCAGGGACCAGCAGATGGCATAATGGTTACATCACTGGCCTCCCACATGGCAGACTGTGGTTTGAGACCTGGACCTGGTGGCTTCAAACTCACACCAGGCTTGTGCGTGTGCATGCGTGCCCAAAATCCCGAGAGGAAGGTGAATGGAGGAAAAGAGATTGCAGCGTGGGGGGTGATTTCTGGCTTTCTGTCTCTCTGTTTCTGTCTGTCTTTCTGGCAAGCGCATGTGTCCTGTAGCAAAAACCTCTCAAAAAAAAAAAAAGTTTAATTATTGATCTGCCAATCAATGGACTCAATGGAAATATGTAGCAGGGAGTTGCTTTTGGAGTGGCCTACACAGCTATCCTACCACATGCATTGGGCAAAGCATCCTTGTCTGGTCTCAGTCAGAGGGTAGCCATCCTTCGGGTGCATGGCACAATGGCCCAAAGGACTCCATCAGCTTTGAGTTTTGTGGATCAGCCATGAACCAAGCAATATCATCAGATGTAACATCATCTAACTATAGGCCACACTTATCTTAGAGAGAAGAAGGAGCATCTCGTAAAGGCCATCCAGGCCCCTCCAATAAAGCAGCTACTTGTTCATGGAGTTGACTAACCCCATTTCTTGGATGTATGATTTCCATTTAATGGTGGAACTTTGTTCTATTTTATTAGTAAGATCTGTGAGTACTCATGGAAGAATAGACAACTCAATATAGTGCATCAGTAGTCAGGCACTCCGTTCCCTGTAGGGCTTAATAGCAGGCTAAGCATTGCCATTCAAAAGGAATACATCTGGTAGCAGCCTAAGATAAATTGTGTGACCAAAATCCAAGAGCTGATGCTTCAGTAGTCATTTGTGGTTGCCAAAGGCTCCAATCCACATGGGTAAGAATCCTTGAGACCCTTGGTTCCATAGGGTTGGTGGGCTTCATCAACCTCAGTAGTAGGACCCATGCCACTGCATGCTGTGTAGTATCTAGAACTTGCTGATATTAGGACCCCGTCTGAGGGTGGCCTTCTTACAGGTAACCTTGACTAAAGAGTCTGAAAAAATACCCAGATGTGGTACATGTTGTCTCCAACAGCCAATCAAGCCTATCAGATATTGAACTTCTTTCTTGTTGGGCTGTCATAGACAGCAAGTTTCTCTTTTACTTTAGTAGGAATATTTCTCTGATTACTGGCCATGTGGTTCCCAGGAATTGCATTTGTTGAGCAAATCCCCTGGACTTTATTAGGATTGACAGTTCAACCTGAATGTGCCATAGTGTCTATGACCTTGGTTAGAATCTGATCAACTCATTTCTTAGTCAGATGAGAAGTATGTCTGGGAGTAATTACCCTGGTGTGTCTAGTTCCACCCACTGTGGCACACTGCAGGCAAATTACAATATCCCCATGTAAGTATAGTACAGGATGCTCTATATAGACACCCTTCATCTCACAAAGGAGTGAAGAAGGCATTTGTCAGACCCACAGAGAACAGTTCACCACTCTCCTGGGTGGGCTGCAGTGGCCTCGGTGACAGCAATGTTGTTGGTGCCATGGGAGCCAAGGGCAGCACTTCAGCATTCAATCTGTGGTAGTCATTGTCAGCCTTAAGACCCCGAGGCCTTTTCATGGGCTAGACTGTTTTATCAAACTGTAACAGGGCAGCTCATAACACTGCTGCCTGCTGCAGATCCTGTGCCAACAGAGAAATGTCCTTTTTCTACTTCGTGTGTGTCACTGCTTTTGTTGAATAACCTGTTGGGACTTGGATAATTTCGGGGGTAGGTGGGAGTAGGTGTACCTCACCCTTATGTTTTCAATCCTTTGTTGGACAGGGTATGTCCCTTGAGGCAGTAATGATGTCCAGTGCCAAAGGCAGCTGAAATGTCAGTACTTAGAATGCACTCACAGTAGGAACCACTATCATCCATCACCACAATGCCCCAAAGGCCCTATCCAGAAGTGTATGTGAACTTGTATTCCACGAGTAACTGCATCAGTTCCTAAGCCCCTCAATGCCACCAGCTTCCTCTTATTTTATAGGGTCTGGGATTATTGTTGTATTAGCACCAATATCCAAGAGCCCCGTAAAACTCTGAATTCCCAAGGCCAGTAGGTGGTATGGTGGTTAAGGCTCCGAACTCCCACACGGTCGAATTGTGGTTTGAGTCCCAGATCAGTGGCTTGAAAATCATGCTGGGCACATGTGCATGTGTGCCCCAAATCCTGAGAGGGCAATGGAGAAGGGATTATGGCATAGGCATCCCCTTGGTGGGTGATTTCTCAGTTTCTCTTCTCTGGCAAGTACATGTGGCCTATGACACAAAGTCTGGATTGCTGCCTTTCCTCTTTCCAACCTGACATGAACGTAGGCTCCCACTTTCAGAACAGATCAGAAACATGGCTCTACTTCTAATTGTTCTTTTTGAAAGGAGTAAGGTTACATCTGAGAGGGGCTGTCCTCCCTGTCTGACTCACTGTAATCACAGTCACAGCTGTCTTCACTGTCCTGTTAATGGTCATGAGGATCTTACACAACCCTCACAGTTCCTTTTCCCAGACATAGATTCTGTTTTCTTTGAGTTTTATGCCACCCTGAAATGAATTCGACAGGATCAGCAGATGGTATAATGGTTATTTCCCTTGTCTACCTCATGGCTGGCCACGGTTCAAATCCCAGACCCTATGACTTGAAACTCACCCAGGGTAACTGTCTGTGTGTGCACAAAAACCCAAGAGAAAAATGGAGAAAATTATCCTGGGGGGTGAGTTCTCACTTTCTGCCTCTCTATCTCTCTCTCTCTGTCTCCAGCAAGCATACTCACCCTAAAGCAAAAATCTCTCTAAAAAAAAATTGACATTCCAAGATGTTTCTAAAGAAGAGTTCAACCTACAAATAACATTTTGTTTCACATCATCAGTGGGGAAATATGAACTGTATAGTAACTGGTTTTATATGACTTGTTAACTTTCTAGGAAGAAGGGAGATTAGATCTATTATATTTCTTTTATAAAAGAAATTACAAATGAATCTAAGATTGAAATGTAAAAAGGAAACCATAAAATTAATGAATGTCAGGTAATTTTAAAATAATCTTGAAATGTCAAATTTCTTTTTTTTTCCCTCTTTTTAAGGTTTTTACCATAGGGTGTGTGCACTTGCTAGAGACAAAGAGACAGTGAGACAGAAAGTGAGAAAACACACCCCCTTGGAGGTGGCCTCACCACAACCTGTCCCTCTCCATCCTTCTCTGGAATTTCGGGCACGCATGTATGTGCACCAGGTGTGAATTTCAAGTCACCAGGTCCCTGACTTGAACTGCAGTTGGCCATCTGAGAGCCCAGCACCTTTAATTACTATGTGTCCTGCTGATCCCTCTCCCTTTACTTTTCTTTCTTATTTTATCCCCTGCAAATTTTCATTCAGTTTTTTCAGCACCATTTGTTGAGGGGCACATATTTTCCTCTTTATATATTCTTGGCACACTTAAGAAAGATAATTTGGCTGTATATGAGTGAGTTTGTTTCCAAGCTCTCTATTCTGCTCCACTGATTTTATAGATAGATGATAGATAGATATAGATAGACAGATAGATAGATGATAGACAGATATGTAGATAGATAGATAGATGTCATACTGTTTAAAAATCTTTCCCCCTATGTTTTCATCTAGTAGTTCTGCTGTTTCATGCCTAAGATGAAAAACCACTTCGAGTTATTTGTTAAGGTAAGAAATATTATAGACCAACATCTCTCCAGACTATGGATTTCAGAGCTATGAAGTCAAAGCTCAGTTCTGAGAGAGAGATTGAACATTGCATACTATTTGATTCCCTCAATCCAGCTATCCAGAAACATGTATTTGTCATTAATGTAACTTGTCTATTGAAAATGTGTCTATGTTGATCTCAACCAGCCCTGAAAACACAACATTCTCAGCAAAAGTCTCCTTTTTTTACTATGAGCTGTAAGAGATGTATTTATTACGTGGGAGTCCAACAACGTAACCACTGTGCCATCTGCTGGTCCCTAGGACTCGAGGGCTTTTAATGAATCACAAGCAGTAAACAACAGAGGTGCTTCCTTCCGTGACCTTGTTGCAGCCTGTACTGTTGGTTCCCGAGATGCTCCCAGGTAACTAGGCAACCTCTCAGGCACTACCGAGGCCATGAGCAGACTCACCTCCAACATGTGCTCCCATATCGTATTCTGCTGTGTCAGAAGCTTTTTTCTTTCCCTCTCCAGTTTCTCTCTCGGTGGGTCCCTGTTTTCCTGGAGACTCCTCTCTTGAGCCTCCATTTGCAGCTGCTGCTCCTGTAGTTTCTGTCTTAACAGTTCTTTTTCCTTCTTAGCTGCCTCCGTCTTGGCCTGCTCTGCTGCCCCATGAAGGTTTTTGAAAGAGAAAAAAATAACTAATAAAGTCTAATCTCTATCCTCCTGAGCTAAGAGACCAGATCAAACCTGAAAAGGGCGGTTGCAAATCTCTTTGTTCCAGATCCACCCCATCAAGAGCATGTTTCAGAATGTGATGGGAAAGACCCTGCCTGCCTGATTGACCTACAGCCAGAGACCCTTACTATTTTCAGATTTCACAACATGTGCATTGCATAGAAGAAGAGGAAGTTCCTTGTTTTAGGAAGGTCTGTCTGTCAGGTCTCTGAAAAAATTTTATAATAAATTTTATCTTTCTAATAAGCCCCATCAAGTTCAAGACACTTTTGTAAGCATTGGCAACAGCCATTTAGCCAATCCATAAAACTGATGGTCTTGGGAAATTAACTACATCAATGCAATCTTTTGTATTATTAACTGAAGAAAAATGTATGCCCCTCAAAGATTTTCTAGGATTAGAAAACAAAAGAAATCCATAAGGAGCCAAATTAGGACTATAAGGTGGATGTCTAATGATTTTTCATCAAAACTGTCACAAAATTGCCCTTTTTGATGAGAAGGTCCGGAAAGAAATCTATGCATTAACAGTCAATTCATCTATGATGAGAATGTCTTCAACTAATTGTGGTAAGACTGTTGAATATTCACATGCAGATGAGCGAAACTGGACCCATATTACATATCATACGTGAAAATCAATTCAAAATGAATTAAAGACTGAAATGTAAAATTTGAAATTGGACCCAGTAATCTCATTACTGGGGATAATTCCAAAGAAAATGAAATCTGCATGTCAAAGAGCTATCTGCACTCGCATGCTCATTGCAGCACTGTTCCCAACAGCCAGAGCATGAGATCCGCCTTGCCCCTCTAACGGATGACTGGATAAATGTAAATGAAAATGTAAATGTAAATGAAATTGGACCCAGCAATCTCATTACTGGGGATAATTCCAAAGAAAATGAAATCTGCATGTCAAAGAGCTATCTGCACTCGCATGCTCATTGCAGCACTGTTCCCAACAGCCAGAGCATGAGATCCGCCTTGCCCCTCTAACGGATGACTGGATAAAGAACATGCGGTATATATACCAAATAGAATATTATTTAGCCTTAAAAAAGCAAATCCAGTTATTTGTGGCAACATAGTTGAACCTGACTGGCATTAAGCTAAGAGAACTAAACTGGGCATAGAAGGGGAAATACTGCATTATCTTGCTTATATATGGAATATTTAAAAATTGAACTCACAGAGGTAGAGAGTAGAATGGTGGTTATCAGAAGTTAAGGGTCATGGAGTAGGTTTGAGAATTGTTGGTAAAAGGATACAAAATTTAAGTTAGGTAGGCAGTGAGGAAAAGATTTAAAGTCGTAAAACTACCATAAGGAAATACAGGGAGAAGATGCTGCTTCCTTTTTCTTTTTCTTTTTTTTTTTTCTTTTTAAGGTTTTTGCCAGAGGGCATGTGCATTCCTCAGAGAGACTGAGAGAGACAGTGAAAAGGAAAGAGAGAAATCACCTCCTCCTGGGGGAACGGCCACACCATAATTCCTTCTCCTCAATTATCCTCCTGGGATTTGGGACACACACACACACACACACACACACACACACACACACATTCCTGGCATGAGTTTTAAACCACCAGATCTGGGACTTTGAAGCACAGTCAGCCATGTGGGACTCCAGTGCCTTATCTACTGTGCCACTTGCTGACCCTCAAGGGAAGCTTCTTTTTTTTTAATTTAATTTTATTTATTCATTCATTTATTTTAATTTGACTAGAAAACTAGAGACACACATGGAGAGAGAGAGGAAAGTGAGAAAGCAAGCTGCTAGGTCCAGGATTTGAACCGTGGTCAGCCATGTGGGAGTGTCCAGCACCTCAACCACCATGCCACCTGCTGGTCCCGGGAAGCTTCTTAATATGGGTCTAGGCAATAATTTATCGGATATGACACCAGAAGTAAAGACAAACCAAAGCAAAATTAGAGAAGTGGGATTGCATCAAATTGGAAAGTTTCTGCACAGCAAAGGAGACAATTTAACAAAGTAAAAAGGCAACATATAGCATTTGAGAAAAATATGTGCAAATCATGTATCTGATAAGGAGTTAATTTCCAAAATATATAATATGTGCATACAATTCAATAACAATGAAATGAATAAAAATAAGCAAAAGAGGTGGTGGCATGGTGGCTAAGGTGGCTAGAACCCACATGGTTGATGGCATGGTTCGAGTCTCAGACTCAACAGCTTGAAATATATGCCGTCGTGTGTGTGTGTGTGTGCATGCCCAGAATCCCAAAAAGGAAAAATAAAGGAGAAGGGATTGCAATATGACCATACCCCAAGGGAGAACTTTCTAATTTTCTTATTTTCTGATTATTTCCTCTTTCCTCCACTCCTCTAGCAAATAAAATAAAATAAAAAAGCAAAGAAATTGAGTACATATCTCTCAAAAGAAGATATACAAGGACCAGCAGTTTAGCATAATGGCTATGTCACTGGACTCCCATGTAGTTGACCACAGTTCGAGTCCCGGACCTGACAGCTTAAACTCACACCGGGCATGTGTGCATGCATGCCCAAGATCCTGAGAGAAGAATGGAGGAGAAGGGATTGCAGCGTGGCCATCCCCCGTGGGGTGATTTCTTGCTTTCTATCTCTCTGTCTCTCTCTGTCTTTCTAGTGAGCGCACACGCCCTATAGCAAAAACCTCTCCAAAAAAAGAGAAGACATACAAATGGCCAATAGTATATGAAAAAGTATTAAATGTCAGTAAACATCAGAGAAATGCAAATCAAAACTACAATGATAGATTTCATCCCACACATTTTAGAATGGCTATTATGAAAAAGACAAAAAGGTGAGACCAGCAGTTGACATTAATGGCTATGTCGCTGGACTCCCATTCAGTCAACCGCAGTTCACGTCCAGGACCTGGTGCCTTAAACTCACGCCAGGCACATGTGTGTGCGCGTGTGCAAGACCCTGAGAGGAGAATGAAGGAGAAGGGATTGCAGTGTGGCCTGCTCCCCTGGGGGGGGTGATTTCTCGCTTTCTGTCCCTCTGTCTCTCTCTCTCTCTGTCTCTGGCAAGCACACACGCCCTATGGCAAAAACCTCTCCAAAAAAAGAAAAAAAGGTAAGTGTTAGTGAAGTGAAACTATAGAAAAAAGGAACCTTTGTCTAGTGGAGACATCCAGTGATTGAACAACACCAGACATGAAGATCCTGTACCCTTAAAAGTTTGATTCCAGCCATAGAGCCCCCACGGATGGCAGAGGTCAGGGATTACATGGCAGCGTAACTTCTTCCTCTCCCAAACCCACGTTTTCCCGACCACCCTCTTCCAAAGCTGAATGCATTCTGTAATCTTCTCAACAGGACTGCAGGCTATTTGAGGGCAGGACCTCCACTTTGTTCACTAATATCTACACTACAAAGCCCAGAGACCTGGAGCTCAGCTGCTGAATAAACTTGCATTAAATGAAATTAAATCATTCACCCAGCATCAATAAATAAAAGAATATTTTACCAAATAAGCCACAATATCGGATCTTGTCTAAAAGTAAGATTCAAACAAACCAAAGTCTGCCTTTTCACTACAGCTAGATTTTCAGAGTTCACAAATAGATCACAGCTCTTAAATTATGAAGGATTATGAAGAGATAAGGAGAAAATCCAAAACAGAAAGGATCTATCTGAGGCTCTCTGTGTTATCTTTTCCACATTGCCTAAGCCCTCCAAGTCCAGAAGGACGAAGTTGTGGTTTGGCTTACAGGAGTGAGGCATGTGCCACATGCAGATGCCCTTGGTTTCAGACACCATGGTGGGGACCAGAGGGAAGCCTGCATGGCACGAGAAAAAAGCAGCTAACAGTAACAGTGAGTCACCTAAGGAGCCCAAAAGCTACAAAGTCAGACTTGTTGGGCTATCAGTACTCCAGCATACGTATACACATACTCAGTGCTTTCTCGATTTCCTCAAGAACATCTTATTTTGCAAGTCATCTATTTCAAAGAGCAAAAGACACAAATTGTGAGAATAGTGCCAAGCAAGGACTCAAGACGAGGACAAAAAGACATCCATGAATGAGACAAAGTGGAAGTCACTGGCAACTTCAAGGGAGTTTTGAAAGAATGATGAGATCCAAAGTTATACAAGAGTAAATTGAAGAGAGACATGAGAACAGAAAAAGTGGAAAAAGGAAAATGAAAAAACATTTGTTGCACTGAAAAGTGCTTAAAGGGCCAGCCCCATAGCCTAGTGGCTAAGGGAGCTAGATTCCACATGGCCAAGTGCAGTTTGAATCCTGGCCTCGGTAGTTTGAAAAACATTCTGGGAGCACATGCATGTGTGTGCCCCAAATCTTGACAGGATGGAGAAATAGAGGAGAATGGATGTGGTATTATCACACCCCACTGGAGAGTGCTTTCTCCTTCTCTCTGTCTGTCTCTCTCTCTTGCTTGCAAAAACATCCTCTTGCAGTTAAAAGAGTTTTGAAAGAATGATGAGATCCAAATACAAAAGTAAATTGAAGAGAGACATGAGAAGAGAAAAAGTGGAAAAAGGAAACGCATAAGGGTGTCGCTTATGCTCCAGCGAGTACATGCACTCAATAGCAAAAACCTCTCTTGAAAAAAAAAAAAAAGATGACACATATTTGATTATCTTTGTTGATGGAAACATTTCCAAAAAAGTAAAATTCATTATTAAAGAAAGGAGATGCAATTACAGGAGCCCAGTGCTTGAACACATAAGAAAAGATAGGATTCTGTGCACTAGTAGAAGAGATTGTACTGAATGGTAGTAAAGGAAAGAATACGGTTCCCATGGGCTGGGCAGGGAGAGCATGGGAAATCATTGTTTAATTTGGCACAGAGCTCAGTGGTGGTGCAGCTGGACCCACAGGGCTTCATGTCTTAAGTTTGTGTCCCACATTCACATCCCAGGACCTCCCTGTGTACTCCAGGTATACACATGTATGCCTGTTATCCTGGCCAGTTAAGACGGCCTAGATGGCAGAGTGGGGGACTCTGTTGGGGAGCTTCTCTCTCTCTCTCTCCCTCTCATTTGAAGAAGTAAATAAATTAAAATTTTTAAAAAGGAGTAGAGTTTCAGTTTGGAATGAAGATATTTAATGGGGCTAGTTGCTCAAAAATCTGAACATACTAGTGGTACTGTACTACATTTAAAAACTACTAAAATGATACATTTTGTTACATATATTTTGCTGTCAGTCAATAAATAAAACACAAAAACCTGAATAATCGGACAATCTATCTCCAACACACTCCAGTCCATCCGTGTGATCTGCATGCTTTTTGCTGTTCAGGTTGAGAAGAATGGTAGGAATAGGAGGCAGGAGTGGAAGGAGTGACTGTGGAAATATCTATCTAAAGAATGCAACCTCCCGTTCAGAAAGGGAGGACAGGAGAACATGCAAAATTTTAAGGATTCAGATACAGGCTGAGAAAAAAAAGGCACTTCAGAGTGGTCTGTGGAACGTAAAGACTTTTAATGACTCAAGGAAAATATGAGCCTGAGATTTTGGTTATGCCCTTAATACGTAAATAAACAGATATGAAAACAGCTACCATGGGAACACCACCCATTCTTCACCATAGTGTTCTTGAGTTTATGCTGTACGGAATTAGGTATAGCCAATCAGTTGCTTGTGTTATTTTCAACGGACTAATAGGAGTTCTTGCCAAAGAACTTGTAATCTCCCTCTTGTCCTCTTGATTATAAAACTAGCCTTCTCCTTAGCCATTTTTAGGGCACACATTTTAGGCATCCAGAATCTGTGTCCTCCAGGAGATTTGCCGTCAGCCCTGGTTGAAATTAATCGTTTTCATTTCTCTTAGTGTGCCTCAGCTTTCCTTTGGTCAGTTGAAAGGCTAAAGCACAAAACTTCTCAGAGTCAGGTTCTCTGCCACTTACTCCCATGGATGAGAATAATAAAAAGAAAAAAAATGTCTATGACATTATGTGTTATGCAGAGAGACATATAGGAGAGGATTTCAGAAAGTTCATACAAAAATAGAATTAAAGTATGAGTTTAGGGGCCAGCAGGTGATTAAGGCACTGGACTCCCTCATGGCCCACCACAGTTCAAGTTCCTGACCTAGCAACTTGCTTCCCTCTCTCTCTCTCCCCCTCCCCCTGTTTTTCTGGAGAGCACTTGTGCCCTGTAGCAATTTTTTAAAAAATAATAATGATAAAATTAAAATAAGTAGCTCTTTTTAAAAAAATAAATAAATAGGGAACCAGCAGTTAGCGTAATGGCTATGTCGCTGGACTCCCACGTAGTCGACCGTGGACTACGTGTCCCGGACCCAGTGGCTTAGAACTCACGCCGGGCACATGTGCGTGCGTGCCCAAGATCCCAAGAGGAGAATGGAGGAGAAGGGATTGCGGCATGACCATCCCCCCTGGGGAGTGATTTCTCGTTTTCTGTCTTTATGTCTCTCTCTGTCTGGCGAGCACACACGCCCTATAGCAAAAACCTCTCAAAAAAAAATTAAAATAAATAAATAAATAAATAAATAGCACAAGTTTACCTTGATTAAAAAAAATTTTTGATGGACCAGTAGATGGCCTAAGGGTTACATCGCTGGACTCCCACATTGTCCATCGCAGTTCAAGTCCCAGGCCTGGTAGCCTCAAACTCGCATTGGACACGTGTGTGCATGGCCAAAATTCTAAGAGGAGAAGAGATCATGGTGTGGCCATTGCCCTTGGTGGGCGGGAGGCGGGGAGTAATTCCTTGCTTTCTGTTTCTGTCTCTCTCTTTCTCTCCAGCGAGTGCACAAGCCCAATAGCAAAAACTTCTCTTAAAAAAAAAGTTTTGAAATCCACCCATACTTTTTTAATAATATACTTTCACATTAACTTTTTGAAACTTTTCTTGTATATATTTTTGGGGCAAAAAAGGCAGTATCATTATTGGGTGAATTTAGGTGAAGGGCATTTGGAATTTCACTGTAATTTTTTCAAGACAAAAGTTTAAGTTAAAAGACTTATATTGATAAAAGTACTATTATCTTATGAGTCTCCTAGCACATCTTTTGATTGCCATTATATTAAAATGTTCTCTACGATACTGTGTAATTTTTTCATAATACTGTGTTCAATGTCATAAATATTTAGCTTTATAAGTTAAATATTCCAAACGAACCTAATGCCATCAAAAATACCAGCTCTGTCATATACTATTTGTCTGGCCTTAAACAAGGGGCTTCATTTAGCTAAGCCTACGTGTTTTGGGGTAATTCTAGGGCTAATGTGAGTAAAATTATAGCTGCAGCATGGTGCTTTGATCATTAAATGAGGCATCATAAGCTTATATCCTGCCTAACATGCAGCACAAAATAGGATTTCAGCAAATGTTGATTGAATACAAAGCAGATTAAGCTACAATAATTAGAATAAGCAAATTGGCCCATTAGATGATACATTTCAACAACATCTGCAAAATGTAAATTACTGAGAAACAAAAACTACACTACATTCTTCACCAGAGCAAAACCGTAGTCCAGCTCCAACACGCTTTTCCTATACAGTCGTCTCTTACCTGACTCTGGTGTGAGGCGCAAGGTATAGGGAATAAGGAAGTAAGATGTGAGCCCTACGTCATCTACACTGGAATGACTGGACGTGGGCAGCCCCCACTTTAACGCCGTGATTGAAGGAAGCTCCAGGAAGAATGGCTCCTGCTGCAAACAACTTTATAAAAACCAAGTCTTTGGTTTCTTAGCTGTGGATGAACCACAGAACTTCTTTACTTCAAGTGAATGAAGTATGGCTGTTCAATACTGTTCACAACTGGATTTTGAAATTTGACATACATAAGAATCACCTGAAGGGACTGCTAAGACCCAGACGCCCAGGCGTCAATATGTATATGTTTAACGAGTACTCCAAGTGAGTCTGGTGTTCCTATGAGAAACACACACACACACAGAGCATTTTGACTATACAGTGTTTTTCTTTTTAGTTTTTTCTTTGTTTGTTTGTTTTTAGTTTATTCTATAAGTGAGAGAGAAAAAGAGAGCAGGAGAAAGCGCTAGCACCCCCAACAGGAGTTTGATGCCACAATCCCCCCCAGCCTCAGCCAGTCTACATGATGGCAGTGTCTGCAAGTTTTTTTGGGTAGTTTTTGCTATAGGGTACGTGCACTCGCCACAGAGAGAAAGGGGAGTGGGGGTGGGAGGGAGAAATCACTCCCCCCAGGGGAATGGCCACACCACAATCTCTTCTCCTCCAGTCTCCTCTTGTGATGTGGGGCAAGCACACATATGAGCTTGGTTTGATTCTCAAGTTGCCGGGTCCAGGATTCAAGACGTGAAAGTGGCCATGTGGGATCTAGTGTTGTAATCTCCACACTACCTGCTGGCTCCCGTCTACAAGTTTTTATCTTCTAGGTAGAGTCTCATGATGTATCCAGGGCAACTGAATCTGCACTTGGGGTTCACAGGTTGTATCATTTACAGACAGCATTGTATTGAGTTGATTACCTTTAATAGCAGCTTGAGTTCAATTCCAATGTGATATTTTGAAGAATAATATAGAATGCACT
Organism: Tupaia belangeri chinensis; assembly: GCF_000334495.1. Classification (NCBI taxonomy): domain Eukaryota; kingdom Metazoa; phylum Chordata; class Mammalia; order Scandentia; family Tupaiidae; genus Tupaia; species Tupaia belangeri. The sequence goes on along the minus strand of NW_006159453.1, from coordinate 4,324,190 downwards.
TCAGAATGGTCTCTCCAGGGACAATATGGAGTATTATCCAACACTCTGTGGTTTCCACTAGTTAAGAGTTGCCCCAGGGGACTTTACCTTCTCTGAGTTTACAAGCTGTGTTCATGCAAAAGGGGCAGCCTTTCACAGTATGGAAAAAATGCCTGAGAAAGGGAGGACGACCCTTGGGGTAGGACACTGCAGCAGGCGGAGCTGTGTCCCATGCCTGTCCTGCTTCAGTGGGTTTGAGAACAGAGATGAGAGGCAGAAAGTGCACTGAGTATTTCCAATAACAAGACAAGGATCTGAGGCATATGGTGGCCTAACAAGGATCGTCTCTCAATTCGGATAAGCACTTGTGATGAAAACAAGGTAAAATGATGAATTTTAAAAAATGTTTAGTTGTACTCCCAAAAGTAGTTTTACCCTGTAAAAATCCTTTAGCCTATCTTGAATCTAACTGCAAGGAAAGAACAAAAGGTAATATAAAGTGGTATGCACATTAGTGTAAGCCATTTCACCTGTGTAAAATATGCACCCCGCGAGTCCAACCCCAGTGAAATGCGTGTCCCGTTTGTAGAGTGTGAGCTGCAGTCCAGATTAATGTCAGTTTGACAGATGGTCTTTCATCAAACCAAAAAATATAGGGTGAATACTTGACCTAATTCTTTTTAACTTAAATTTGTGTAAAGTATTTATTTGAAGGACTTACTTGGTATGTAAAAATATGTTTATTTGCTATCCTAGTCTACAGATTTTTTAATGTGATTTTTTTTTTTTAATTTTTGCCAGTAGTGGAAAAGGAAGTCTGATATTTTTGTAAGATCATTTATTTGGGATTCATGCTCCCTGTTAGACATTCTTGAACTTTTCCCCCTGCCCTTTTATACTATTGCTTCAAGGACTAAACTTATAGACAGGGTATAGTTATACACATACTTTAAAAAGTTCCTGGAAGGAACCAGCAGATGGAGTAATGGTTACATCACTAGACTCCCACATAGTCAACTGCGGTTTGAGTCCTGGACCCGGCAGCTTAAAACTCACACCAGGCACATGTGCATGCATGCCCAAAATACCAAGAGGAGAATGAAGGAGAAGGGATTGCACCATGACCATTCCCCTAGTGCGTGATTTCTCCCTTTCTGTCTTTCTCTCTGGCAAGTGCATGCACCCTATAGCAAAAACCTCTTTTAAGAAAAAGTTCCTGAAAAATAAAAGAAAAAGAAAAAGTTCCTGGAAAATTAGTATTATGAAAAAATTATGCATGGATTTCAAAGTCTTTATACACCCAAATAAACTCACACTTTAATTTCATTTTTCCACAAACTTTTGAAGCACTCATGTGTGAAATATATTTTTTAATTCAAATTTACCTTGTAGGTTTTTTTCTTTTATTTTTTGTCATATTATTTTACTTTTAATTGACAAAATCATATCGTGCACTTAAAAATGTTAAAAGGGGGACCAGCAGTTAGCGTAATGGTTATGTCGCTGAGCTCCCATGTAGCCAACCGTGGTTTGCGTCCCGGACCTGGTGGCTTAAACTCACGCCAGGCGCATATGCGTGCGTGCCCAAGATCCCAAGAGGAGAATGGAAGAGAAGGGATCACAGCGTGGCCATTCCCTCGGGGGGTGATTTCTCACTTTCTATCTCTCTGTCTCGCTCTGCCTTTCTGGTGGGCGAACACACCCTATAGCAAAAACTTCTCCAAAAAAACAAATGTAGAGCTCAGGTTAAGTGTCACTGCAAATGACAACAACAAAAAAGAGGTACAAGGAGACATCCGAAAGTGGTTGATTTGTCTGTCGCCTTGATTGTGGTGATTCATGGATGTCTGCATATGTCAAACCCATCAAATTGCGCACAACAAAAATATGCAGTATTTTGTATATCAAGTGTTCTTCAATAAAAACTGCTTTAAAAATAAATAATTCTGTTGGTAGCTAGGTCAAGAGAAATTGAAAATTGAAATAGAAACCACAACTCATGAAACTAAGCTATGATTCACAAAATAGATAAAGTGACCAAATTATAACATTCAAGACAAACTATGTAAGCTCAAACTCTTTTTACGCCAACCCCTGCAGCTCCTCCATTAAGGTTTCAGACGAAATCACAGATCTACTGATCTGACAATAGCACCCACATTTCATCGGGGAAGAGCCAAGTATGAGAAAACAAGTAAGTGGACGAGATCATTTCAGAGAGAGAGCGACTGTGGCATGAAGGAGAGGCCAGCTGGGAGAGGAGAGTCCTTAGACTGAGGGGTTAGAGAGGCCATAGTGAGGTGGCAGCATTGGACCTGAGGCCTGAATGGCAACAAGGAGCCAACCAAGGGTAAGACACTTAAATACGACTATTTCTACAGAGGGAAACCAAGTGCCAAGACATTAATGCAAGCACAACCAAAGCGGCACAGCATTAAAAAGCTGATGTGAGCTATACACTACAGCACAGAAGACAGCTTGCAATAGGCTTTTGTGTGAAAAGAGCAACATAAAGCCACTTCTGCAATAGGGTACAACATTTCAAGATGTGCATACATATAGGATGATAGCTATGCAAATCATTAACAGTATTTTGAGATTCACAGTTGACTGTTATCTTTCTTTTGCTAAGTGCTTTCCCAAAAGTACACCAATAAACATGCCTTACTTTTCTTTATTTCATTGCCAGAAGGCACATGAGTCTGCCAGAAAGAGATAGAAAGAGAGAGAGAAATGGGGCATAGTCATGCTGCAATCCCCTCTCCTTCATTACTCCATCCTGTGAGGATTTTGGTCATGCATGTGCAGGCACTTGGTGTGTTTTTCTAACCCCCCAGGGCAGGACTCTAACCCACAGTTAGCCATGCGGGATCCGGCTCCCTTAAACACTAGGCTATGGGCCAACTCAACACGTATTACCTTTTTTTAAGGAATTGTTTATTTAATCTTATTCATTGTTATTACTTCTTTAAAATTTGCTATAGGGCATATGCACTCACCAGAGAGAGAGAGGGAGAAAGCAAGAAAGCAAGCCACCAGATCCAGGACTCGAACCACAGTGAGCCATGTCAGTGCCTTAACCAGCATACCACCTTCTGGCCCTTCGACGTGTTACATTTATAATTAAAAAAGAAGAAGAAGAAGGAGTTATGCTCAGGCTTGAGGGTAAAAGAAAGAAGCAGAAGTTAACCACAGGAACTCTCTGGTACCCAGAATGAAGGTCAATCTGAACACCAAGAAGAACCATTCTGATTCCACCCTAGCAACACTCCAACAGGTGGCAGGCCACCCTTTGCCAAAATACAAGTCAACTCACCACGTGAATCAGCTTCACACATTTTAATGAAGAAAATGCTTTTACTTTATGCATTGACTCCAAACCTTGGGACAGAGACAAGAAAATATAAGAAATTACCCACATGCTATCAGCAAGAGGAAACTATCTGAGTCTATCAAATCAAATCAAATGACCAATTTACCTGTTAGAGGGGATTAATGGCTTGGCTGCCACCAGAGAGGGAGGTAACCTTCAAGAAGCTCATGGACAGGAGCCATCTGAGAATTCCACCAATTCCCTTGTGGCCATTTTCCTGACCAGAATCCATTTCTTTGAAGACCATGTCTGTTTATATGCAGATATCCACAAGGGGGCAGCCGAGGGTTTTTTTTTAAAAGAGTTGACACACTACAGAATGAAGGCACAGCAAGTGACACTGAGGGAGGGGAGCAGGAGGAGGAGGGGAGTTATGTCTATATCCTGCTCTTCGGTGGGAAAAGACTGGATTTCCAAGAAGCAATATTCTGTGCTCCTGGAGGTGAAAGTTCTTGCACAGAAGAAAAATTCATAAAGATTCAAGTTTATAGGAAGAAATTCAGAAACGATCAACCAAAGGTGGTAGAAGAAAGAGGTAAGAATATCTGAATCCAGGGAACCAGCAGTTGGCGTAATGGCTATGTCGCTGGACTCCCACGTAGTCGACCGTGGTTCGCGTCCCGGACCCGTGGTAGAATAAAGATGTAAGAATATCTGAATCCATCAGACCCTACAATATGAAGTGAAAGAAGATCTGAAAAAGCCACATATTATGATTCCAACTATATGACGCTCTGGGAAAGGTAAATTGTGGAGTCAGTTTAAAAAGTAGTGTATTAGGGCTGGCAGGTGGCATGGTGGTTAAGAATGCTGGACTCCCAGCGTGTGCTTGCTCGCTCTCTCTCTCTCTCTCTCTCTCCCTCCCTCCCTCCCTCTCTGGTCAAATTAAAATAATAAATAAAATAAGCATTTAGGAAAAAAAGAAAGTAGTGGGTTATTGGGGCCAGCAGGTGGCATAGGGGTTACAGTGCTGGACTCTCACATGTCTGACTGTGGTTCAAGTCCTGGACCTGGAAGCTTAAAAATTATGCCAGAAGTATGTGCGTGCATGCCCAAAATCTTAGGAGGAGATTGAAGGAGAAGGGATTGCATCATGGCCATCCCCACTAGGGGGTGACTTTTCACTTTTCCTCTTACTGTGCTCTCTCTCTCTCTCTGGCAAGTGCACATGCCCTATGGCAAAGAAAGTAGTGATTATAGAGACTGGGCAAAGAAGCCTGGATGGGCAGAGGGACACATGTATGAGTACATATACATTTTTTTCACACTCGCAGAATGTGCAACACCAAGATAACCCTAATGTGAACTATGGACTTTGGGGGACAGTGACGTGTCAGTGCAGGTTCATCCATCATTAAGCATGTACCACTCTACTGTGGATAATGGTGGGGGGTGCCATGCATGTGTTGGGCAGTAGGTATGTGGGGAATTTCTAGATCTGCTCAATTTTGCTGTGAATCTAAAATGTAAAGTGTATTAAGAAAAAAAATATTTGCACTGCTTCCTGGTCTGCCATATACAGTAGGGAAAAAAAGGTGTGTGTGTGGGAGGAATGCTCTAATAGTCCTGCAGGCCAAAAAGTCTAAGTATCCACTCGTGTAGAGCTGTCTTTTCATGTCCTTTTATTTATTGTAATTTTTTTTCTTGAAAGTAATTTCTTGTTTTGCTGTCCTTAGGCCCAGATATTCCCATGTGCAGCCCCAATTCTACTGTGTCTTAAACAATGTCATTCTTTTGGAGCCAGTGCTAGGTGACAACTACCTAGACACATTCGTAGCTTTATCTTTTTGGTTTTGTTTTCAGTTTGTTTATTTCTTCTGAGAGACAGAGAGAGAAAGGCACCCCGACAAGATTTTTAAACCACAATCCGCTCTCCCGCCTCAGCTGGCCAAGATCATGGGCACACACATGCATGTTGGGTGTGTACAAGACCTTGGGAGGTGAGACTGGGACCTCTCTGTGTGACTTCAGTATCAAGGAACGTTGAGTCACTGTGCCACCACAGCCAGCCTGTTTGGGGTTTAAATATAGAAGTGATTTGCAATCAGTTAAAAGGCTTTTTTGTTTGTTTGTGTTCGATAAGCATGTCCACCCAGCCTTACAGAGTGAAGACCATATGGCAGAGAGGGGTGATGTGGTTGCTCCGCACACTAGTCTGCTGATGCTATCCCATCATTTAACAAATATTAATGATTTATTATGTGCTGGGCATTGTGCAGCATGTCCTGAAATAAAAAATGCAAGACAGCTCTCCCTTTAAGGAGGTTCTAGGTAACTAGGAAGGAACATATGGGACTAGGAATAACTCTGGAAGTTAATCAGCTTTAGTTAACTTCCTGGGACATTCACTGTAACAGGCGATGCATTTCCAGAATCTGCTGTGAAGCGTAACCCTTTCTCTCTTCATCCATGGCTGAGAAGTGCATTCTTTTCAGTCAGGACATTCTTAAAATGGTTGCGTGAGTCCCCACCACACACCCATGCATATAGTTCTGTTAATATTTTGCCCCATTTATTCTGCAGGCTGCCCAGGACGACAGTGTTTGGAAAACGTGTTTTAAACTGGGCCAAACTCACTACGACCCTTGCTTCAATTTCCCCATTTGCTCTTTCCAGCTCTAACCTAGCTTTGGAAAATTCAGTTCACGCTTGGCAGAAACTAAGTGCTGACTAATTGTTGACCTAAGCTTCTTTTTTTTTTAAAAGCTTTAGTTGAAACATTTTGAGTAAAAGTCAACCAAAATGACCATCTTATTCCTCAGAGTTGAATTCAGTTAGAAGTCGTTACTTGACTGTTGCATCGTAATGCTTCTGTATTTACTGATGTATCTGAAACGAGCCTCTTCTACCACCAGCTCATTTTCAGAAAAGCTGAATAAAGCCATATTTTCCTTGGAAAATCCTGATACCTTCCAGATGATTTATAAGTAGTTTTCATTGCCTTGACTAAACCCAAAGCCACAACCTTCAAAGAGCTCAACTTGGATGGGCTTTGAGCAAGCAGGGCTGGATGTGCACTGCTGGTCACCATGCTTTCCCGAGATCTCCTCTACCCTCAGGACTTCCTCGCTCTCCTGCATGAGGCCTGAGGAAAAGGAGATAATGCGGGTGACCACGATCACACTTGTCACCAAAGCACCGATATTCTCACAGTAGAGAAGGCCTGTGAAGGCTGGAGGAACAGCGCGGCAATTATACTGAATTCTATAGTCACCAGAAGCACCCTGGTTACAGGGGTTGGTTTGTTTGTTTGTTTGTTTGTTTTTAAATTAATGATTTTCCTTCCCCACCACTTTTTTGCTTTCCTGGAATTCTTTCCTTAATTTTAAAGTAGAGACTGTGGACAAATAGAATGTGAATTACACGCTTAGGGGTTCTAGAAGGGATCACCACCCAGTATGCAGATCCACACCATTAGAGACGTGCATCCTGGGAGAATCATCTGTTAAGATCTACTCATTATTTACCTCTGAGTCTGGATGAGTTTCAGATTACCTCATGAGAGTCAAGTAACAAGGGCAGGAAAGACCAAGAGACTGGGAAGTTTAGAAAAAGTACCTGGATGGGAACGAACACATACGTGTGGGAGAACAGGCACTGAAGACAGATGAAACTACTGCGAATTGTGCTGGGCCGAATCTGCTTAGCACAGGAGAACAAACCCTCAGGCTGACCTCTCTCCGAGAATGTATTTTGCAGACAGATTTTTTTTCCTTAGATATGTATACGTACATTTATGAGATGGACATAAAACTCGTGTGCCATGGTAATACTTAAATAATTGTAGCTCCAAAGTGAAATAAATGTTTAAATAATTATAGAAATACAACCCAAAAGTGTACCTTTAGTCTCTTGCTCTAGGAATAGGGCATTGGATCAAAACACATCAGAAAAGAATTAGGCTTCACATGGTGTAGAAAAGGTCAAAGCTGTGATTTGAATATGTCACCCAAAAGTTCAAGTGTTGGAAACTTAATTGTCAATAGAACAGCATTAAGAGATGGGGCCTTTAAGAGGTCATGGGGTGATGAGGGCACAGGAGAGAGACAGTTCTCACTGGAGTGAGTGAGTTCTCATGGTCAAGGGTTGTTACAAAAGAGAGCTCAGTTCACGTCTGTGGTCTCTTGCACGTACACTAACGTGCCCTCACACTTGTGCTCTATACCCTCATACTTCCGAGCCTCCAGTCCTGTATTTAGGGCAAAAAGTACTCAATCAGTCTTGGATATTTATTTATTTATTTATTCATTAGAGGTTTTTGCCTCTAAAAATGAGTATGTGCTTGCCAGGAAGAGAGACAGACAGACAGACAGACACAGTAAGAGGGAAAGTGAGAAATCACTCCCCAAGAGGGAGGCCATGCCACAATTCTTCTCTTCTATTCTCTTCCTGGGATCTTGGGCATGCGTGCAAATGTGTCTGGTGTGATTTTTCAAGTCACCAGGTCTGGGACTCGAACCATAGTCAGTCATATGGGAGTCCAATGACATAACCACTAATGCCATCTGTTGGCCCCCTGGATATTCCACTGTAACAACAGAAGATGAAATAAGACAGAGAACACAGAATCTCTGCGGTTGAGAGCTTGCATTTGCAGTTGTGAAAGGGTTTTGTAAAGCATAAAATGCTGTGTAAATTATATAATTTCATGACTATAGAAACATCTCACAATACTGAATCTTTTGTCACAATCAAAAAACCTGTTTATATTTCAAATATGTTGCCCAGTCTCTACCCATAAATGCACTATTAATCTCTCTACAATTTGTAGTAGATGCTGGGAATGCCTTTCTAGAATACAAAAGATTTACTTTCCATATTTCACACAGTATCAAGAATCAGGAACCAGCAGTTAGTCTAATGGCTATGTCGCTGGACTCCCACCTAGTCAACCGCGGTTCACGTCCCGGACCCAGTGGCTTAGAACTCACGCCGGGCGCATGTGCGTGCGTGCCCAAGATCCCAAGAGGAGAATGGGGGAGAAGGGATTGCAGCGTGACCATCCCCCCTGGGGGGTGATTTCTCACTTTCTGTCTCTCTGTCTCTCTCTGTCTGGCTGGCAAGCGCACACGCCCTATAGCGAAAACCTCTCCAAAAAAAAAAAAAGAAAGAATCAAAATGACGCATCATTTACATTTAGTTCCAATCAAAATTACAGTAGGACTTTGAGGGGACTTCAGCAAATTTAGGATGTAGAAAAATAAAAGTCCATGAATACCTAAAATAATTTTCTAAGTGTAGAAAAGAAGAGGACTCTGCCTCTGAGAACTTAAAACATACTACATGTCTATAGAAACTTTAAGAATATAGGGACCAGCAGTTAGTGTAATGGCTATGTCACTGGACTCCCATGTAGTTGACCATGGTTCACGTCCCGGACCCAGTGGCTTAAAAAACTCACGCCGGGCGCGTGTGCGTGAGTGCCCAAGATCCTGAGAGGAGAATGGAGGAGAAGGGATTGTGGTGTGGCCATACCCCTGGGGGGTGATTTCTCGCTTTCTATCTCTCTGTCTCTCTCTGTCTGTCTGGCGAGTGCACACACCCTATAGCAAAAACCTCTCAAAAAAAAAAAAAAGAAACTTTAAAAATATATAGTACTGGTATAAGAATAAACAAATAAACAAGTAAAATTATGCATTAAATTCAGGAATTGAAAAACGTCAATCCCTTTCTGTATATCTACATTTACTTGTGTGCATCTAATTCTATGTATGAACATATGAATATTTAAGCAAAATGGAATGTATGCTCATAAATTATCTTAATATCTTCAATAGACCAATACCAGTTAATGAGATTGAATCAGTAATAAAAAGTCTCCCAACAACACCAACAAAAAGCAGCCCAGGACTGGATGGCTTCACTGCTGAATTCTACAATACTTTTAAATGAGAACTAATATTGATTCTCCTTAAACTATCTTAAAAAATTTTAATTTGGAAAGAACCCTCCCAAACTTATTTTGTAAGACCAGCATTACCCTGATACTAAAATCAGACAAAGAAAGACAACAAAAAAGAAAACTACAGACCAATATCCCTGGTAAACAAAGATATAAAATTTTTCAACAAAATACTAGCAAGGTGACTCCAAACAACACATCAACAAGATTATACACCATGATCATGTGGGTTTTATTCCAGCGATGTGAGGATGACTCAACATACACAAATCCATAAATGTGACATATATCCTATCAAAAATGAAGAGCAAACACCATACAATCATCTCCATAGATGCAGGAAAAGCATTTTACAAAATTAGACATCTGTTTATGATAAAAATTATCAACTAATTAGGTATAAAATGAATGTATCTCAGTACGAGAAATGGGATAAATGACAAACTTCAGCCAATATTAAAATGGGGAAAAAGAGGCAAGCTTTATCTCTAAGAACTGGAACAAGACAAGGATTTCCACTTTCACCAGTCTTATTCAAAACAGTACTAGAAACCTATCCCAGAAGAATAAGACAAAAGAAAGAAACAAAGAGTAACTAAATTCAGAAGGAAGAAGTCATACTGGTCCTGACTGCAGACAACGTTACCTTACGTATATAAAACCCTAAATATCTCAAAATGAAAAACTAACAGAATTAACAAACAAATTCAGCAAATTTGCAGAATACAGAATCAGCATAAGAAAATCAATAGCATTTATATACACCAATAACAAAATAACTAAAAAAAATTGCAAAAGCAATCCCATTTGTAACAGTTACAAAGGAAATAACATACCTAGGAATAAAGGTAACCAAGTTGGTGAAAGATCTCTATAATGAAAATTGATGAAAGAAATTTAAGACACAAAAAAAGTAGGAAGACTTCTCATGTTCAAGTATTGGAAGAACCAGTATTGTTAAAGTGCTCATACTACCGAAAGTAATCTACAGATTCAATTGAATATTTATCAAAATACTAATGACATTCTCTACAGAAATTGGAAAATACATAAAATTTTTATAAAACCTCAAAAAATTTTCAAATAGCCAAAGCAATCCTTAGGAAAAAAAAAAAAGAAGAAGAAAGAGGAGGAGGACGAAGAGGAGGAGAAATTGGAAGCATTACACTCCCAGATTTAAAAATATAGTTTTAAAGCTAGCAACCAAAATAGTAATAATGACAAATTGAGAATGATGGATATACTAATCCCTTGATTTAATCATTGTACATTGTATTCTTGGGCTGAAAAATCACACTGTACAACACAAATATATGCAAATACTGTATTTCAATATCAAAAAGATATTCTTCGGCCCAACTTGCAGGTGAGGACACAGAACCATAGAATTTCAATAGCTTGCCCAAGGCAACCCAGCTAGTGTACAAGGTGTTAGAAATACTAGAATGTGTGTAAGTGTGCACATATGTATATGTGTGAGTATATGTGTGAATGTATGCTGTTTATGAAAAGAGTGTGGGGCCCCCTTCATAGCCTAGTGGTTAAGAAAGCTGGATCCTAGGACCAGCAGTTGACGTAATGGCTATGTCGCTGGACTTTCATGTGGTCAACTGCAGTTTAAGTCCCAGACCCAGTAGCTTAAACTCACACGGGGCACATGAGCATACATGCCCAAGATCCCAAGAGGAGAATGGAGGAGAAGGGATTGACATGTGGCCATCATCCCTGGGGAGTGATTTCTCACTTTCTGTCTCTCTGTCTCTTTCTGTCTTTCTGGCAAGTGCATGCACCCTATAGCAAAAACCTCTCCAGAAAAAAAAAAAGAAAGAAAGAAAAGAAAGCTGGATCCCACATGGCTGACCAAAATTTGAATCCTAACCCTGGTGGCTTGAGAAATGCATTGGCATGTGTATGCATGTACCCAACATCTTGAAAGAAGGGAGAATTGGAGAAGTGATTGTGGCATGACCATGTCCCATTATGGGTTGCCTTCTCCCTCTCTCTGTCTGTTACTCTTTGGTGAGCACATATACCCTGTGGCGAGTTAAAAACAAAAAATATGTGTAGTTAAGGTCATAAGAAAAGCAAAATGAGATTTTTAATTCATAATCTAAAAAGTATTTTAAAAACCTCTATGTATATCAATAATAATCAGAAAAAAAGATTAAGAAGTCACATTCTATCAAGTGACACAATTGAGGAGTAAAAAGTGATGGTTTTTAGCAGTAAAGAGATTCAGTAATAGTTTTTTTTTTGGGGGGGTTGTGTGTTTTTTGGGCGGAGGGTAGAGATTTTTGCTATAGGGCACATGCGCTTGCTGGAGGGAGAGAGATGGAGGGAGAGAGATGGAGGGGGAGAAAGTAAAAAGTCACCCCCAAAGGGGATGGTCACACCACAATCACTTCTCCTCTATTCTCCTCTCAGGATTTTGGACACACATGCCCACGTACCTGGCATGAGTTTCAAGCTTCCAGGTCTTGGACTAGGACCATAATTGGCCCTGTGAGAATCCAGTACCTTAACCACTATGCCCCTGCTGGCCCCAGTAACAGATATTTTAATAGACTTGTCTTGCCTCCTTGCTCTCCTGATATAGTAAATTGTTTCCAAAGATAACTATCATCTTTTCATTTTTGGATACTCAATCCACGTTATCTTGAAGTGATGGAGTTCATTCCTTCTTCCTTTCAGTCTGGGCTATCTTTGTACATGACTTTGACAAAGAGCATGTGAAAAAAATGACCAACAGTTTCAGGCCTAGATATTAAGAAATGTGGCAACTGCTGGTTGGTTTTGTGTTTGTTTGTTTGTTTGTTTGTTTTCTCTCTTGCAAGGCAGCATCTATATAAAGAAATTCGACTACCTTGTTATAGAGAGCATGCAGGGTGGGTGGATGGATAAATGGATAGACAGAGAAACAGACCAATAGCAAATACATAAAGAGAAGCCCTGGAATACAAGAGACTTTGCGAGGGGAAAGGAAAAGTTGGCCAATCGCTAGGTGGTTCAGCTCCCACATAGGTGGCTCTAGACATGTAAGTGGAGCTTGCAGATCTTCCAGCAACAGCTGACCCCCAGCCAACACCACATGGAATAAGAAAGTCCATCCCTATCAGGTTCTGCCCAGTGTGCAGACTCATGAGAAAATGAATAGTTGTCTACTCATTGTTGCCCAATGCTTCAGTTACCTATTGCTGTGTAATAAACAACCCTAAACTATAAGCAATAGGTAACTGAAACACTTAGAAAATGGATTTTATACTATGTTTTACACTGAGCAATAAAAGTGAGTCATGAATGTTTAAGAACTTGCTCAGTGTTTTAATCAAGCTGAAGCTAAATAACAACTTATTATTTGCAGCTTAGTATAGCTATAAATCTGCTGTTAATACGATGCCAGTGGTGATTTATTTTTGCTGTTCAAATTTGAAAATTACTGGTTCTGGGCAATCATCCCATTTATCCTTCAAGGGTAATATAACAGATTTAAAAATATTAAAAGATTAAAAAAAAAAACCCTGAATCTTTTGAGAGAGATGATTAAGAACCTAGAATACATAAACAAATTATACACAGGGAATTATTTCTCTCAAAGCTTATTTCCACTTATTTAGTTTAAAACATTATAAATTGGGGGCCAGCAGGTGATGTAGTGGTTAAGGCACTAGACTCCTACTTGGTCACTGTGGTTCAAGTCCTGGACCTGGCAGCTTGCTTTCTCACTTTCCCTCTCTCTTACTCTCTGTCTCTCTCTCTCTCTGGTGAATTAAAATAATAATAATGATAATAAATAAAGTTTGGCATAGTGGTTACAACATTGGACTCCCACATGGTCAACTGCAGTTCAATTCCTGAACCTGGTGATTTGAAACTCACACTGTGCGTGTGTGTTTGTGCCCAAGATCCCTGAAGGAGAGTGGAGAAGGGCCATCCCCTGCGGGGAATGATTTCTCACCTTCCCTCTCACTGTCTCCGACTTACTCTCTGAAGAGTATACACTCCCTAAAGCAAAAACCTCTTAAAAAATTATAAAGTGGGAACCAGCAGTTAGCGTAATGGCTATGTCGCTGGATTCCCACATAGTCGACCACGGTTCGTGTCCTGGACACGGTGGCTTAAAACTCACGCCGGGCGCGTGTGCATGCGTGCCCAGGATCCCAAGAGGAGAATGGAGGAGAAGGGATTGCGGCGTGACCATCCCCCCTGGGGGGTGATTTCTCGCTTTCTGTCTCTCTCTGTCTGTCTGGTGAGTGCACACGCCCTATAGTGAAAACCTCTCAAAAAAAAAAATATATATATATAAAGTGAATTGAGTGAAGCTGGAGAGCTTGAAAAGGAAAGTAAGAGGGAACAGCAGTTAGCATAATGGCTATGTCACTGGACTCCCATGTAGTCGACCGCAGTTCGTGTCCCAGACCCAGTGGCTTCAAACTCACGCCAGGTGCGTGTGCGTGCGTGCCCAAGATCCCGCGAGGAGAATGGAGGAGAAGGGATTGTGGCATGGCCATCCTCCCTGGGGGGTGATTTCTTGCTTTCTATCTCTCTGTCTGTCTGGCGAGCGCACGCGTCCTATAGCAAAAACCTCTCTAAAAAAAAAAAAAGGAAAATAAGAAAAGTCAAACAAAAATCACAAATCATTTTACAGTAGCTGGAAACAGAGTGAGGCTAAATTTTATTTTTATTTATTCCTGCAAACCTGGGAAAGAGACAAATGAGCTCCAGCGCCAAACTCTGTCCTCTGACCAAGCATTCATTTCAATCTCCCTCTCCATTAAATTTCGACAGGACTACTTAAACGAATAATAGTTCCCTGGGTTGCATTTCAGATTTCTACCTTCCCACACTCAACCCTATGGTCATCAGGTAGAATTCTTACCTTCCTTCCATGATCACCTGGCAGAAAATAGACAAAAACCAAAGGCTATAGGAGATTCCATAATATGAATAAACATTTTTAAGAGCTTGAAAAGTTGATATAAAATTCCTCTCCAGAATGATATAAAATTCTTCTTCAGAAATTCTAGAAATAAAAGCCTCTGTCAAACATGCCACTGTATGTATCACTGGGGTGGTGGTGGACCAAAGTGGCTGAGGGTCTCACACCTCTCATTAAGTCACATGTGTCTTTCCAGTGGTGCCCGGTCAGCCCAGGAGGACACTGTGCCTCACTGAGGACAGACGGGGACCGTACTCCCCTCCTAGATGTCCGAAGAAAGTCTTTTCTCTTTGTATCAGGAGACTCAGGAAAACTACAAAAATTCTATTAAATAACAAGGATCCTCACATTTGAGAAATCTCTAGCTTTTTTTTTTGATTTATAGTTCTTAATTTATTTAATCACTTTCATACACAATCATACATCCAACAACTAGAAAATTTTCTTCTGAGATATTAGGGTGAAGATAGAATCATATGCACATGCCCTATTTCCCTGCCCAATCCCAATCTCATTTTGGGATTTTGGGCATGCATGTACTCGTACCTGATAGGAGTTTTTTTTTTTTTTTCCCAATTTATTTATTTGCATTCATTCACTGTACATCATTACAGCATACAAAATGAGATTTTCCATCTAGAGTACACTGTATATTGTCTCAATCAAGCACATCAACAAATATGTTATTCTTAGCAAATGATCTCCCATTTCTTGTTTTCTGTATGTTTTGCTTTTTCCCCCCATCCTTGGTTCCCTATCTCTTACCCTCTGCCACCTCCTCCCACATTTTATTGAATCACCAAAGACCCTCATCAATCCAAATACCCTCCTAGCAAACACATGTGACACATTTCCATGAGCACAAGTCTAACTTTACGCATCCTATCAAGTAGCACCTAACTGGGGCTACATATCCTACTGCAGTCATTGAATAGATATATTTTGTTTTCCTGAAACTCTTTTTTGTAACTCAATTTACATTCCTTCTCTAGGCATCATCACAGCACACAAAATGCGATCTCCCATCCAGTACACACTGCATAGTGACTCAATCATGCACATTACAAAAAATATAAATTTCCACTTCTAGTTGCTAGAATTAATTCCACCCCTCTTTCTGACCCTCTGTCCCTTCCCACCCTCCTCTCACACCACCTCTAGTGTCCAAAA
Source organism: Tupaia belangeri chinensis (assembly GCF_000334495.1). Taxonomy (NCBI): domain Eukaryota; kingdom Metazoa; phylum Chordata; class Mammalia; order Scandentia; family Tupaiidae; genus Tupaia; species Tupaia belangeri. The sequence continues at coordinate 4,308,830 of NW_006159453.1, read as the reverse complement.
TTGTCCTCCATTCCCTTCCCACCCACATTGCATTGATCACACAATTTCCTACATAACCTGACTACTTTCAAAGGTGAGTTCCCTCGTTACTACTAAGAAAACCAGTTTTAACTTAAATCAAAGAACCGCCAAGGAACTTTGCTTAAAGCCCGGAAACAGGTTAGGATTCTGTTCAAATGGTAGGTGCATGAACCTATCAGTCTCATATACTTTTATCTTCTGTTCTGGTTCAATTTTCCTGATTAAATTCTGGGATATAGTATTCAACTCCAGACTTGTCCCTATGATTAAGTTAGCTACTTTCTCAGTTTTTGGACTCTTATTTCCATGTATCTGCGTTTAGTTTTCCTGATACAGCACATCCTTGAGAACTTCTTGGAGGTCTGGTCTGGTGCTGGTAAATTCTTTCAGGTTTTGTTTATCTGAGAATGTTCTTGTCTTTTCTTCCCACCTGAAAGATAATCTTGCCGGATACAGTATTCTTGGCTGAAACTGCTTCTCTCTTAACACTTGGAATATATTTTCCCATTCTCTCCTCGCTTTTATTGTTTCTGATGAGAGATCTGCTGTTAGCCTGATGGGATGTCCTTTGTAGGTAACTTGATGTTTTTCTCTTGCTAATCTTAGTATCTTGTCTTTGTCTGCAGTTTTGGTCAACCTGGCTATAATGTGTCTTGGAGAAGATCTTCTAGGGTTGATTCTATTTGGGGTCCGTTGTATTTCCTGGGACTGGATCTTTGAATGCCTCTCTAGGTTTGGAAAGTTTTCTTGCAGGATTTCATGGAATAGATTATCAATGCCCTTATGGGTTTCCTCACCTTCTGGAATGCCAATTATCCGGATATTTGGACGTTTGATGGTATCCAGTACTTCTCGCATATTATTCTCAAATTTTTGTGCCATTTTCTCAGTCTTCATGGTGGATTTTTCTAGGCCGGCCATTTTCTCCTCTACATCTGAGATTCTATTTTCTGAATGATCTAGTCTGCTTTTAATACTTTCCAGGGAGATTTTTACTTCTTGTATTATAGACTTCATCTCTAGCAGTTCCGTTTGAGTCTTTTGTAAAGTGTGTAATTCCACTTTTAGATCTTGCAGGAATTTCCTCATCTCTTGGAACTCGTCAATTTCTTTCTCCTTTCTCTTTAGCAGTTCATTATCTCTCTTCTCTTCCATCTCTGTTAGCTTAGACATTATGAATGATCTGAATTCCTTATCAGACATTTCCATGATTTTCACCGAACTGCTTGTGGATGAAGAGTTACTCTTTTCCCTAGGAGAGGAGGCATTTTCTTGTTTTCCCATTTTTCTCGTGATCCGGCGGTGATTTCTTGTCATCTGATGAATGTTGTGTTTCTTTCAAATTCTTGATGTGCAGCCTTAATGTTCAGGAGCAAGCAGACAGAGGTGATCCAGAAAATCTTTGCTGTTCTATTGTGCTTGCTGGTGCAGCAGATTCAGTAGATAGTGGGGAATATTTTAACCCTATTATCTGTCTAAAAACACACTGC
>NW_006159453.1:4284585-4306943 GCF_000334495.1 Tupaia belangeri chinensis | reverse complement strand
GAGAGACAGGAACTGAGAGACCGAGAGAGAAGGCTGGGGGCGCAGAGGGGGGCTCCCTACCGCTAGCTCGTTTGTTGGAGGCTGAATTATTAGTAGAAGATCTTCATTCCCTTAAAAATCTAGTTCACAGAAATCTCTAGCTTTTTGATCCTTTTGAATTTACATATACCAACCTAACAAAGCTAAACTATAAAAGGGGGGGGGTCTTCAAAAAGTTCGTGGAAAAATTTTATTATGGAAAACTTATGCATGTATCTCAAAATTTTTGCACCAAGATAAACTAGTACTTTAATTCCATTTTCTCATGCATGAACTTTTTTTTCTCTTCTTTTTAGAGAGAGATTGTTGCTATAAAGCGTATGCACTCACTGGAGAGACAGAGAGAAATAGAGAGACAGAAAGTGAGAAATCACCCCCCAGGAAGGAGAGCCTTCTCTTCCATTCTCCTCTTGGGATTTTGAGCATACACACACACACGCACACACACGCACATGCCCGGCCTGAGTTTCAAGCCTCCAAGTCCACCACTTAATCCATGGTTGGCCACGTGGGAGTTCAGCGATGTAACTGCTACACCATCTGCTGGCCCCATGCATGAACTTTTGAAAGTTTCCTGATATATTGAATTTATACTGCGCCTAGATGGCAGGGCCAGCTACATATTTTGCAAAGTTCAATGGGAAATAAAACGCAGGACCTGGCCCAGCTGCACATTGCTCTGCCACAATCGGGGCTAGGTCCCCAGATGGACCTGTACAGCCCAGGCATGCATGCATGTGTCCATGGTTCCAGCTAGGAGGAAGGCGAGGAAAAGGGTCCCAGCACGAGACCTTGTAGAGGGTGCTTGTCTTTCCTTCTGTCTCTCTCTTGTGTAATTAACTAATTAATTAATTTAAAAAAAAAAAAAACACAGGGTCTGTTGTTCACATGAAGGAAAAGTACATCTAAAGATACTAAAATACAAAGATTTTTCTTTTTTCCCACAGTTTCTAGGTACTTTGTGATGCTATTAATTCAATGTCACTTGAAGTAAAGAAAAATTAAATTTTGAATCATGAGCATAAAGTTTACTATTGATCTCTAAACTGTACAATACCAGCTTTACGTGCAAGTATAAGAAGATCCAGCCTATATGTTGAATCATCAACATTAAAGTTTGTATGCACATGTTTTACATGCACATGTATTTTATCCTACCAAAATAGTGGAAATAATGCACAAAACAAACTCTTATTTTTATTTCACTCGTTAGTATGTTCACATTCTATCAGTATTTTCTCCCTTTCCTTTTTGATGAGTAAGAAAGAACTAAAAGGAAAAGAAATTGAAAGACACCCCATCTTTCTCTTTCCTTCTATGTTACTTCCAGTATTATGTGGTTGGCTAATAAAGGGAAGCTCTGTTTCTTAAAATGTATCAGCTTGTTTCTGCACTTAATGTAAATTCCAATTCCAAAGAAAGCATGGCCTCTCCGTTTGTAGTTGTAACACATTTACTTTAAACTTGCTTAGAATTTTATTAAATCCTCATGAATAATGAAGCCACAGGAATTCTGTGCTTATGGGGCATGGGCTGTATGCACATGAAGCTACTAGGAACTGCAAAATGCACATTGTGCTTTTGTCTTCTACTTATATACATGCTCATTATGCCGTCAGACTCCCATACAACACGCAGGTGTCAAGATAAAGAATTTGGGACAAGCCAGGGTGGTGGTGGTTAGGGCAGCTGACTCGCCTGGCTGAACCCGTGTTTTAAGTCCCAGACCTGGTGACTTGAGAAACAAGCTGGGCAGCATGTATGTGCATGCCCCAAATCCTGAATAGCGGGAGAGATGGAGGAGAAGGGATTGGGGCATGATCATTCCTCCAGGAACATGTTTTCTCATTTTCCCTCTGCTTTCCCCCTCTCTCAGTGAATGCACATGGCCTCTGGCAAATTTATATATGTACGTGTGTGTGTGTGTGTGTGTGTGTGTGTGTGTGTGTGTGTAAAGTATTTCAAGACAGCAACAGCAGCTCTGCTGTTCAAATGATAGGAAAAGTACATCTAAATTGAACCTAGCGAAAGCCCTGTCTGAGCCCAGAGCGATGAGAAAATGCACCCGTCGCATGCCCATGAAGCCAACCTTGCCCAGAAGACCTGCTCGTCGATTTACAGTTAACAGAAATGCATGCAGATGTGCAACTAAAGATATGTTCAAGAATATCCACAATATAACTATAAACTAGAAATAATTCAAATATCTGCCAACATTAAATGAATTATTAGTGTATTTTCCATGGTATTTTCAACTAATACCATGTAGCACTTGAAATTAAAGAACTGTAACTTACCACAACATAGATGAATTTCACAAATATATTAATGAGAAAAAGGAGCCAAATACTAGATTGTGTACATCTGGTTCCTTTCACATAAAGACTTAAAATTGCCAAAATGGTGCAATACATTAGGATACTATATACTTCTGGGGAAGAAGGAAGGAGGCATTAATTGAAAGAAGAATGAAGGTAATATTCTGTTTCTTTATCTCAGGGGTCCCAGCCCCTGGTATGTGGTGTCTTAGGAACTGGGTTGCACAGCAGGAGGTGAGCAGCAAGCAAGCAAGAGAAGCTTCACCTGTATTTACAGACACTCCCCATCTCTCACAGTACCATAGCCTGAGATCCACCTCCTATCAGATCAGCAGCCAGCATTAGATTCTCACAGGAGCGTGAACCCTACTGTGAACTGTACATATGAGGGACCTAGGTTGCACACCCCTTATGAAAATCTAATGTCTGATGATAAGAGGTGGAGGTGAGGCAGTGATACTGGCACTGGGAAGTAACTGTAAATACTGCATTATGTGAGTTGTGTAATTATTTTGTTACACGTTACAATGTAATAATAATCAAAACAAAGTATGCAATAAAAGTAATGCACTCGAATCACCTGAAACCATCCCCCTAGTCTCCAATCTGTGAGAAAATTGCCTTCCATGAACCTGGTCCCCAGTGCTTTGTTTGAGTGGTGATTACACAAGAGAATTCACTGTGATGCTTTATTGAGTTTAACACAAAAATTGTTCATTTTTCTGAATTGTTATATGTAATTCTATTTTAAGTAAAAAAAATAGATTTATGGGGAAAAGTGAGGGCTGAACTTGGGTGGTGCAATTCATAGCATACTGGACCGCAGTGAGGGAAGTCAATAAGGATTTCAGTCTCCACACTGGGCATGAGCATGAGCACACAAGGTCCTGAGGAACTGGAGGGCTGGAGTAAGGGGATCAAGGCACAGTGAGATGCTGCCAAAGGTGTCTCTTTCTCCCTCTCTCTTATTCTCTCTCGTGTGTGCACACACACACTATTTAAAAAAAAATAGAAAGCATTCCTTTACTTTTGTTGATTACGCTTCTGCAGTAGAAAGTCTGAGCTAGTAAAAATTATTTTTAGTTGACAAAACTTTAATGATGACGCGTAGCATCTGCTGTGATAATCTTGGAAACCTATTAGCAAGTGAGCACACTACAGACTGTTAAGTGTGATGCTCAGGAAGTTTCTCTCTCATTACTGTTACAAATCACCATCAAACTTTTTTACTTTTCTAATTACCTTATTGACTTCTGATATCTGTAAGTAAGTAGCTGTACCCCAATATTATGAAAATAGAATGATCCGTGAAAATATTGAGATTTTAGTAATGTTATTGTCTCCTACAAGGTTATAATTTTGTCAGCATACATATAAAGGGATCTCATAAATTTCTGCTTTTAAATATCGGGAAGAAATAGAAAAGAACAAGCTTTGGATTTCTTTAATGGTCTTAGGTACAAGAGAACAGCAGTAAAAAATCTCCAACCAGATGGTGCTGAAAAGGATATCTTGATTCCTACTACTGTTGAACACATACTTTGGATAAATTGCTAACAATTAAATGCCCACTTCTAATGAGTTGGTTGTACTAGTAAGTGGGTAGTAAGAAATAATCCTTTGTCTTTGATGCGGAACTCAGGGAGACTGCTCTGTGAGCAGCAGGTGAGAAATTCTGTAATATTAAGATCTGGCCACAAGGGGGCACTGTGAGGTGCAAAGTGCGCTCATTCCAAGATTTTGAGATCTGTGACCACTCGGGGCTTCAAGAGAAATCAGTAAACAGCATCAATGCTAACTGCATCCATTCCAAACCCTGTACAGTCTTCTACCATAGGCCAACGGTTAAATTAGAAAATATTAGAGCAAAGAGGTAATCAAGACAGTCCTTTTCCTGTTTGTTGACTCTACTTAGCACACAAGCCTCTCCCGTTGTTAATATTCCATTCAAACAGTTCGTGTGGTTATACTAGAGAAAAGTGAAATAAACTTCAGTTTATTCCCAATTCGCCTAGTGAACTCTACCTTCTATCCCAACAGTGTATGGCATGGAACTATCCCAGAATCATTCTGACCTTTTGCAATCATTGAGTGGTGCTTATGCTTATTGAACTGACCCCATCTAATAGGTGCTTTTGGCTGGCAAAGTTCTAATAACTGTGTGTCTTTTCTTTAGAATTATTTATGTGATTTTATTTATTATTATTATTTAATTTCCTATAGAACACATGCACCCACCAGAGAAAGACACACACACAGAGAGAGAGAGAGAGACCAAGAGAGAAAGAAAGAGAAAGTGAGAAAGCAAGCCACCAGGTCTGGAACTAGAACCGCAGTCAGCCAGGTGGGAGTCCAGTGCCTTAACCACCACGTCACCTGCTGGCCCCAACAATGTCCCTTTCTAAGAGGTACAATTATATCCTATCTGTACAGTGTCTGTAATAGTACTTTATTAGGACTTTCATATCGTATTTTTCTTTTGTTTTTAAAATTTCATCAAAGGGTACACACACTCACTAGAGAGAGGTGAGAGACAGTGAGAGAGGAAGAGAGAAAAAGTAACTCCCAAAGAGGCTTGGTCTTGCTCCAAGCCTTTGTCCTCCATTTCTCTATCCCATCAGGCTTTGGGGCACTACACCTGAACAGCATAATTTTCAAGCTGCTGGGGTCTGGATTCAAATCGCACAGTTGGCCATGTGAAATTTGGTTTCCTTAACTACCAGGCCACAGGGTTGGCTCTGTATCATTTTATATCTTTTTCAAATTCATAATTATTTTTCTGTAACAGACTTATTTAGGTTAGACTGGAGTAGCTGTCTAAAATGAACAAAGTCAACAAAAAAAGGGAAGTATTTACAAGATAGATAATGAAAACCCTTCAACCACATATATTTGACCACAAATCTGAAGAAGCCACAAGACAGAGCTGTCAGTCACAGTTGTTCATCTTTACTAATACAAAAACCTGCTCACTAGTGGCAATGTTTATGACTAGTCACCGAAGTTAAGATTTCTTGTTCCTTTCCTTTTTGCCTAAGCCATACTGTGAAATATAATGACCACTTTCTTTACTGCTTTCGAATAATTAATATTACTTAAGCCTTCAATTTGTGTATGTGTGGAGAGAGAGTTACTTTTAGATATTTTATATCTTAAAGTTATATGACTGAAAACGTAAGCAATTAAAACTGTCTAGGGGCCAGCAGGTAGCATGGTGGCTAAGGAGTTGGATCCCACATGGCTGACTTCATTATTTGAGTCCTGGACCCAGTGGTTTGAAAAACACAACAGGCACGTGTGCATGCATGCCCAAAATCTTGAGAGGGGAATGGAAAGGGAATTGCCATGTGGCCATCCACCCTGGAGGGTGATTTCTAACTTGCCCCCTCTCTCCGCCTCTCTCCCAACAAGTCCACACACCCTGTAATTTTTTTTTCCAACTATCTACAGCTGTCTTCCTCAGTCATCAATGTTGCCTATGGTAGTTTTGAAAGTATGTCCACAAATTCTTTGACTTTTCCCTTTAAGACATAAAGCTTCACTTCGCTCCCTTTGAGTGTAGGTTGGTTCTAATGACTAATTTCTAATAATTTGGATGAGCCAGAAATAGCATATTCACTTCTGAGATTAGAGCATTATACAAAAAATCTGCAGCTTTTGCCTTGGAACATGCTTTCCCTGTCTTTCCCTGTCCTGGATCCTACCCTCTGGGGGATGCCATGTCATGAGCAGCCTTGTGAAGAAGCCACGTGAAAAGGAATTGGAGCCTCGGGCCAGCCAGAGCTCTCAGCCAAGTGGATCCTCCGGGCTCAGTCAATGCTCAGATGACACCAGCCCTGGCAGACACCTTGACATGAGAAACCTCGAACACAGCCTATGCCTCTCTGAAGCCCACAGAAACTGTGAGACCATGTGTATTTGTTCTAGGTCATTTTTCATATAGAAGTAGATGGGAAATACACTGACATAGGCTGAAATGGATGACATATTTCACAAATGCATATGCGAACAACGGACTGGGCGCCTCTTGGTCTTTCAGGTAATTAACCAAAAGGTGATAGAAAATTAGACTACCTGCTTTTTCTCTCATTGCTGTTGTCACTCTACGGCCTTTCGCTGTGAACAAAACAAAAGCGATAACTCAACTCAAACATTCCCATAGCTTAACGTCTTACTTTTTATTCATACAATAAATTAAGATTTGTCAAGGACTAAGGGCAATAAATCCTGCAGAGGAACACAGAGTTCTCCTCCCTCCCCAGTAGGCTGAGCAAGCTTTATGAGTCCGGGTCATTTTGATGGCACATGTGGGGAGATGGTACTTCTGAAGATGGGACAGGACAGGATCAAGGATTAGCATTTATAAACCCTTTAAGAGTGGCCTTAATGTTTAAAAAGAATTAGTAATTATTTATTTAACTCCATTTGTTATTATCATTTATCATTTTGACCAAATAGAAACAGAGAGAGAGGGAGAGAGAAAGGGAAAATGAGAAAGCAAACCATCAGGTCCGAGACTCAAACAATGGTTGGCCATGTGGGAATCCAGCACCTTTAACCACCACACCACCTGCCGGCCCTAAAAGTGTTTTTTAAATCATTCTTACTAGTTTTTATCTTTAGTAATTAGTATAAAGATGTCGTCCCTATCTAACTGATCAAGGAGCCTGAGAAACTGGAGTACACTCTTCCTAAGCCACTCAACCTGTCATCATCAGAGCTCAGGTAGAAGTCTCTATCTTGGGACCAGCAGATGGTGTAATGGCTACATCACTGGACTCCCACATAGCCGACCGTGGTTTGAGTCCCAGACCCGGTGGCTTAAAACTCATGCTGAGCACATGTGCGTGTGTGCCCAAAATCCCGAGAGGAGAACTGATAAGGGACTGTGGCATGGCCATCTCCTCTGGGAGTGATTTCTCATTTTCCATCTCTGTTTCTCTCTCTCTCTCTCCAGCAAACACACATGTCCTACAGCAAAAACCTTTCTACAAAAAAAAAAAAAGTCTCTTTTAAACTTACTTTAATGTGCATTTTTTGAGCTTCTACAATATTCCAAATATGATGCTAGGCACAGGAAATTTTTTAAAAAGTACAAATCCTGGGACCAGCAGTTGGTGTAATGGCTATGTTGCTGGACTCCCATGTAGTCAACCATGGTTCAAGCCTCGGACCTGGTGACTTGAACTCACACCAGGTGAATGTGCACGCGTGCCCAAGATCCTGAGAGGAGAATGGAGGAGAAGGGGTTGCAGCGTGGCCATCCCCCCTGGGGGGTAATTTCTCACTTTCTGTCTCTCTGTCTCTCTCTGTCTTTCTGGAGAGCGCACACACCCTATATCAAAAAAACTCTCAAAAAAAAAATGTACATATTCTTATTCTCCAAGAGCTTAAAATCTATTAGGTTGTCTGGAAAGTCATGATGTACTTTTCTATGCAAAAATGCTCCATGACTTTCCCAATAACCCACAGTAAATTTAAAAATAAAGTGCTAAGAGCTATGCTAGTAGCAACATATCAAATATGTTAAAAGCAAAGGGGTGTGTGAGGGTGTTTTATTCTGTTCTCTTATGATCTAAGAATGATAATTGGTCTTGAGTTCCCAATGATAAATAAGGATTCTTATTTTTCCTAATGATTTTGTATCCTGGTGAACTCAAAATTACATAAATCCTAAGTCTTGTTTATTTATGACAACTTTTTTTCTCATGCATTCAGATATAACACACTTAATTTCAAAGTGATATGTTAGATTATATGTAAATTTTCAAATTAAATTATGACAACCAGTTCAAAATCCCTCAGTCACTTTAATGATCTTAATGGGCAAGAGTGCACCTAGAGGCTGGAATTCTAATGAAATTTTACCATTTGAAAAGAGCTTTGTCCTCAGGAACCAGCAGTTAGTGTAATAGCTATGTCACTGGATTCCTACGTAGTCGACTGCGGTTCGCATCCCGGACCCGGCGGCTCAGAACTCACGCTGGGCGCGTGTGCGTGCGTGTCCAAGATCCCGAGAGGAGAATGGAGGAGAAGGGATTGCGGCGTGGCCATCCCCCCTGGGGGGTGATTTCTCGCTTTCTGTCTCATGTCTCTCTCTGTCTGGTGAGCGCACGCGCCCTATAGCGAAAAACCTCGGCTGGCCCATTAGTTAAAAACCTCTAAAAAAAAAAAAAAAAAAAAAGAGCTTTGTCCTCTTCAAATGAAGCAAGGAATTCTTTCGGAAGACCGAAGGAGACCTTAATAAGTGTTCCCTGCCCTTAGGGAGCCTGTGGGACTGGCAGGGACTTGGTAGGGACAGGAGTCTGAGGGCTGTGTGGAAGAAGAGGCGGTGGCCTGAGGGGTTGGATTAGAGACGTGGCAGATTTGCTGTGCTGGCGTTTCAGCAGAGAAGGAGCGCTGGGGGAATCTCTGCCTGGAGTCCCTACAGCAGGGATCCTGCCTGCCTAACCGGGAAGAGGATCTCCGTAGTCTGGACTTGGGGGCGGGGGCATTGCTGGAGACCCAGAAGCTAGAGAGACTGGCAGTGTCAGCAGAATGAAGGGCATTGCCCACATGGGTGTGTGTGTGTGGTGGGGAGAGGGGAGGGTCAGAGGGGCCCAGCAGGTAAGCTGTCAGAAAATCTAGAATGACTCCAGAGAGAAAAAGTTAGCCAGGTCCCGAGAGTAAAAAGACAGTATTAATATCTTCCCCTTATTCTTCCCTGAGCTCTATTGGAGGAGACCTGGAGTTGCTTCTGTGAGAGGAGCAAGAGACAGCCCCTCCCTGCCCAGGTGGGAGGAGCAAGAGACAGCCCCTCCCTGCCCAGGTAGGAGGAGCAGCAGACAGCACCTCCCCACCCAGGTGGGAGGAGCAACAGACAGACCTGGCACTGCCCAGGTGGGAGGAGCAGCAGACAGCCCATCCCTGCCCAGGCTGGCTGGAAGCAGCTAGGGGTGGAAGAGGACAGGAGAGGGGAAGAAGGTCTTGCCTTTATATGAAGATTAAAATTTAGGCTAGACATTCTAATTTCTGATTTTGCTCTGTTTTGCAACTTAAAGATACCATGGGACTTCCTGTCAAGTTCCCCTGAGCTTTCAGCAAGAAAAACATTTGTCCTACTGAAACACTTTAAAGTCACAGCGAGAGGGCAGAATAAAATTATTTTTCTTATGACATTTCTCAAATACTTATTCAACATACCAATCGTATTTACATTAAGGGAAATAGTATTCAAGGTGCCATGTGAATAAAATAAGAACTTAAATGGGACATTTTGTAGCTATTATGAAAAAATATGGTTATAAATTACCAGCATAATGCCTTGCATCTAAAAGCTTTTTGAAAAACTTGAAAATCACCTTCACATCTATTTTTCATTATCTGTATAACATTTCACAGTAGCAGCAGAATATGATCTTAATGAAGCACCACATCAAGAGGCTCACATAGACAGAGCTAAATAAACTCTCAGAGTTTGTCATTCTAATGTAGACTAATAAAATGTATTAGATTTATAAAGCACCTTGGGTCTAGCTAGGCTGGTTCCCAACCTGTGTATTTTCCTCACTCAAAATGACTGGATCTGAATCCAGGTCCTCACCAGCCTCCTTGGTTCCTAGGTCTGGCCTGGAACTGCCCGAGTCTGACAACCCATAGCTCCATGTTTCGTCCTCTGACATTAAGCAGATCCTGGCTGAGGCCCCAGTTGTTATATCTGGGTTTTCACTGCATTTCCTAATTTCAGCCTCTATCTCTATTGGAGTAAGGTTGGCTCCTGCCCATCTCCAACTTGTTGCTTATTTGCCAGTATTCTAATTTCTTCCCAAAACATTTTATGGGTAATTTTTGAAGAATTGGAGGCCTTTGTTGGATCTCAGCCTAGAGACCTGAATCTTCATGGTTCTTAACAAATCCTGCTCAAGTCTTCACTGTTTGTCTTATCCAATGTTAGAACTCCCTTCTACTTCACCATCAGTTCTGATACCAATTCTTTTTTTTTTCTGAGAGGTTTTTTTATTTTTTCTATAGGGCACGTGCGCTTGCCAGAAAGACTGAGAGAGACAGAGAGACAGAAAGCGAGAAATCACCCCCCCAAGGGGGATGGCCACGCCGCAATCCCTTCTCCTCCATTCTCCTCTTGGGATCTTGGGCACGCACGCACACATGCCTAGCGTGAGTTTAAGCTGCCGGGTCCGGGACTCAAACTGCGGTCGACTACGTGGGAGTCCAGCAACATAGCCATTATGCTAACTGCTGGTCCCTGTTACCAATTTTTAAACTTGTGATAAAGTTACCATAATCAATGCTGAACCTCACTATAGCTCCTGGATATTTTGCTACCTGCCAACCTGAACATCCACTCCAGCATACACACACAGTCCCAGCTCCTCAGAGGGCATTGGGCCTCTTCCTGTGGAATTAGATAACACGCTCTACCAAATCCAAATAATACAAAGTTCACAATTCCTAATTTGCTTCTTAAAGTAACTCTATAAAGAACCTTGTACAAATAAGGAAATTGAGGCATATACTTGTTACACAACTTGCCCATATTAATTGCCCATAAATACTTGAGACAAGACTTGATGAATCCGTGCAGAACCTTCTAGTGTAACTGTTAATTTAATAAATACACATTTACCAGGGAAAACTAAATTGGTGCAGGAAATGACACTGAAATACTTAATCCACATATGGGTGAGGGCTAAATGCACTTTAGAGAAAGGGAAGGCAGGTGAGAACAAATTATTTTAAATCTGTTGGTATGCAGATGAGAAGAGCAATAAAAAAGAAACTACTTAAGTTGAATATGCTGACTGACAAATGGATAAGATTTGGCAAGAGACACCAGGTTTCTAGAGAAGGACCTTTGATTGCCAAAACTCTGAAGAGAGAAGGAGGTGAGAACTCAGTCCTTGTTGGGCAGAAGCTGAACCTGCTCCAGAGGCTGCAGAAGCTGTCTGATCTGCACGGTGAGCACTTTAACTCTGCCCGGGAAGGCTTTCCACTACCTCAGGAGAAAAGACTTGTACAGAGCTGAGTGTGGAGTCCAACCAAACGAGGGTCCACAGACTCCTGGCTGCATCACTCACTTTGAGAAGATCAGCTATTTTGCCTGTCTCATTTTCATCAGTTATAAAACAGAAACACTGTTAATAGTATCTGCCACACAAGATTATGATGAGAATTGAGAAATACTTATGTAAAGAACCCCCACAGTGTCTAGCTCAGAATAAATGCTTGGCAAATACTTGATAGTGGTGCCATTGCAATTTGTCGGGGGGAAGGGGAAAAATGATCATGACGCCAAGAAAAGAACTATGAACTCTGTATAGATACTCTAAAGTTTCTAAAATGCTATATGTCTAGATCTTGGCACACAGCAGGCAATTGACAAATATGTTTTAAATGAATGAAGGAGTAACACAAGAAATGAATCACTCCTAGTAACTCCATCTCAATATATTTGCTGGTGTGAAGAAGGGCCGCATGTATGCTGAGACCTCATGTGTTCTCACACTCTGCTGTTGTGCTGCTTACAGAAATACCTGGGACTGGGTATTCACAAAGAAGAGAGGTTTATTTGACTCATGACTCTGGAGGCTGACAAGTCCAGCTGGCAACAACATGGCCAACAAGCAGAGAAGCAGAAAAGCATGAGTGTAGTTAGCAAGCTGGGGACAGTCATCTACCTTCTATAACGAGTGCTCCTGAGAACTAATCCCATCTCACCAGAGCTAGAACTACTCCGTGTCTCAGAAGACAGCATTAATCCATTCATGAGACTGGTGCCTCTGTGACCCAATCGCTGTGATCCAATAAATATCTACTAGGCCTCACTACCTCTCGACACCATTAGGGGCCAAATTCCAAAACACATACCTTTGCTGCACAAACCTTTATCCAAACCACAGCATGTGTCCTCCAAAGTTCTGTCATTCTCTGAGTCTCGTGGGGCTAACACGTCTTTCAGGCTCTGAGGAAGGGTTCAGGGCTGCTGCCACACTATGATGTAATGGGACACTCTAAGGTTTTTCTTGAGCACGAAATATTCACAAAGTAATATATGTTGCATCTACACCACTTCAGAACGTTCCTGTGTCGGATGAGTATGTTCTCAGTCTTCCCTCTTATTCTGGAGGTACAGTGGGAAAGGAATACACCAACCACTCAAGAGCCTAAATCCCTCAGCTGCACGACTAGCATCTTCATTCATATTCCAACAGTGGTAAAAGGATGGTGAAGATGTTATGTGAATATCCATAAAAGAAAAATACTGACAAAAACCTTCCACTGCATTCTGAGAATTAACTATACTCACTTCATATCAAAAAAAAAAAAAAAAAAAAAAAGACAGCCTCATGAGGGGCCAGAGATGTTAAACCTGTGATCTTTTCATAAGCAGGGAACAAAAAGTTATTTATATAGATGACTTTTGAGGAGTATTTGAAACCATTGAATGATGCCAACTCACTGCGATGAATACAATAGCCATGGCCGGAGAGATAAAAGAGGGAAACCAGATGCTCTCGAGGCCGAGGCCCCACCCTTTGTGTGAAAGCTGAATCCCCGAGAAACGAATGCTCATGAAGACAGCCGATGATCAAAATAGATGATGTCTATCATCATATGGTAGTTGGTTCTGGTCCAATTCGAACTTCGCACCAATCTGTAGCACTCGGCTCTTTGCACCGACTGGTACCAGGAAACAAACAGCCCTTCTGTATTGTTGGGGGTGGCACCACTGAGAGCAGACATCTATTTACATAAAGACAGATTTCAATGGCTAAAATGACCCTGTATTTGGCATGGTTTACTCATAAAAATTGAGTATTTAATAGGCCAGTAGGCTATAATTGGTACAATGAATCGTTTTCTTCATGCATGGTAAATTTTCAGTGTTTTTCCAGAGGCTAAATCAGCAATTTGGAAGGGCCTAAATTGTTCTACCTTAAAGTTAGTTCATTAGAAAAGACAAACTATTTTACATGTAGCCAGAATGCAGTAAGTCTGACCCTTGGTAGACAAAAACTATTCATTTATTATGTCCTTTAAAAACATGGAGTCTTTCAGTTGCCTTTTTTTCATGGTTGAAGAAATTGTTTTTAAAAAATAAGCATGAGGGCACAGGTGGTGTAGTGGTTAAGATGCTGGACTCCCACGTGGCTGATTGCAATTTGAGTCCCAGACCCAGCAGCTTGAAACTCACGCCAGTCGTGCATGGGTGTGTTCCCAAAATCCCAAGAAGAGAATGGAGGAGAAGCAACTGTAGCCTGGCCATCCCACCTGGGAAGTGACTTCTCACTTTCTGACTCTATCTCTCCAGCAAGCACACATCCTCTATAGCAAAAAAATCCTCTAAAAAATTTAAAATAAGCATGTGCTTTGGAGTCATATGTACCTGGATTCTAAACTTCCTTCTAATACTCCCTCGCTTACTAACCATGGTTACTTGTGAGTCTGTTTCTGATCTGCAAAATAAGAATAGGAACACCCATCTCAAAAATAGTTCTGTACTAAATAGGATGCTGAGAGAGAGCGCTTAGCAGAGAGTCTGGAAAAGCTAAGTATTAAATAATATTAGTTATCAGGGTTTCTTCTTTATCTTCAATGATCCAGGAAAATAAAATATTATGTTTTTTAAATGTAAAACATAATGTGAGTGCTCACTTCAGCAGTACATTCACTAACATGTGAACATCACAGAGAACATTCGCATGACTTCTGCACAAGGATCACACAGATTCATGAAGCCATTTGTATTTAAACAAACAAAAAAGCATTTGGCTTGAATTTATATTAAAGCAGATATAATTTTTAGAAAATAGCTCCGATAGACAAAAGAATATGATAATAATGGCAACAGGAATACCCCTAAAGCTAGTGAATGAATTAAATTTTTATAACCTAATTATTGATAATGATGTTTAAATAAGAACTGACAATTTAAAAGAATCTGGTATATTACCGTTTGCATATAATAATCCTTCTTAATTTATAACTCTAAGTTTCTGGCTCCTGTTTGAATAGTTTGCCTAAAATGAAATTTATCTCCTTTTAGTTCTTTGTAAGGCAATAATTACTTACTTAGTCATCAATGCCAGTAGGCTTTGAAGAGTTTTATATTTCATATCTGAAACAATTCTCAGGAAGATATTAAGATGTATTCAGAACTAAGGGGCCATTGTTACATTTCAGTCTTCCATGCACAGGCCTGTCTGTGGCATGTATGTACATTTGTGTGTGTATGTTATAACATGAGATATAAACACACATTCCAGCTATTTCATAGTAGTTGCTTAATGGCTTTTTGTGCTAGTTTCTTGATTTTAACAACTATTAAGCTATTACCAGGGCACTGGCACTTCTTTTCTTTTTTTTTTTTTCTTTTAGAGAGGTTTTTGCTATAGGGCACATGCGCTCGCCAGAGAGACAGAGAGACAGGTGAGAAATCACCCCCCAGGGGGGATGGCCATGCCGCAATCCCTTCTCCTCCATTCTCCTCTTGGGATCTTGGGCATGCACATACAAGTTTAAGCCACTGGGTCCGGGACTTGAACCACAGCTGACTACATGGAAGTCCAGCGACATAGCCATTACGCTAACTGCTGGTCCCCCCACACTGGCACTTCTTGAATTGGCTTGAGTGGGGCAGAGCCCATTTAGCAAGAGGAGGGCCTGATCCCCACCATTGAGAGCTGACTTAGTGTATAGTTGTGGGGACACTGAAAGGGAAGAGAGGACTTTGAAGATAAAATTCACTTGTTAAAGGAGTGTGTCTAAGAAAAAAATAATCAAATATTAAAAATTGGTATATGTGAAGTACTTAGACTGTCTTAGTTACAACATAAAATAATAGTACACTACAGATTAGTCGGATTCTGTAAGACCTTAAAAATTGTAAGTGGTCAGCCAGCAGATGCCAGTCATTAGAATCATCACTTCACATACTCTGCTGAGGTCAGCCGTGATTTCCACTGGTTCAGATTAAAGAACTACGTTCTATGGAGAATTTAGCTTTAAGCTCTCCTAAAAACTGCTCTAAGCAAACTTAAATGAAATGCCATCTGCTGAGAAGTATTCTGACGTGACACAATTTAAAATGTAAACAATGTGAAACTCAAGGGATTAAAAACATGATTTAATCATATTACCATTCTTTGGCTGACATTGAGACAGCAGATGTTAGAAGAGAAGAAACTTTAGAAAGTATTCCATTTGAGTATAATGGAGCTGAATTTCCCCCAAATGCCTTTGTTAGAACTCCTACTACATTTGTATGCCAATGGGGTCTTTGTGATTTTATTGCTGGAGTTACTAACTTGTCAGATTGCACTGTTTTTTCTGGATCTGAAATTGCAACTCCTGTTTCAGGAAAATGGGAGAGTTGCTGTTTTATGATTACAATCACCACTTTCCGGTGTTTCTGTGGTGTTCAAATGGCACACCATTTAGAGTCGTGGGCATTATTTCCTAAAAACTATTTTGAGAGGTTTACTTATATGGCAACATATTTTGAATGAATGAGACAAAGTGATAAAGTGATTTCTAACTCAAACTACATATCCACTGGCTTATATCAATTTATCGGTTGTTGGAAAAGTCATGACAAGTTTTACATAGAAAAACACATCAACAGTTGGGTGCCTAACTTATTTCAGTAAAGCCTAAATGGTAATTTCCTGATCTAAATAAGCAAAGGTCTCTAGGATCTACTTCACAGAGCATTTTTGATGAAAGAAGAAAGCGAGCTTTTCTTCCACCTAACAGTCAGTATGGCACCTTCTGGAACTCCTCCTTCACTTTATTCTTGTTAAGCACATTGCATTGTCACCTATGAAAGAAAGAACAGGTGCATACTCACAAAATACTGTTTCTTGTGAAGAAATCATGGCAGGGTGCATTTGAAATTGATTGCACCAAATATTCGTCATTGAACCACCATGGGACTTCTACTCTATCCAGCGCCACTTGAAATCTCTTCATTACCGTGTAATTTAATAGAGAATATTTACCATGGAGTATTCTTGCTTTGAGGAAATGGCCCCTACCCCTTGCTACACCAGCATATTGAATGGAAAAATGGGCTCATCTGCAATACTCTAAAACTGTTCGCTCCTTGAATGTTATCGACCAGCAGATCTCAGGATCATTGGGTCATGACAAAGATGACCTTGGGAGGCTTAAGCCATAGCCAAGGGCATTTGTAGTCTTGAATGGCCTCTGGGACGATCGTTGGTCCACTATAGAACTTCCACATGTGCCCTCACTTTTTGATCGGTACTTTATTTTCTCCCCTGTGTTTTTTTTTTTTTTTTCCTTTTATTCTCCTTCAACTTATCTCTTCCTGGAAGGTTTTGTGTAGATAATGGACAGAGATATACAGAAATCGAGCTGAGCAACCTGGACCAAGTAAGCTAACATGTTAAGCTAACCAGGTAAGCTAACATCTGTTTGCTTAGATGAAGGAGTGACATCTAACTTACAGTATGCTATGAGAATTAGAGAGAATAAATGTATAGCTTCTAAAGAGGGAGAAAGTGGCCGTCAGAAGTAACTGTTACATTATTTTGATTACCATGACTGTGACCATTATTACTAAGAGAGGTTTAGAATAAACCTAGCAACTGCCATTGAACTCCACTCTGGGTCACCTTACCAGGCCAGAGTAATCATCTCTTACTGCCATGTGTGTTGGCTACAACTGATTCACAGATAGATTCACACCACCTCTCTCAAGAGACGTTTGGCAACTTATATCTATAATATCACTAATCCTCAAAAGTTTCTTCTGGGAAGACTCCCTCAATAAAATTGTACAAAAATTCCCATCTTAGACTTTGTTTCTGAGACATTAACTAAGAAAATTATTACTGCTGTTATTACAAATACATCTCCCACTAGACACCAAACTCTTCGAGCACTCAGCTGAAGACAGTGCTAATCTATAATGGATTAAAATTTCCCCTTCTCAGGACTAGCAGGTGGCATTATGGTTACGTCATGGTCAACTGTGGTCCCAGACCCATAGACTTGAAACTCATGCCAGCCATGTATGCACATGTGCCCAAGATCCCAAGAGGAGAATGGAGGAGAAGGGATTGTGGTGTGGCCATTTCCCCTAGGGGCTGATTTCTCGCTTTCTGTCTGTCATTCTCTCTGTCTCTTCGGTGAGCGTACATGCCTATAGCAAAAATCTCTCTTAAAAAAATAAAAAAGTCCCCTTCTCAGTTCCACTTATGGCACGACTGTGTAAGAATCTCAGTGGATTTATTCCTCAGTAAAATTGGTGAAAATCAATTTTAACAAAGCCATTTAAAGCTCTTGGAAATAACCTTATGGACATATAGCAAATGAGGAAACATTTATTCAGGAAAATCTACTGAAACTTCATAAATGTATAAGAGCCTATATTATTGAACCAAGGCCCACACCCTTCTTTCCCGCTCTTCTGTTACTCAGTATGATAGAAACTCCACTCTAGGGACCAGCAGTTGGCGTAATGGCTATGTTGCTGAACTCTTATGTAGTCAACTGCAGTTTGAGTCCCGGACCCAGTGGCTTAAACTCACGCCGGGCACGTGTGCGTACATACCCAAGATCCCGAGAGAAGAATGGAGGAGAAGGGATTGTGGTGTGGCCATCCCCCCTGGGGGGTGATTTCTTGCTTTCTGTCTCTTCGTCTCTCTCTGTCTTTCTGACAAGTTCACGCACCCCGTAGCAAAAACTTCTCCAAAAAAAAAAGAAAAAGAAAGAAAGAAAGAAACTCCACTCTAGACTGGTATAGCCAAAAATACAAACTTTTGACTCCATTAAGTTCTCAGATAGGGAGCTGCATTCCTGGGAAGAGCAGGACATCATCTTTTCTCTATCTGTCCCATTAACCATTGCTGTGACAAGGTTCCTGGCAAATACAACCAAGAGGAAATGGTTTCATTTTTCTACACAGTTCCTGCACTCATTGGATGAAAACTCCACCTCGGGTGTGGTGCCATTTAGAACAGCAGCATCCCAATTGCTCTTGCCCTGGTTCACACCAGAGAGAGGCAAGTGAAGAGCACCACGTTGCTGAGCACTCAGTTCCTCAAGCCGGGTATAGCTGAGGGAGAAGTGCTGCTGTCCCTCCCTCAGCACCAGACCTCTGGGTTGGGTATTTTGTATTTTGTCTGGAAGGAGAAATGAGGCCTTAGAACAAAAAAGTTTACATCTCTCCTTCCCCAAACAGACTTTGCTTGCAACAATGTGTGAAGTTAAAACCTAAGGGTGTCCTCAAAAACAGAAGTTTTGGTAAAACGTAACTAGGAGGAGCTCAGTAGATCCATTGGAGATCCAGTCTAAACCGTAAACCCACCTCAGCTGCTCCTTGACTGACAGTGGGGTTATATCCCAATAAATTCTTGGTAAGTTAAAAATATTGTCTAAGTCAAAAATTCGTGTAATAAACCTAACCTACTGAACATCATAGCTTAAGCTAGCCAACCTGAAATGTGCTTAAAACACTTACATCAGCCTAAGTTTGGGCAAAATATTTAACATAAAGCCTATTTTATATCAACGTGTTGAAAGGTCTCGTGTAATTTATTGACTAGGCTACTTAAAACCAGACTGGTTGTACGGTACTCAAAGTACATTTCTACTAAGTGCATAGCACTTTCATATACCATGGTAGTGCAGAAAAATTATAAGTTGAACCTTTGTAAGTTGGAGACAATAGTCCCAATGGTGGAGTAGCTAGAGAAAAATGAGAAAAGGTCCATTGGAAAAGCCCACCTAAACAGTCACCCCAGAAAAATCCCTTCAAAAGTGTGTGTTTTGATTAGATTAGGGCATGAAACAATTTTGCCCATAGCACGATTGCAAATAATAGAGTAACAAGCCAGTAATGAGAGTTTCCGAAATGGATGTGATCAGGTAACCAGAGGGAGCTGTCATTCTCTGGTGAGTGTGGTATACCCAAGGATGTGCCCCTGAAGAGTCATTTGAAAGGCTTCACCCTAAGGACATGTGTTCATGGAGCTGTGTGTGTAGGTGGGGTGAATAGACCTCACTAAAATAATCTAACCAGTCACTAAGCAGGATCAATATAAGATCATTGATCTTATTTCTACTCACCTGGAATGAACAATCTTAAAATTAAATTTACAATAGAATGAAAAAAGAATAAAATATTTAGGAATAAATCTAACAAGAAAATTCTAAAACTTTTTCTCTGCAAGCTACAAAATATTACTTAAAGAAATTAAAAACGATTTCAATAAATCAGAAAGCATCCCATATTTATGGATCAGAAAATTTAATATTGCTAAGTGGTGATGCTCTCCAAATGGATCTAAATATTCAATACAATCCCCATCAGAATCCCAACTGGCTTTTTAGTAAATTGACAAGTTAATCCTAAAGTTTATATGGAATTGCAAAGAACTCAGAATAGATTAAAAAAAAATCTTGAAAAAGAACAGAAGAGGGCCAAACAGATGGCATGGTAGTTAAGGTGGCTAGATCCCACGTGGCTGAGTGCACAGTTCAAGTCCTGGACCCGTTGTCTTGAAAAACACACCAGGCACGTGTGCACATGTGCCCAAAGTCCTGAGAGGAGAATGGAGAAGGGACTGCATCATGGCCATCCCTCTTGGAGGCTGTTTTCTCACTTTCTCTCTCTCTGTGTGTGTCTTTGTCTCTCTCCAGCAAATGTACACACCAAATTTTTTTTTAAAAGAAAGAACAAAGCACATCTGGGTAGCACCCACTGGAAGATGCTGCAACTTGGTTATGGCACATGGGAGGCCCAGGTCTGATCTGAGCCCCCAGCTCACCCTAAGAGCCAGCTGTAGTGGCATAGGCATACATCTATAGGCATAGCTGCTTGGGAAGCTGAGGCAGGAAGAGCTCTAGAGCTTGCAGCCAGTGTGGGCAATGTAGTGAGACTGAAAAAGCTGGGCATTGTGGTGCATTGCAATAGTCCTAGATCCTCAGAAAGCTGAGGCAGGAGGATCAGCAAGACTTTTTCTGGGGCGGGGGGGAAAAGAACAAAGTGGCAAGGCTCACACCTCCCAATTGCAAGACTTACTACAAAACAGTAATACATACAATATAGTACCATTATGTATATGACCATATAGATGAATGAGATGAATGAAAAGTACTGGGAATCCGAAGATAAATCCATATTGTCTATGGTCAACTGATATTCAAAAAGGGTTATCAAGGGGCCAGCAGGTAGCATGATGATTAAGGCGCTGGACTCCCACATGGCTAAACATGGTTCAAGTCCTGGACCTGCTGTCATCCTGGCTCACTTTCCTTTTCTCTCCCCATCTCTCTCTCTCATTAAATTTAATAATAATAATAAATAAAATTTAAATAAATAAATATTAAAAAACAAAAGGGGTGTCAAGACATTCAACAAGGGCAAGAATATTCTTTTCAACAAATGATGCTGAGACAAGTGGATGGCAGTATGCGAAAACACTGAAGCTGGATCTTATTTCACACCATATACAAAAATTAACTCATAAAGGATAAAAACTTGTATGTGTAGCCACTAACACTAGAAAGCTCTCAGAAGAACACCTAGGTGTGTGTCTACATGACTTCAGAATTTCAATGAAATCAGAAGATACCACAAGTATGAGCAAAAGAAAAACTAGATGCATTGAACTTCATCAAAATTAGAACTTCTGTGTCTTCAATTGTACAAGTCTTTCATCTCCTGGGCCACATTAATTCCTAAGTGTTTATTCTTTTTGATGCTGTTTTAAATGACATTATTTTTATATTTTCAGATTATTCATTGTTCATGTGCAGAAATACAACTCACTTCTATGTTTTTTGTATCCTGCTACCTAGTTAACAAAAATAATTTATTAGGTCTAATAGCTTTTGCTTGTGTGTGTGTGTGTGTGTGTGTGTGTGTGTGTAATCTTTAGAGTTTTCCATGTATGCAACCATATCATTTGTGAACAGAGAAAATTTCACTTTTCCTTCTCCAATCTGGATGTTGTTTTTCTTTTTCTTGCCTAATTGTCTTGGCTAACACTACTCATTGAACATGAGTAGTAAAAGTGGGTATCCTTGTCCCGGTCCTGACCTTTAAAGAAACTGGACATTTAAATCTAATAATGTGGTCATTCTGGAAATCAGATTCTTTCTTCCCTAGAGTTTGTTTTTGTTATTGTTTTTGTTTTTCGGTTGTTGCAGGTTCTATGTCAAAGATCAGCCTGAGGTGTAAACTTAGGTCTTTTTAGGTCATTTTTCACATAGCTGCAACTGTGCTAAGAGTTGAAATGACTGAAATTAACCACAATTTATTGTCCAAGACCTAAGGTCTTAGTTCTTTTCTAAGCCTGTACATTTTGTTGGGCATGCATGGTTATGTCTAATAGTCACTGCATATCAGTTGTTTTTGAATATCCTAGCCTTTTGTGTCTGACTCCCAAAAGAGACAAATAGGGGAGTGAACGGTCACTGACTCCTTTAAAGCCCCTGCAATTTACATCATCTAGATGGGGAGGGGTAGCAATATCAGGGGTGATGTAACACCACTGGCCACCTGATTCATAGTCTGTTCCTCTGTTATCAGAAGCACTAATCAGAGATCAAAGCACAGACCCTACAATATTTGGAGGACAGGGTCATTTTTCCTACCTTGGCTCCCACAGGCTGAGTGTAAGCTGCTCCAGGAACACACACTGCTGCCTGGCATGGGGGCATGGGATGGGAGGAGTGGCAAAGGGAATAGTATAGCTGCCATTGAGCTAAGAGTTGAAATGGTTGAAATTAACCACAGGTTACTGTTCAAGCCTTTCCCTGGAGGTTGCAAGCCTACAATGGACTCCAGAGTTCCAAAATAGTTACATTAGAGAGATTCTGCCAGAGTAGTAGTTTTCTAGGTGAGGACACAGATTTCTGATGCTTCCAACAACTTACCATTATCCTCTCCCTTTGCTCATTTTAAAATTGGGTTGTTTTTGTATTGTTTTTAAGATTTTTGTCTGTGGGAACCAGCAGTTAGCGTAATGG
>NW_006159453.1:4275257-4283449 GCF_000334495.1 Tupaia belangeri chinensis | reverse complement strand
GTAAGCTGCTCCAGGAACACACACTGCTGCCAGGCATGGGGGCATGGCCCGGAAGGAGTGGCAAAGGGAATAGTATAGCTGCCATTGAGCTAAGAGTTGAAATGGTTGAAATTAACCACAGGTTACTGTTCAAGCCTTTCCCTGAAGGTTGCAAGCCTACAATGGACTCCAGAGTTCCAAAATAGTTACATTAGAGAGATTCTGCCAGAGTAGTAGTTTTCTAGGTGAGGACACAGATTTCTGATGCTTCCAACAACTTACCATTATCCTCTCCCTTTGCTCATTTTAAAATTGGGTTGTCTTTGTATTGTTTTTAAGATTTTTGTCTGTGGGAACCAGCAGTTAGCGTAATGGCTATGTCACTGAACTCCCACCTAGTCGACCGCGGTTCGCGTCCCAGACCCAGTGGCTTAAAACGCACGCCAGGCGCGTATGCGTGCGTGCCCAAGATCCTGAGAGGAGAATGGAGGAGAAGGGATTGTGGCGTGACCATCCCCCCTGGGGGGTGATTTCTCGCTTTCTGTCTCTTTCTCACTTTCTGTCTCTATGTCTCTCTCTGTCTGTCTGGCGAGCACACATGCCCTATAGTGAAAATCTCACCCCCCCACCCTCCAAAAAAAGATTTTTGTCTGACTGTTTTCTTGCATTGCTGAGTTGTGTCTTTATACATTCTGGATATGATTCTTGAATCAAATGAGGGAGTTGAAAATATTTCTACAATTCTTTATCTTGTTTTTTTGTTTGTTTTCTTAGGATTGGTATTTTAATTGATGCTGTCTCCATTAAAGGACAAGAAAGAGTACTACATTTGTACAAATGTAGAGAATGCAAGGCTTCTGAAAGAAGGGTAGAAATGCAAGGCAGAGAAATGACACGTGCAGATGGGTGCAAATCATGGCAACCTCAATGCCGTAGTACCAAAGGCCCTAACAGCACAGCAAAATACGTCTGCCGTACTGTTTCTAAAATCCAGGGCTTCTAAACACAAAGCAGAGTCTGCCATCAAGAATCAATCAACTACAAACCCTTGCAGTATGAATATCTCCAGTAGAGAGCACTAATGTTTTCTTTTACAAAAGCACCTTGTGTTAGTAGCTTTAAACTTAGCAAAGGCAATAAGCAGCAGTTAGCACCCTTTTCCATCCCTGAGCACCTGAGAACACGAGACAGACGCAAATGCATTTGTTCCATGTTAATGAAGTTTATGACCATTCATTATTCCAGATACTATGTGAGGCCTTGGGATACCAATGAGAGAAAAACATTCTCCAGGAATTTTGAGTCTAGATGAGAAGCTTTTCTTCATCTCCCAAGATCCCAACTTCTTCACCTTGGGATACCAATGAGAGAAAGACATTCTCCAGAAATTTTGAGTCTAGATGAGAAGTTTTTCTTCATCTCCCAAGATCCCAACTTCTTCCTGCAACTGAGGAAAATACTCAGTAACCAATCATCTACTTCCCTATCTCTAACCACACACTTAGATGTGAAAAAAAAATGCATGGATTAACTGTTCTAATATGAAAACTGTTCATAAGAGTCTTACAGAAAATCTGGTCAAAGCATCTCATTTTTTAGATGGAAGCTCTGAACTCAGAGAGGGGTAAGTGACTCATCTGAGAACATGATCACAGGTTATACTGATATGGGACTTACTATGTGCCTGGAATGGTCCTAATAGTATGCATTTAAACATCACCACAACTCATCCTTCGAGCAGAAAATGTAGACTAGAGAAAGAAACTAATTTAACAAAGACTGAACGACAGCTAAGGGCAAAGCCAAAATTTGAAACCAGGTAGTCTTTCTCTAAAATTCATGCTAAGTTTAGGTATCTAAAGGTAGTTATGATTTTCTGACAAATGTCCTTACACTGGTTTGTTATTTTATGCTAATCATCATGGCTTCCAGCACATCCAAAACTAATCTTCAAGATCGTCAAAGAAATTTCAAGATATCATGACCCTTTGAAGGCACAAGACAACCAAGTTGGAAAGCGTGGCCCGATGCCAGTGTGAATGAATGCTACCAGAGCACGATGAAGAATCCAAAGCAAGGATAAACAGAATAAGTAATTTCGTAATGAAATTTTTTGTAGGCTAAATTTGGCAAATATTCCCACTTGTGTATCATTTTGTTGCTATCTCTACTTCATGTAGTCCCTCCCACCTCCAGACCCTGTTCTGTTCTAGGTGTTGAATCTTTGATTGAGCAAGAACAACTTAATCTGTGAGGATTAAAATGGACAGAGCAGGGGATTAAGTCCTGAGATGACCTCAGGCTATACGTGATAAAGAAGAAGGGTGTTCCAGGACACCTCGTTTCATTTCATCCATTCGTCATGGAACAGCTACTTACTCTGTGCCTACTATGTGCAAAGCACTGTGCCAGTTGCTGGAGATACACTAGTCCACGTGATGGATGTCCCTGTGCCCTCCTGCCTCACAGTCTCACAGCATTCCTCCAGAGGCCCTGAGAGCTGCGGCTAAACAGTAGTCATTTTTCAACCTGCTGGGCATCTGAATCACTTCTGAGCAGCAAGAGGTTTAACAGCATGACTCAGCAGGGCCAGGACCTGCTAATAAATTGTCATTCAGGTATACAGATCATAAAGGTAACAGTGCATTGTTTTGAAATATCTGTAATACATTAGTTGAGTGCTTTGTATGAATGATAGTTTGTAAATACAAATCGTTTTCTATGTGATTGCATTTTGTCAGAATGCATATCTTTTTTTTTTTTTTTTTTTTTTTTTTTGTCCTTGGGGACCCTGGAGAGCAAACTGTTATACCTACTATTGAATTGGTAAGCAATTTAGCAATTTAGTAAATCGAGAAATTTTATTTGACAGTCGAGTTTACTCAAAGATGATGACATTGTAAAATTTCCACCACCTACATATCTGTTTTCATCTGTCAGCGTGATTCCCTATCATCTTTCCATGTAATCAAGATACTGATACCTTCCCCACCTAGGCTTCGTAAGCCCTCAAGAATCTGTTTTACTCACTATAACAGGCGACCTCTAAAGCCCTAAGTTCTCTAACTCGCTCATCAGGTCTCAATTTCTCTAAGAAATATTTCCCACTTTAACCTGTCAGCGTCCGCCCCAGGGCTTGGGTCTGGCTGAATCATGATCAGGGGGTTGCTGGTGAGGAAGAGAAAGAGGACGAGAAAGAGAAAGCCCTCCATCTTGCCAGGACCTGGGAATTGGAAAGAATGAGACAAAGGGAGAGAGTAGAAATGGACACAGGCAGCCTGAGCCTAGGTAGCCCAAGCAACTTGTGCCGCCCAGACGAATTGAACGTCTTTATTTATAGTACAAGGAGACATTACACATGTATGTTTCACGACACTTCATAGATTGGTTGCCAGGTTACAGACAAGAAGAAGCAATTAACAAATCTATGAGGGTTTAGTCATACCAGGCCAGGTGTATCCCTTGTTGATAATCCAATCAAGAGAAAATCTCATCTTTTCTAATGCAGAGAACTAGCTGTTAGGTGTGGGGAAGGAGCTAAAGAACTTCTCTATAAGGAGTGTCCTCCTTACAGAGAAGGCTAAAGAACCTTTCAAATGCAGAGCAGGGATTGGATTTACTAATTGGGATCAAGATGTTTCTTGAAGTCTATCAGATGTGTCTGTTGGAACGCCCCTAGTAATTTCCACCCTTGCTCTGTCTGCAGCCAAGGTCAGGGAAAGACAAGTTACAAGGTTCTGCCAAACCCCAAAAGAGCAAGTGGTGTTTGCTCAGAGCATGTCCCCCACCTCAGATTCTCCCTCTTAAACATGTGCCCACGTTAACCCACTTTTTCTTCTAATGTAAGACCTGTACTTGCTCCTCAGTTTTGTAACAAGGTAGAGAACACCTTCCTTATTATATTACTTCCTTTCTCATAAGGCGATCAGGTTATATTCAGCTATTATAAAGCACAGTCTTGTTGTATATATTGAGTCATAAATACCCTGCGTTAAGGGATTGTGTTGAATCCTTGTTTAGCTGACATATGTTCACATATCTGGCTACATATTTGCCTCTATTTTTTTAAGCTTTAAAAATCTTTAGCTTGGGAACCAGCAGTTAGCGTAATGGCTATGTCGCTGGACTCCCACGTAGTCGACCGCGGTTCGTGTCCCGGACCCGGTGGCTTAAAACTCACGCCGGGCGCGTGTGCGTGCGTGCCCAAGATCCCGAGAGGAGAATGGAGGAGAAGGGATTGCGGCGTGACCTTCCTCCACCCTGTCTCTCTCTGGTAAAATTTTTAATATATAATAATAATAATAATAAATACAGTTACATAAAATAGTTCTTTAACAAACAAATTTTAAGCCTTGCAAGGGCAAGGGTCCTATTGTCCTTACATATTTCAAAAAATAAATATGTGGTGAAGATACTGAATTGGATGTGAAGAAGGATGCAAAGACATCAGTAGAAGAAGATTGTTGGAGGGTATGTGCATGTGGGTCTGTATGATCCAGGAGGCAAGGTCAAAGAGAGTGGAGCTGGGGATGTTTGGTTACTAACAGTCCTTATTGATGTGTCACATCCAACCTTAACGCCCTCTGAAGGAATACTGTGAGAGTGTGGGCTTCAGGGTGGGCTAAGGCCACACCCACTATGTGGGAAGTATATCTCCAGAAACCTCTTCAGTGTTTTGTGCATAATAGGCACTGAATGTTGGGTGGTAAATGAAGTAATGAAATGAAAACTACCTGAGAGTTCTGAAATGTGGGCTGCACCCATCTCCTCACACAGCCCAGGATAGATATATAAGTCACATGGAGAAACAGAAGGTCCTGCCTAGACTGTGAGCAGCTTGCTCTATGTCTAATGGCCAGAAGAGCCACTCATGAAAGCCAAGAGAACACTCGACTTCAGTGCTCCTTGTGGCACACCTCCCTTCTCACCAGCTCTCAAATGTTCTGAATTGTCTTCTTCTTCTTCTTCTAGGTATTTTGATTTTTTCAAATTCCTATAACCTGAGATAAGTCAGCTTCTACTCTTAGCGTATCAGTTTAGTTGAGAATGAAGTCCAATATTCAATGTATATTACAATGAATAGGTAGTCTTATATTAGGCTAAGAGAAAAAAGTCACAGCAGCTGAGAAAAAATCATGGGCAAATCAAGGTCTGGCTTGTGCTAGAACAGGGCAACTCTGAACCCTAGAAACGGAAGGGACTGACTATGAGGAACCTCAGAAGCCAGCTGCCTTTGCATTAGGAAACCTCTTGCCTGGATTTCATCAGAGTTTGGGGAACACAGATTGGATCCTCGCAGAGATCTCAGCAAGCGGTGTCTCAGTTGCTAGAATAACTCATCGGGGCTTTTTAGAGACTATTTTGCAGGAGCAGAGGAACACCGGTTCAGCTGTTACTCTGGACTTCCAGGCTGGCTTTATGGTAAATATTTTCTTAGAAGTCACTTTCTTTTTATGGACTGGAAAAAGACAAGAGCCTGGCTGCTCTCTGGTGAATTCCAGTATGTGACCCAGATGACAGCACATATTCTTTAAATGGGATGCATGGGAAACTTTCAAAGAAATTTTTGGATAACTTCCCAGAAGACAGATCACCCGAGGAGGTCAGGCATCTTGATGCAAGAATTGTTTTTTTTTGTTTTGTTTTGTTTTTCCCCTCTTAGGAGACAAGAAAGGTCACCTTCATAGCACCCATCTGAAAGGAAGGAGCAAGATACAAGTAAGGCAGATGAGGTGGTCGGCACGGACGGTGGTGAGGACACAGAATAATAGCTGTAATCTTTCCTCTTGTGACCATGACAGCAGATCAACTCCCTCGGAGTGCAGAGCCAGCCTTGCACAATTCCAGTTTGGATTTCTAAGCAAGCCACCTTACTCCAAGCACATGTGCCCATAACTGAGCTCATTCTCAGGGGTTACTCTCAGCACTTGTGCCTGGCCCAAAAGACACTCATTTCAAATATCTGAACCAGGAGATTGTAAGGTCAGGAAAACATGGTGAACTGTTTTACTAAGAATAAATAAATAAAAATCTTTCATCAATGACTATGTGTTTAATCATAAACAGCTAAACCAGGGGGATTTTGGCAAACTATGCACAACTGTGAGTGGCTTTTACTCTCAGATTTTTGCTTTTTTTTTTTTTTTTTTTCAGAGGTTTTTGCTATAGGGCATGTGTGCTCATCAGAGAGACAGAAAGTGAGAAATCACCCCTCAGGGGGAATGGCCCTGAGGGGCCACAATCCCTTCTCTTCCATTCTCCTCTTAGGATCTTGGGCACACACGCACATGCACCCAGTGTGAGTTTAAGCCACCAGGGTCTGGGACTCGAACCGCAGTCAACTACATGGGAGTCCAGTGACATAACCATTACACCAACTGCTGGTCCCGACTTTCGCATTTTCTTCTGATGTCACAATTTTTTTAAAGAGAGATGTTTGCTACAGGGCAAGTATACTCGCCCAAGAGACAAAGACAGAGACAGAAAGTAAGAAATCACCCCCAATGGGGGATGGCCATGGCACAATCCCTCCTCTTCCATTCTCCTCTCAGGATTTTAAGAATGCATACACACATTGGCATGAGTTTCATGTTGCCAGGTCCAAGACTTGCACTGCGGTCGGTCATGTGGGAGTCCAGCAAAGTAAACATTATGCCATCTGCGGGTCCCATGACCGGAAAATTGACTCTTGGGTTTTTGCAGGTCTTTTTTGGGCTGATTTTTTTTTTTTTTTGTCAATTCTCTACAACCAATAAACTAAGGTAAGAATGGAAATATGTAACTCCAGTTTAGAACCTTGAAACTAGCGAAACTTCCTTAGATTTATGTTCAGTGTGATTCTCCTTCAATCCCCACCAACCTCACCCCACTTTAGGAAGTGTACACTAGCTGGGTGTACCTTCCCCTCAGAGTACAGCATCTTTAATAAAAGCAATTGTATTTAGTTGGTGTTCCTCACTTCCAGCAGCTCCCTGATGCCTTCTTTCATATATTGTAGGCAGTCTGTTTTATTAATTTAAGGAAGCAGCAAAGTTTTATTCTCATAAAGCATTTTTTGAATACTGAATTGGAAAAGAACTGTTCCCAATGGGTAATATTTTGTCTTCCATGAATTAAGACATTTTCTCAGTGTCCCTGTGACACAACCGGTAGCATACCAGGTTGCAGAGTTGGAAGCCACCTAACCGCTGCTGTTTGAATTCCCTACCTAGTAAAATTTTGGGCGTGTGGGCGTGGCCAGCACGCTGCAGGATGGACTGGAAGGTGGCATTAGCAAGCCCTGTGGACTCTCTCTCCCTCTCTCTTGTGCATATACACACTCTATTATAATTTTTTTATTCCTCAAGAGTTAAAGAAAACTGAACTCTTATCAAGGCAGCCACATGCAGCAGAACTTAGTGTTAAGGCCATTTGAAGATCCCCTCCCCCAACCCCCTGCAAGGCATCAGCCCAGAAAACACCTGCAAAACCCAGGAGTCCTGATTATTGCGTGTGTGTCACACAACTCAGCCATCTGATGACCGAATTGTAGTGATTGTTTCATTTCTATTATTTGTGATTGCTTGTGTCGTTAGGTAGAGGAATTGGCCACTCTTTCTGTTCATACTGCATGTAAAGCCCCTGCCATGAACTGTTCTTGAGATCTTGTAGAAGGGAATTATTTTCACTTTAGCTTTCTCTCTAGGTTCTCAGTCTATGAGAAAGAGTCCTGAAGGTGGAGTGCTTGCTTTGTTTGTTTGTTCCTTTGAGAGAGTTTTTTGCTCTAGTGCAAGTGTGCTGACCAAAGAGACAGAAATATGGAGACAAAGTGAGAAATAAACCCTCTGCAATTCCTTCTCTTCCTTTCTCCTCTCAGGATTTTGGGCTTGCAGGCACACACACGTGGCATGAGTTTCAAGCCACCAGGTCTGGAACTTGAACTGCAGTCCACTACTAGGAGTCCAGCGACATAACCATTATGCCATCTGCTTGTCCCAAGGAGCGCTTTTTTTAAAGACAGTGTTTGGAGGGGCCAGCAGGTGGTGTGGTGGCTAAAGCACTGGGCTCCCGCATGATTCACCTGGTTCAAGTCCTGGACCTGGCAGCTTTAAAATCACACCAGACATGTGTGTGTGTGCATACCTAAAAATCCCAGGAAGAGAATGGAGGAGAAGGAACCCAGGTGTGGTCATCACCCCTGCAGGGTGATCTTTCACTGTTTCTGTCTGCGGAGA
>NW_006159453.1:4269340-4275087 GCF_000334495.1 Tupaia belangeri chinensis | reverse complement strand
AGAAATCACCCCCAATGGGGGATGGCCATGGCACAATCCCTCCTCTTCCATTCTCCTCTCAGGATTTTAAGAATGCATACACACATTGGCATGAGTTTCATGTTGCCAGGTCCAAGACTTGCACTGCGGTCGGTCATGTGGGAGTCCAGCAAAGTAAACATTATGCCATCTGCGGGTCCCATGACCGGAAAATTGACTCTTGGGTTTTTGCAGGTTTTTTTTGGGCTGATTTTTTTTTTGTCAATTCTCTACAACCAATAAACTAAGGTAAGAATGGAAATATGTAACTCCAGTTTAGAACCTTGAAACTAGCGAAACTTCCTTAGATTTATGTTCAGTGTGATTCTCCTTCAATCCCCACCAACCTCACCCCACTTTAGGAAGTGTACACTAGCTGGGTGTACCTTCCCCTCAGAGTACAGCATCTTTAATAAAAGCAATTGTATTTAGTTGGTGTTCCTCACTTCCAGCAGCTCCCTGATGCCTTCTTTCATATATTGTAGGCAGTCTGTTTTATTAATTTAAGGAAGCAGCAAAGTTTTATTCTCATAAAGCATTTTTTGAATACTGAATTGGAAAAGAACTGTTCCCAATGGGTAATATTTTGTCTTCCATGAATTAAGACATTTTCTCAGTGTCCCTGTGACACAACCGGTAGCATACCAGGTTGCAGAGTTGGAAGCCACCTAACCGCTGCTGTTTGAATTCCCTACCTAGTAAAATTTTGGGCGTGTGGGCGTGGCCAGCACGCTGCAGGATGGACTGGAAGGTGGCATTAGCAAGCCCTGTGGACTCTCTCTCCCTCTCTCTTGTGCATATACACACTCTATTATAATTTTTTTATTCCTCAAGAGTTAAAGAAAACTGAACTCTTATCAAGGCAGCCACATGCAGCAGAACTTAGTGTTAAGGCCATTTGAAGATCCCCTCCCCCAACCCCCTGCAAGGCATCAGCCCAGAAAACACCTGCAAAACCCAGGAGTCCTGATTATTGCGTGTGTGTCACACAACTCAGCCATCTGATGACCGAATTGTAGTGATTGTTTCATTTCTATTATTTGTGATTGCTTGTGTCGTTAGGTAGAGGAATTGGCCACTCTTTCTGTTCATACTGCATGTAAAGCCCCTGCCATGAACTGTTCTTGAGATCTTGTAGAAGGGAATTATTTTCACTTTAGCTTTCTCTCTAGGTTCTCAGTCTATGAGAAAGAGTCCTGAAGGTGGAGTGCTTGCTTTGTTTGTTTGTTCCTTTGAGAGAGTTTTTTGCTCTAGTGCAAGTGTGCTGACCAAAGAGACAGAAATATGGAGACAAAGTGAGAAATAAACCCTCTGCAATTCCTTCTCTTCCTTTCTCCTCTCAGGATTTTGGGCTTGCAGGCACACACACGTGGCATGAGTTTCAAGCCACCAGGTCTGGAACTTGAACTGCAGTCCACTACTAGGAGTCCAGCGACATAACCATTATGCCATCTGCTTGTCCCAAGGAGCGCTTTTTTTAAAGACAGTGTTTGGAGGGGCCAGCAGGTGGTGTGGTGGCTAAAGCACTGGGCTCCCGCATGATTCACCTGGTTCAAGTCCTGGACCTGGCAGCTTTAAAATCACACCAGACATGTGTGTGTGTGCATACCTAAAATCCCAGGAAGAGAATGGAGGAGAAGGAACCCAGGTGTGGTCATCACCCCTGCAGGGTGATCTTTCACTGTTTCTGTCTGCGGAGAGCATACATGCCCTATGGCAAAAACAAAACAAAACAAAACAACAACTAAAAAAAACTAAAAATGTAAAAAGACAATCATTAGGGAAGATAAGGCAAAGAGTATAACATGTAGTCCTTCTAAATCCTGCTTCTCTTTCAAAACTAGACTTAAGTTTCTCTACCCTTTCTTCATAAGACTTTCTTACTCCCACCTGTACCATTCTATCATTTGAGCTAAAGAAACATTGCTTTCAGTGTTTATCTATTGGGTTTTCGGAAAAGTCATGATGCATTTTTGCAACAGATGGCGTTAGTTCCTTTTTGGAAGTATTAGAGTCATTTGCATCTATGGTATTGCTATGTCATTTGACAGCTGACAGTTTTAGCTTTATTCTGAAAAAAAAAAGAAAGAAAAGAAAGGAAAAAGAAATTGAGCAATTTGGTTGAGTTTTGGAGATTTTATAACAAGTTGAAGATGAAGACCAAACTGCATTTTTGCCATATTTTACTGTTTTACTTCCATAAAGGGAAGAATGTATATCAAACTTGTGAAAAGTTGCATATGGTTTATGGTGACAATGCTCTACAGGAACATCAGTGTCAACGATAGTTCGTGAAATTCTGTGCTGGTGATTTTGATGTCACTGACGCTCCTTGGTCACCGAGGTTGATGACAAAACAAAGGAATCGGTGGAGTTAACCCATGTTAAATGACACAAGAGACTGCAAAGTCATTGAGCATCCATTGTTCAAATGTTCACGACCACCCGAAGAAGCTGGGATATGTATGGAAGCTTGATATTTGGGTTTCTCATGAGCTCAAAGAAATTCATTCAATGGTCCATATAAACATCTGTGATATGTTCATTAAACGTGAGGAAAACAATTCTTTTAGAAGCGACTGAAAATGGGGGTTGAGCAGTGGATCGTTTACAATGTGGTGTGCAAACGGTCTTGGTTCTGATGTGATGATTTACCTGAAATGATATCGAAAGTAGACAATCATCAGAGGAAGGTTATGCTCTCAATGTGGTTGAATTTTAAAGGTGTCATGTCTTTGGAGCTCCTACCAAGGAACCAGACAATCAACTTGAATATATACTGTCAGCAATTGGACAGTTTGAGCAAATCCATCATCCGAAAATATCCAGAGCTTGTTAATTGCAAGAAGTTGTGTTCCATCACCACAACGTGAGACCACACAGAAGTTTGATCACCAGTCAAAAACTAATGAAGCCTGGGACCTGTAGTTAGTGTAATGGCTATGTCACTGGACTCCCATGTAGCCAACCGTGGTTTGAGTCCTGGACCCGGTGGCTTAAACTCACGCCGGGTGCATGAGTGTGTGCCCATGATCCCAAGAGAAGAATGGGGGAGAAGGGATTGTGCGGTGTGGCAATCCCCCCTGGGGGGTGATTTCTCACTTTCTGACTCTCTGTCTCCCTCTGTCTGTCTGGAGAGCATTCGCGCCCTATAGCCAAAACCTCTGGGGGGGGGGGGAGAATTAATGGAGCTTGCATGGGATGCGTTACCACATCCACCATATTCGCTCGACCTTGTGCTGTCAGACTTCTGCTTGTTTCACTCTCTTCAAAACTCCTTACATGGTATAACGTTCAATTCAGATGAGGCTATAAATCAGCACCTTGTTCAGTTTTTCACCAATAAAGAGTGGTCCTTCTATGAACGAGAAATTATGAAGCTCCCTGAAAGATAGCAAAAGGTTATCAAACAATATATCATTGATTGACCTTTCTTCTTTATATAAACAAGTGACCTTTGAAAATATAGAATAAATACATCGTGACTTTTCCAACAGTCCAATAATTCGTTGACTTCTAAGTTCAGAGGCCAAGCTATATGCTTCTTTGGCATAGTCTATAATGTCTAGCACACTGCTGGGCACATAATAAACGCTTAGTATCCATCAAGGGATTTTAATCACTATTTCAGACTTAGACAAATTTGGAGATGGAAATACTGGCTGAGCCTTTTAAAATTTTTGTTTACCAAAGTAAATTGACGAGTGAGCCCTGGAGAGAATTCCATATGCTCCTATGAGGGCTGAACATATTCAAAAATTTCATGCAACCTGTTTTAAAAGATATTACATTTAGTGAAAAGACTAGGCACAGGCCTAAAGTCAAATGATAATTACAGTTCTCATTACAAGGCCTACCATGGGATGGCAATGTTTTCTAGTCACTAAATACTCTTTATGGATCCATATCATGTGCATAGTATTAAAAAAGTTCTCCAAAAACAGCATTTGAGGTTATTTATTTTTTTCTTCACTGTAATGCAAACAGGAGCATATATAGAATGTTAGAAAAGGAAAAACAAACAAAAGAAATACATATTTAATGCTCTCGCGTCCGAGAGGAATTTTGGACGTAATATTGCAAATTCTGAAGTCGTCTTTTTCTAGTATGTTATTACCACAAGAGGTGACTTTGTTAAAGAGAAATAGAATAAAACATTTATCAGCTACCTATCAGAGGCTTACAGTTACTACAACTTGAATGAACCTGATCACTTTAACTTCCTGCTAATTGTAATTTGAGTTACCAAGAATAAAGGTCATTTTCTAGTTCTTGTCATTACTGGAATTACAATTGTAACAGATCATCTAGTTCATAATCTCTTATTTGATGAAGAGGCTGACTCCAAGGAGGTTAAGTAACTACCTTAAGTCACACAGTAACATTGCTATGACAAAAGAATGTACTATCCGTTCATGGAACTGGAAGAATATTTCTTTCTAAACATTCCAAAACAGATGTAAACTTGGATATTTTCAAGTTTTAATGTCATGACTTTATAATCCATTTCTTTTGTTCAGATCACTTTTTTTTTTTTTGTCATTTTTCTACAGCTTTTTTCTCTCTCTCCAGGTGGCAAGCAGTTTGAGGACCAACCTCAAATCTAAATTAACCTGTTAGATCTGTAAAATCCTGTGGAACAACCTAAAGGATGTTCTTCTAAGGCTCAGGGAAAAGACAGCTGCCAACCCAGAATGGAACAGGCAAAAAGAACAGAGCAGCCACACACAACTTCTCATTCATTCCCTTCGGGGTGATTCTGTCATCCTCACCTGAACAGTGTCTGTGGGACACAATGAAATCTTCTGTAACTGGGAGCGTTTTCTTTACTCCCACTTCCACAAACTGATCAGATGTTCTGAATGCTGAGTCTTTTATTATCCTCACGTTATTCCTGAGGGAGACCAAGTACAAAGTTTGTTTTTGTTTTCTTTCTCTTTAAATGGAGATGAGATCTCCATAGCAACTAAAACCTTTAAGTCTTGCCTAATTGAATCGTTATGCTGGAGATAATAGCTAAGGCAGAGTCTGAGATAAAACAAAGTAGAAGTGACTGGGGCAGTGAAGGAGGATGCTAAGAGTACGAAGTCCCTGGAGTTCCTGGGTTTGGATTATTTTTGTTGTTGTTGTTTTCTAAGGCACGTTGTTCTTCAAACGCAAGGCCACATAAGGACACGGAAAAGCGGGTGGGACAGGAGATGGGGACCCTGCAGGAGACCAGCAGCCAAACGCTGGTTCTAAGCAGAGGACCGCCTCTCTACGGCGTGATCCCCTCCCCTCCGCATCCCGAGGATGGGAACATGTGAGAACCGCGCGCGCCATTGAAGGCCCAGAATGCTAACTTAAGCCGCTTAGTGGGGTAGAGCTGTAAACCCTCCCTCGCTGGAGCTGGACCCCGCGGCTTTTCCAGCACGCTGTGTGAAGAAGAGTAACGGGACTTCAGTGTGTAAAACGAGGGTCCCGCGTGCTGCGTGCACAGCGTTATGTAAATAAGTCACTCAGGGGTGCACGCGTGAGACGGTGGGGACCGACACACACGCACACGGTGTACCGCCCGTCACTTGCGTGGCGCGCCTTGGGCGCAGTGCAAGCCCCAGTCCCCCGGGTTTCTGGAAGGCAGCCCTCGCGCTCTCCGTCTCCCGGAGGTCAGTAGCTGTGCACCGCTGCCGGCGGACCCAAGCGGAGCCAACGGACGGAGGCGGCCACATGGCGAGCTCGGAGAGATGGCA
>NW_006159453.1:4264182-4268929 GCF_000334495.1 Tupaia belangeri chinensis | reverse complement strand
CCTCACCCTGCCTCCCAGCCGGGCTGCGGGCGGGGGGCGCTGCGGGAGAGAGGAACGGCGGCGGCGCTGCGCCCTTGCCTTGGGGGAAGAGAGGGCAGGACCCTTCCAAGGACCGCTCCTGCAGCTGGGGTCGCTCAGGGAAGAGTGGGCGGCCGCGCCGCTGCGGTCCCCTCTACCGCAGCAGCCTGGGCGCTGCTCTCACCTGAGTGAGTCCTCCCGGCCGTGCGGAGGAAAAGGGTGCTGCTCGCCCAGGCTGGAGTTTCGCCTCAGGTGAGCAGAACTCCCGGGGGAGGGGGGGGGGGCCATTGGTCGCTCCGGTTTGCCCCTTACTCTGCCACTGATTTTTGGCAAACATTTGCGTTCTTGGATACTCGTTCGTCTACGATTTGATGGTGGTACTGGTTGTTGGAAAAAGGGCACCCAAAGCCCATTTAAAGAGAGGCTCAAAAGCGTCCTTCAAGGCTCCAGCTGAGCAGGTCCTGGGAGGTCAGAAGGGAGGAGGCTGTGGTAGCTCATTAATCTGTGCCCTGAATCGACTTCCCAAAGTCCATAGGTTGCCTTTAGTCAGATGCCATGTGTGGAAGACTCTTCTTTGTGGTCAGAAAGACTCCCCCTCCACTGCACCTCACTCCCTGCCAAAAGGATCCACTCTAATTTGAAAGCAACAACCAATGTGTGAACTTCCTTGAATACATTCGCCTTGATTAAAAACTTAAAAACTTTGCTGTCAAAAGATACCAGTGTGGAATTTTAATATTGTAAATATATGACCAATTAAAATAGGCAAAGTGTTCTGTGTATATTAAGAAGAAATTAAATGACGTGCATGTTTAGCAAACTGTTCTGTCACCTAAATCTCAGTATAGGACTGAAGCGTGGAAAGGAAGTCAAACTGTGTAATTATTTAACAATTCCAGGGCTCTCTGTGTGTACAGGTTACATCTCCTGAGAACCCAAAATGTTCTTGGAGTTGCGAGTGAGGAGGTGACTTTCTTTGCCCAGGCTTTCCTGGTCAGCAACTCCACTGTTGAAGAGAATATAAAATGACAGCTAATCCTCCAGGTAATTTAAGAATATAAGCCCTAACATATCTGAGCTTTCTCTAAGTCAAAAAGGGCAATCTTAGTTCAGGTCGCACATGGGGACAAAGTTGTCGCTAATGCACAGTTGAGTCAAGGCACTTTTCTTATACCTAGTATTCCAAAAGGAAATTAAAAAAAATATTTTCTTTAACTTTATTTATTTATTTTAATTTGACCAGAGAGGGACAGAGAGAGAAAGTGAGAAAGTAAGCCACCAGGTCCAGGACTCAAACCGAGTTCAGACATGTGGGAGTCCAGTGCCCTTATTCACCACACCATCTACCGGCCTCTAAAAAAGCAAAATTTTTTTAAGTCGTGTGTTAGTTCTCTGAAACTCATTCTGTTTTCTTCCATAGGAAAGGTGTCCCCACCTGTACTGCTTAACATGAATATTTTCACATTTTGAGAGATTTCATTTGACAAGATTTGATTTCCTTTTTAACATATCTTGCCTGTTACTATTTCCCATTGCTACTTCAATTTTTCAGAATGAAAACACCAGCATTAATTGAAATAAAAAGGGTCCTGATCAATAGAATTTAGGGATGCCAGATCAACCAAGGTTTTTTTATACTAATCTCTGAGAGTATTTTTTTTACAGTGGTCTGCAACGTGTAAATTTTTGCCGTGTTTTTCTGAAGTTGAAGGGGGAAAATATTTTAAAATGTAGATGCTAGCTTTAGCCAAAGTTTTGCTTTTTTTTCTCCTCAAATCCTTCTTAATGGTATCCGAGCATTTTTTTTTTAATTTTCTTACCAATCACATAAAAATAGCCTATTTAATCCACTTCTTAATTTTCACTCAGTATTTCTTGAGTTGAATTTCCAAATTTAGATTTATTTCCCCTTTCCAGCATCCCTTTACCATACCCTGATATTATTAGAAACTAAGGTATTCTGATTTCATTATGTTCCTCCACACTTGGTGGAATGGTTTTTATTGCCTTCACGTATGAAGGGACTTCATAAGTTTGTGAAAAAATGTGATGAAAGTGAATTTATTTTGATTCAAAAAGTTTTGGAATCCATGCATAGTTTTTGCATAATATTTTCCATGAACATTTTGGGGACCCCTTGTAAGGTATCACTCACTGGGCTCTGTTGACTCCCAGATGCACCTACAAACAGTTTAGACCTGCGGCCACCCAGAGGCATTTGGGAGATCTAATTGTGATGCAGAATTTATCTACCCAACTGTAAAATGCCTTCTGCTTTGTGCCCTGACTCTTCACATCACTGCCTACTTTCGTTTTATTGCCCGTCTGTATTTTCTTACATGCCTTTATTATGACTTAGTTTTCTCTGTTGTTTAAAATAATACCTTTAGCAACCATGATAACCCATTTTTCTTTTTTCTGGATCATTGGGATCCATCTAAAATAAAACTAGGCCTAACTCCAGTCACTGGCTCTCTTGCCTAAATTCTTATCACTGCTATTCATTTAGAAATTGAACAAAGGGTAATAATAAGCTCCCTGTTCTAGGACTTTCTTTTATTTAGGATTCCATTCTATTACGACAGATTTTAAATTTACTCCTTCAATGCTGTTGTAAACTGGAATAAAGGAAGTGAATAAAAATTAGTTGTCAGGGCTTCAGCCTTGACCTTTCCTTTTTTGCCTTTTTGCCTTTTACGCCTTTTTTTATATGGGTCACATGATTCTACTTGTTCCTTTCCAGGCTGTGTATATTTGAACTTCAGCTCCAGCTTCTTCAATTTCAGAGTCCCTTCAGATTCTTCTCATCTGTCTCGTCCTGGGGCCTTTCCACAGCTCCATTCTGCAGTGCCTACTCTTAGACTAACCGCATCTTTCACAGACACTGCCAGCTACACAGCTTCTGTTTCTCTGTTTCCAGCTCCATGCAGGCGGCTGAGATCTTCCTCTCCCCATCTCTATCAGAGACCAAAGTCTTTACTGGGAAGTAGCGGATTTCTCTTTTTCCAAATTTCTCAGGTATGCTGAAATGAGAGCATATTCGAATCTTCCATAGTTTCTTCTATTGAATTCCTTTTCATGATTTACAATGCATTTTTCTCTTTAAAAATCTAGCATAAGTTTCAAGCATGAGTTTTTCTTTTATCTGAAAGCATGAACTTTTGTAGGCTGGTAGGCTTGGGCTTGAGGTCTGTTCCCTTGTTTTGGATGAGTTGCTGGATGAATTAAGATTAGCTGCCAGTTACAAAGACCACAAAGAACACATTTACAAAGTTTATAGAGAGATCATAGGATCCAGGGCTGGTGTGGTTATACGATCTCTTAGAACTAGGCTGGTCCTACCTTTTGGATCTACCATACATAAGATTAGGCCTTCAACTTCAGGGTCCAAGATGGAGCCTTAGCCCTCATAGCCACGTTCAAGGTAGCAGAAAGGAGGGAAAAAAAAAAGGGAAAAGGAAGAAGGGGAAGGCAAGAACCCATGGTTTTGTCTCGTCTCGTCTCTTCTCTTCTCTTCTCTTCTCTTCTCTTCTCTTCTCTTCTCTTCTCCTTTCTTCTCTTCTCTTCTCTTCTCTTCTCTTCTCTTCTCTTCTCTTCTCTTCTGGAAAGAGAAGGAAAGGGGCCACATTGCAATCTATTCTCTCAGGATTTTTGGGCAATTATGTACATGTGCACACTGTATTTTTCAAGCCTTCAGGGCTGGGGCTCGAACCAAGCAGTTGGTCATATGAGATCCACCCACCTTACCCTCTATGCCATGTGCTGCTGGCCAAAGTCCATGGTTTCTTAAGGAAACTTCCTGGAAGCTGTGATGTGCTGCTTATTATATCTTTGCCCAGAAGTTAGTGACATGACCCTTAGCTAGAATAGAGACTGGGAAATATATTAATTTTATTTATTCATTCATTTATTTTAATTTGACCAGAGAGGGGAGGGGGTAGTAAGAAAGCAAACCACCAGGTCTAGGACTTGAACCGTGGTCAGCCATGTGGGAGTGTCCAGCACCTTAACCACCAGGCCACCCGTTGGTCCCAATATATTTTAAGTTTTTAAATGAAAATGATTTATTCCATGAGTGAAAGAGATAGAGAGGAACAGAGACATAGCACCCCCATAGTGTCCTGATGCCACAATCCTCCTCCAGCCTGAGCCAGCCTGGATCACATGCACACGTGTGCCTGGTGTACTCAGAGAGGGCTCCAGACACAAACTGTAACCCTCCCATGCAGGTCTGCCTTGCAGAGCATTGTGTTTTACTACTGTACCAGTTTGGCCCCAAGAAAGGGGGAAATACTGCCCTTATCCCAGACAGTCTTATTCTTAGCTAAAAAGGGGTAGAGGATCACAGCCTTAGGATAAAAGGGGGAATAAATAATGGGGTATCCAAACCTCAGTAATTCTAGACCACTTTTTCCTTGACTAATGCTACCTATCTCACCAGATTCTCAGGACTAAAATAAAATACTGTACTGCATCTTCTAAAGTATCTAACATAAAATAAACTTTTAGAAGTACATGCTAAGGGACCAGTAGTTAGCATAATGGCTATGTTGCTGGACTCCCATGTAGTCGACTGCGGTTCGCATCCCAGACCCGGTGACTTAAAACTCAGGCCGGGCGCCGTGTGTGTGCGTGCCCAAGATCCCGAGAGGAAAGCAGGAGTAGGGATTATGGTGTGGCCATCCTCCCTGGGGGGTGATTTCTCACTTTCTGTCTCTCTGTCTCTCTC
>NW_006159453.1:4261295-4264151 GCF_000334495.1 Tupaia belangeri chinensis | reverse complement strand
TCACTTTCTGTCTCTCTGTCTCTCTCTGTCTGGAAAAAAAACACACCCCTCAAAAAAAAAAAAAAAGAAGTACATGCTAGTTTATATTCCTCTTTATTCCTTTCTCTTGGATTGTCTTGTTTTCCTGCTACCACACCATTGGCATCCCAGAACTATTCTGAATCCCTGGATAATTTGCCCCTGTTGGTGGTACCAGACTACATTGTACTTTATCTTGGGGGGATGAGGAGACAGGGTGCTGGAGTGGCAGGGAGCAGCACATTATTACTCAACATCAGTATTTATTTTCTAGTTTAAAACATGACTTGTGAAATCAGGACGACTTGGATAGAAATCTGCTTTGCCACTTACTTGGTGTGCAACTATGTAACCTCCCTCATTCTCAGTTTCCTTATCTGGAAATGGTAATAATCAGATTGTGGATTACATGGAAAATATAGACAAATTGTTAAAACCATGTCTGATAAAGTAAAAAACTTTTCTAATTTGGTTGAACCATGTTTGAAAATCAGCTCCGTATAAAAAAGAGGAAAGAAAAAAGAATGGTTTAAAATTGGTCATCCTCATGCTTATCCAAATCAATTTTTTTAACTTGTTAGTCAATCTTATTATAATGAAACCAGCTTATAAACCAAATAGCAGTAAAAAAAAATTCTGTCTCTTTTGATCAAAAACAGAACAGCTAAGCCTTCACCTTCCTCAGCCTTGATTTGAATGAGTTTTGGCCGATCCACTTTACGAAGTGAACCATTACAAAACCATTGAATATATCCCATAGTACTTTTTCCCTAGCACCTATTTATTAAGCACCTGCTGTTTGCTGGCAGGCACAGGGACACATTCTGGAGGTGCAGTGCTAAGCACAAATGCAGTGATCTCTGCCCTCAAGGAGATTGCAGGTTCCCAGTGAGACAGGTGAGTCAGTCACTGGACACAGGCGAAAAACTGGCACTGTGAAAGATGGGAAGGATCTGTACGGGTGCAGTGACGGCCTTGGAAATGTCTGTGGTTGGAGGCAGATTGGTGGCCTTAGGAACAAAAAATTGGCTAGTAAGCTAAAGTAACGGGAGGAGGAAGAGTGTGGTTTGAAATGAGCTCAGATAGGAGATGAACCTGCCCTGAGGCGTGGACCAGAATGTGCCGCAGCATTAATCCAGAGAAGGCACTTCATTATGTGTGGAGCCATCCTTAAAAGAAGTGTGCATGATAACTTCTCAGTGTGATACTCTGAAAGTGGCTACGTAATTCAGGAATAATTTTATTCCTTTGCAATGTATCGTGCTATCCTCTCCGACGTTCACTGCAGATACTCTTTGATACGCCAAGAAACTCATCTGAGAATGGGGACTTAGAGTAGGACCTTTTCAGAGAGGGCCAGAGGGTTGATCTCCATTGACCTCAGCATGTAGAATCTGAAACCATGTGGTTGAATGGGGGAAG
Source organism: Tupaia belangeri chinensis (assembly GCF_000334495.1). Lineage (NCBI taxonomy): Eukaryota > Metazoa > Chordata > Mammalia > Scandentia > Tupaiidae > Tupaia > Tupaia belangeri. The sequence continues at coordinate 4,262,711 of NW_006159453.1, read as the reverse complement.
ATTATTGAAAGACTTGGCAAAAGAACCAGTAGCCTATAAAGCAGCAATAGAAAGTGGCCACAGCGTGGGAGGAATGGATAGTGGGTTCTGGAGGACTGGCCGGACGACTGTGCTGAGGTGGCTATCTCAGGGCCAGTGGGCCTCCCCGCTGTGGCTTTCAGGTTTGTGTAGACAGGAATCCAGCTGAGCAAGAGTCAGGCATTCTAACTGGTGTAGACAGAAACCCAGCTTACGACTGTCAGATATGCTGGTCCATTGGCAGAGGGGTACCCTTTTTTTGTGCTCTGTCTAGCCTTACTATGGGGGAGTCTGTGGAAGAAATGTAGCCTCTCTAGTCCCTGGAGCAGCCTTGTATCTTCCACATATCGTGGCGTGGCATGGCTGAGCTCTGGGGCAGAGCCATCAGCCGTTGGACTGCAGGTTGTTTCTTGCCCTGCGTGGATACCTTTAAGATGAATTTTGTTCATCTGAAGATTTTTTTTAAAGTTCATCTCTCTAGGCAAAACTAAATGAGTTTGTTCCTGGCCTTATTTCAATGCCAAAATAGGCAGTCCTCAACTGAGCAGTGACTTGTCTTCCAAAAGCGTTTGTGAGTCATAATGCAGTTTCTCAGGGCACAGCCTTGTGCCTGGTGGGCAGATTTCTGCCCTTCCCTCCGAGGCCTTGCCTCTGTGCCTTCATACAAATGTGCTCTTCTTTCTTGTTCTGTGTAAATAAACAAAGAGGGACACCATTAATTAAAATATCAATGTTAAGGAGGTAAAAAGACAAGCCACAGAATAGGAGAAAGTATCTGCAAGTTGTGTGTCTGAAAGCCGCGTTGTTTCCAGACTACATGGATTAATGCTGTGCCAGTGCTGCCCTAAGGTGCCCACAGTCATTCACCTTCGCCCTCCAGGAAACCTGGACGTCCTCTTGCTCTGTATTTGCCCTGGTGTTTGGAAGTCTTCCTTCGTTTGCACACCCAGCCCTTCCTGCCTCTGGACTCCTCCATTAGGGTCCTTTGTGCCTGGAATACTTTTCCCTTGTCAATATGCAGGACTGCTTCTTTCTCTTCAATGAGAGGTCAGCTCAAGCGTGACCTCGAAGATACCTGCCTTGACCATCTTTGGTAAAGTCCCCATGCCCCTCACCCATGTCTTCCCCATCACAGTCTTTCCTACCTTGGTTTGCTTGCTTGTTTAGGTTCCGTTCCTCTCCACCCACCAGTATCAACGTGCTGTGAAGGCAAGGATTTGTCTTGCTTATTGACCAGCTCTTAGGCCTGGTATGTAATAAGCTTCCCTGAACTGCTGCATACAACAGTGAGCAAATAATTTTACCCCACTGAGCATAAAATGGGGGCAGTAATGCCTGTGCTACCTGTCTCATGGAACAAATGAGGGCTTGGGATTCATAAACTGAAAAGGATTTTTT
>NW_006159453.1:4235746-4261057 GCF_000334495.1 Tupaia belangeri chinensis | reverse complement strand
CACCTTTAGATTCCATATTTTCACAAATAACAATCGTATTTACTCAAGTACATAATCCCACTAAACTCAGACCTCCTCCTGGGCTCTCCTCGCCTCTTTCCTCCCCTCTCTCCTGCTTGTGCAGTTGGTAGCAGTTTGTCTCCAGGCCATATCCTTCAAAGTTGCGCCCTTTCCTTAGAGCCCCTTACTGTCATGAGCCTTTTCTAAAAGCAATATTGTTTTCTAACTGGTTGCTACTTTGTAGTCTTGTCCATATTCTTCCCCCACCCTCAAATCTGTCAACCACACTGCAGAAAAATAATCTTTCTAGAAGGCACATCTCATCCCATCACTGTTTGGTTTAATAATCCTTTAATGGCCTCCTTCACCACTGGGTCAAATGCTTTGGTGTGTCATAATAAAGTCTTCCTTTGTCTTTCTTCTGCAGCTCTTCAGCTTCACCTCTTACCACTCTGTCATTTCTACATGCTTAGTGCATGCACCATGGACAGTGTGAACAACCACATCCCTGTATGTAGGCTGCCCACAGCACAGGGAGGCAGGTTCTAGGTAGCTGGGCTGCTTCACTCCGTGCTTTCGTTCCTTCTCTCTAACTGGGATCCTCTCTGCGAGAGTACGCCCATCTTTCAAGACTTAGTTCAAGCATACCTCTTCTGAAACACATTCTTGACACCTTCCCTCTGCCAGTCCATGTCTGTCCTCCAACTGTGGCCTCCCTTCTTTGTGTTTCCTCTGAGCTTTCTCCACCTGTCAGAGTACCTATGCCAGGGGACAACTCTGCCTCTTCCTTGGTGCGCTTTCTTGATAAAGAATATATTTTGTTCATATCCTGGGCTTCCTGGGCCTGGCATAAAATCTGGCATGCTGTAAGCACTATAAATGGATATCCAGGAGATAATTAGGGAATCCAATTCAGCATGGATATTACCTCGCCCAGGGCTTCATTTCACTAGCATACTTTTTTTTTTTTTTAAGAGAGATTTTTGCTATAGAGCATGTGTGTTTATAGGAGAGACAGACAGCAAGAAGTCACCCACTGGGGGAAATGGTCATACCACAGTTCCTTCTCCTCCATTCTCCTGTTGGGGTTTTGGGCACACATGCACATGTGCCCAGTGTGAGTTTTAAGCCACTGGGTCTAGGACTCGAACCACTGTTGACTACATGAGAGTCCAGTGACATAACCATTATGCCATCTGCTGATCCCCACTAGCATACTTTTGACTACAATTCTAAAGAACATCTCTTTGAAGATTAGAAGTAATGCTATACATTATATATGCTAATAGACATCAGCTGAATAGCTAAAATACTTTGTCAATATTAGCAAGCATTTACTGTATTTATTAAACATTTACCCTGTTCAGAGTTCCAGATTTGGCAACTTTTTTACTTTAACGAACCTTGTTTTTGTCTTTTTTTTTTTTTTTGGAGAGGTTTTTGCTATAGGGCGCTCGCCAGAAAGACAGAGAGATAGAAAGCGAGAAATCACCCCCCCCGGGGGGGATGGCCACACCGCAATCCCTTCTCCTCCGTTCTCCTCTCGGGATCTTGGGCATGCACACACACGTGCCTGTGCTATCTGAAATTCTTTATCCTAATTTTAAATAGATGACATTTTTAATATTATAAGTATTGATTTTTTTTCTAAAAACCACTTTTAAAAGTACCCAGTAGAAACTAATTAAATATCGAAGTTTTTTGATGCCGCCCTATTATCCATTTATGAAACACATGAACAAGCTGTCTAAAAAAGCTAGAAATTTCTAAAATGTTAGAAGTCTTTTTCCTCATGGAACTCATTTCATTCCTCGTCAGTAAAAAAAATCCAACATACATTCGTACTTTTGAAAGTCTTCTGTTTATTACCTTATAATTTTGTGACACACATATGCACACGATATGCCTATTTCCGTTTCTTAAAATGTTTTGGTGACAGTCTGGCTCCAAGTGTTAAATCCAATTTCTTTTGGACTGAGCTATTACGACTTTTTTACTAGTATACAGTTGGCCAATACGATGCATACATTAAATTTTTGATGAATAATTATTGAGCATTAATAAGGTTTTATGGGAAGTCTTCTGGTAATAACATGCATAAGGCTTAAAATAGCTTATGTGTAAGTAAAGATTACTTATCACTAGAGTAAGACTCCATCATCGAATTAAGCGTTTACTTCATTTGAGTCAGAGATGGAGAGAGGAAGGGCAGGAGGGACCCTCAGCAGGGTCTTACCTGCCACACAGAGTAGCTTTTGCTGCAGGTTCAGGTAGACCTAGGATTGCACTGGGCTTCTGTGGGTTCCAACTTGGTGCAGGGGCACCCTACCACCTGCCACATAGCTGTGCTATCAAGTGCTGCTTCTTAGCTGTTAGGGCTTGAGAAATCTTGCCATATAAAAATATATATGGGATTGAAGGCAGAATAATTCCATTCTGTTCTTTAAACTCATGAGTTATATGCCTAAAGTTATCTGGCATTGGATCACAAAAACAGTTTTCAATGTTCTTGTGCTTGACTTCTCTTTTAATGTTCTCAACATAGTAATGAAAATGTTCCTCTGACTCCCAAAAGGGTTTGTTTCTGTCATAAGCCTCACTTTCCCAATATCTATAACCCTGTGAGGGTCCTGAAGAATCACCCTCAAGGCAATGAGCCAAAAGGGGGCTCCTGAGAAGCTGAGAAGTGAGATGTCTGCCTTTCTTTCGTAACGTAAAAGAATGAGTTTGAAAAGGGAGAAAATAAGATGGCTGGACGTAACTAGCAGGGCTTCAGGTGTTTTGGAGGAGGCAGTGTTTAGATAAGTGCTAGCTGATTCCTCCACAGTATTACTCTCTCAAAATCAATCAGTCAGTTCCCCGTAACCACGTGGATCCATCATCACAGAGTATTGTGTGACTGCTGTGCCACCACCTAGCTCCATTTTCTATTTTCATTTTTGCAGTAATGCAATCTGAAGAGAGTAGCTGGGCCTGGCCATCATCCAGTTAAGTCGAGAGCCTTTGTTGGGGCCCTCCCAGCTCTTGGGTGCTCCGGTCCTGCGTAAGCAGACACTGTAGCTGTCCCTAGGTCTCTTGCCTCTTCTCAACAGCTTACAGAAGGTCTCTCTAGAAGCCCGTGGCAGGCACCTCAAGCACATCACTTACCATATTACATGCCTGTAGCATACTGATTGGCATGTATATTCATTCTTCTGATGGTCTTCAGCAGATGAGAGCAGGCATTAGCCCCAAAACGCAGGTGTGACACTGAGTTCCTTAGGGGGTCTGCTCATAGCAGGTCCCCAGATTTTTTTAAAAAGAAAAACAATGGGGACCAGCAGTTGGCGTAATGGCTATGTCGCTGGACTCCCACGTAGTCGACCGCGGTTCAAGTCCCGGACCCTGTGGCTTAAACTCACGCTGGGCACGTGTGTGTGTGCATGCCCAAGATCCTGAGAAGAGAATGGAGAAGGGATTGAGGCATGGCCATCCTCCCTGGGGGGTGATTTCTCGCTTTCTGTCTCTCTGTCTCTCTTTGTCTTTCTGTCGAGTGCACGCGCCTTATAGCAAAAACCTTTTCCAAAAAAAAAGAAGAAAAACAATGTATGTAATTTTTTATTCTGACATGTTTCATTTTATGGATTTAAAAAAATTAAATTTATTCAACAGTTTTTGTTTTGCTTTGTTTTGTTTTTCGGAGTGCTTAATATGTACCAGGCATCACACCAGACAGACTCTGGGAATTATTCCAACAAAGAGAAAAATAGAAAAATGTCTTTTGTTCATGGAACATACACCCTAGAGGAGGAAGATAGACAGTAAGCAAAAGCAAGGTATAATGTCATGTGCTAAGTGTTATAAAAAAAAGTAATAAAATGAAATGAAAGACTGCAGAGTGGTGGGTGGGGGATGAGAGTGGTCAGGGACAGCATTCCTGGGGTAGGCACTATAGAGAGGTTCCTTCCTTAGGGGGTCTGCTCATAGCAGGTCCCCAGATTTTTTAAAAAAGAAAAACAATGGGGACCAGCAGTTGGCGTAATGGCTATGTCGCTGGACTCCCACATAGTCGACCGCGGTTCAAGTCCCGGACCCTGTGGCTTAAACTCACGCTGGGCACGTGTGTGTGTGCATGCCCAAGATCCTGAGAAGAGAATGGAGAAGGGATTGAGGCATGGCCATCCTCCCTGGGGGGTGATTTCTCGCTTGCTGTCTCTCTGTCTCTCTTTGTCTTTCTGTCGAGTGCACGCGCCTTATAGCAAAAACCTTTTCCAAAAAAAAAAAGAAGAAAAACAATGTATGTAATTTTTTATTCTGACATGTTTCATTTTATGGATTTAAAAAAATTAAATTTATTCAACAGTTTTTGTTTTGCTTTGTTTTGTTTTTCGGAGTGCTTAATATGTACCAGGCATCACACCAGACAGACTCTGGGAATTATTCCAACAAAGAGAAAAATAGAAAAATGTCTTTTGTTCATGGAACATACACCCTAGAGGAGGAAGATAGACAGTAAGCAAAAGCAAGGTATAACGTCATGTGCTAAGTGTTATAAAAAAAGTAATAAAATGAAATGAAAGACTGCAGAGTGGTGGGTGGGGGATGAGAGTGGTCAGGGACAGCATTCCTGGGGTAGGCACTATAGAGAGGTTCCAAATACCATGCTCACCGGAGTGTGAGTTCAAGCCTTGAGTTTATTTGAGCAAGCTGATTTAAATCTTGGTATTATGGAGTTGTGTGGAACAAACCTTGGAGAATATCCATTGCTTTAAAAAAATTTTTATGGTATATGTATCCTTAAGTTTCTTTCCAATATTATACAAATGTTCAATGAATTAGATGTTTTTAAAGAATTCTTTTATTTATTATTATTATTTTCCAGTTTGACCCAGGGCGAGGGAGGAGTGAGAAAGCAATCCACCAGGTCTGGGATTCAAACCACGGTTGCCCATGTGGGTGTCCCACACCTTTAACCACCATGCCACCTGCCAGCCCTCAATTACATTTTTTTTTTTGAGAGGTTTTTGCTACAGGGTGTGTGCACTCACCAGAGAGACAGAGAAACAGAAAGCGAGAAATCACCTCCCCCAGGGGGGATGGCCACGCCGCAGTCTCTTCTCCTCCATTCTCCTCTTCGGATCTTGGGCACGCATGTGTGCCCTGCGTGAGTTTAAGCCATCAGGTCCAGGACTCAAACTGCAGTCGACTACATGGGAGTCGAGCGACATAACCATTATGCTAACTGCTGGTCCCTGCAATTTTTTGAGAATTATTTTATTTAACTTTATTTATTTATTTTAATTTGACCAGAGAGGGTGAGAGAGAGAGAAAGAGAGACTGTGAGAAAGCAAGCCATCAAGTTCAGGACTTGTACCGCGGTCAGCCATGTGGGAACCCAATGTCCTTAACCACCACGTCACCAGCCAGCTCCTCAGTGCATTCCATTTTAACATACCTTGAAATCATACTTAGAATCTCGCTCCCTGAGCTTATATACCTGTTCCATTTCTGTTATTTCTTTTAACTGACAAGACATTAAGGTTGACAAAGGCAAATAAAATTGTCCACAGTAGAGGTCAGCAGGTGATGTGGTGATTAAGGCATTGGACACCCACATGGTTGACCATGCTTCCAGTTCTGGACCTGGTGGCTTGAAAATCACACCAGGCATGTGTGCGTGCATGCCCCAAATCCTTTAGCATCCTTAATCACCATGCCACCTGGCGGCATGTTCCCTTTTGGGAACATTTTATATAGAAACTTGGAAGATGAACTTGTCACTTTCTGGAAAATATGCATTGTAACAGCTTATCTTCCCAACCATACTTAACAGATGTTTCAACTTTTGGAACCACACAAAAACAAAACATGAAATATAAGGATCTACACCTAGGGAATGAGATGTCATTTCCAAAATTAGATGCTGTTTAAAGGTTTCATTTTGCATCTTCACGATATTTGAATATACATGGCTTTTAAAATCTCAAAAGTCTAGCAAGTCTGTCTCCTAGAAGCATTGACATTTATTGAGTTTTAGGCTGCTTCCTATTGTTGTTCTCTTAAAGACACAGAAACCCTCTTGAACATTTAGTATTACCCCTCAATGCACCGATAATTGATGAAAGAAATTCTAGCCTTTTTTCTCCTTCAGTGAAGGGCCCTTTCCCCCATATGCTCATCTTCACTCCCCCATTTTATGGTATTTCTATCTAGCCTACTTTTTCATCTGTGTGCCTTGTTACTATGGTGATAGGTACCATAGAAATAGAGGACAAAGCAAATATAATAAGCGTCTCCTACATGGTTTACAACGCTAATAAGGAATCTAGGTTCTTGAGGCATGGTTAGTTCTTCACTGTCAGAACTGGACCAGTCCAACGGGGAAGGGAAACTGGGGTTAAGGGCTGTTTGGGGCCCTTCCATTCCCTTTGTCCCATACTTCATCAGTCCTTTGTCCACCCAGGAGTCATGAAGGTAAAGAATAACTGACGAGAGCCTATGAACAGGTGCAGAAACTAGTGCTACAAAAATAGCCAACATGGGAACCAGCAGTTAGCGTAATGGCTATGTCGCTGGACTCCTACGTAGTCGACCGCGGTTCACGTCCCGGACCCGGTGGCTTAAAACTCACGCCGGGCGCATGTGCGTGCGTGCCCAAGATCCTGAGAGGAGAATGGAGGAGAAGGGATTGCGGCATGACCATCCCCCCTGGGGGGTGATTTCTCGCTTTCTGTCTCTATGTCTCTGTCTGTCTGGCGAGCGCACGTTCCCTATAGCAAAAACCTCTCAAAAAAAAAGAAAAAATAGCCAACATATTGCAAAGGATGAATACTGATGCTGAAGCATGTTCCATGGGAAGGAATCTTGGGCCAGTTCTAATGTTCACAGTCCTTAATCATGTTTCTTGATTTTTTTTTGGGGGGGGGGAGGGTTTTGCTATGGGACGGGGTGTGTTCATCAGAAAGACAGACAGAGACAGAGAGACAGAAAGTGAGAAATTAACCCCCAGGGGGGATGGCCATGCCACAATCCCTTCTCCTCCATTCTCCTCTTGGGATCTTGGGCACGCACGCACACGCGCCCGGCGTGAGTTTAAGCCACAAGGTGTGGGAACCAAACCACGATCAACTACATGGGAGTCCAGCAACATAGCCATTAGGCCAACTGCTGGTCCCTTGTTTCTTGATTTTATGTAGTCAATTTAACCTTTCAAAAGGAAGATTTACCAGCTTAGGTTTCTCCCTCTTCAATGTACTTTGCCTGTATTCAGGTGTTTTGTTTCGCTTTTTTGTTTAAATTTGTCAGAGGGTGTGTGTACGCCCCAGAGAGAGAGAGAGAGAGAAAGAGACAGACAGACAGACAGTACCATCTCTCCTGGAGAATTTGGGCATGCACATACATGTGCCTGGTGTGAGTTTCGTTTTTTGGGTTTTTTTTTTAGCTACTGGATCCAGGGCCCAAATGGCATACTCAGTCATGGATTTTTTTTTTTAACTGATTAAAAATAAGTCCTGATTGGGGCCAGCAGTTAGCTTAATGGCTATGTCACTGGACTCCCATGTAGTCGACTGCGGTTCAAGTTCCGGACCCTGTGACCCTGTGGCTTAAACTCACGCCGAGCACATGTGCGTGCGTGCCCAAGATCCCAGGAGGAGAAGGGATTGTGGCCATCCCACCTGGGGGGTGATTTCTCACTTTCTGTCTGTCTCTCTCTGTCTTTTTAGCTAGTGCACACACTCTGTAGCAATAACCTCTCCAATCAATCAATCAGATCAATCAGTCAATCAATAAATCCTGATTACTAATAGCTTGCCCTTAAATATTAGCTAGTGCACACACTCTGTAGCAATAACCTCTCCAATCAATCAATCAGATCAATCAGTCAATCAATAAATCCTGATTACTAATAGCTTGCCCTTAAATATTTAAAAAGAAATAGTTAGACAGCTACTACATGCTTATTATTTTATGGCCACGCCGCAATCCCTTCTCCATTCTCCTCTCAGGATCTTGGGCACGCACGCACACACACCCAGCATGAGTTTAAGCCACTGGGTCTGGGACTTGAACTGCAGTTGGCTACCTGGTAGTCCAGTGATATAGTCATTATGCCAACTGTTGGTCCTCACTACATGCTTATTTTATGCTTTAGAGTTGCAATGAAACAGTTCCTAGATATTTTGAAAATTAGTGGGTTTTGTTTGTTTGTTTTAAAAGGGAGATTGTTGGTATAGGTCATATATGCTTACCGGAGAGACAGAGAGATAAAAAGTGAGAAATCAGCCCCCAGAAGGGATGACTGCCACATTCCTTTCTCCTCCATTCTCCTCTTGGGATTTTGGGCATGCATGCACACGCACTCAGTGTGAGTTTAAGCCACCGAGTCCAGGACTCAATCCAAAGCTGACTACCTGAGAGTCCAGCAATGTAACCATTATGCTATCTGCTGGTCTCAGAAGATTAGTGTTATTATTATTATTTTTTAATAAGATCCAGTAATTGTCCTACTAGTATGTTCAATCTTTCTTTTAAAATAATTTATTATTTAACTTTATTTACTATTATTATTATTATTTTAATTTGCTATAGGGCACATGACTCACCAAAGAGAGACAGAAAGAGAAAGAGGGAACATGAAAAAGCAAGCCACCAGGTCTGGGACTGGAACCATGGTTATCCATGTGGAAGTCCAGCACTTTAACCACCACGCCACCTGATGACCCCTGTTTATTATTTCATATATTACATGTTTATGTATTATATTCCTAGACATCTTTAATAAATTTCCCGAAGATTAAATAAAAGATTCCACTTATTTAGTCCCAGATCTGAGAAATTATTGGGTTTTGGGGAACATCATGATGCATTTTTCCATAGAAACATACGTCACGCCTTTCCTGGTTACCTAGTGTTTTTAATGTGTCCTTATTTTTTAACTTTTGTGTGGCTTTTCTTTTTTGTTTAGGGGAATGTGCAGTTTTAAAATACATTCACACAAAGTTTTAGAATATAAAGTTGTGATACGTGAATCACATTTTTGGAGCAAACTGAATGATCTATGTGCCTATTACATTGTGATATGAAGGCCAAAGTCCCTTCTAGCTCTAAATTCTTGGGTTTTTGCTTGTTTGGCTCCTTTTTGCTTCACTGTACTTCGTCAGTTTTGTTATCTGCTGTGATAGCTTTAACACTGAGTGAATGTATGCTTGGACTCTATCCCACACCTTGAGTTTTAAAGAACCTGCAGAGTGTAACCCTCTTCACTCAAGTCAGCTTTTAGCCTTTGTGGAGTGAATGAAAGAATGAGAGCACTGGGATGAGAGTTGGATGCCCATGGCTGACTCTGGCTCCGCCTCTGCCTGTGGTAGACTTAGGGGTGCCCTTTTAACCCTATAAATAGCACATGGCCTCACCAGGAAGAGCCCAGGAACCACAAGGAAGGTTTTGAAGCAGAGATGATGTCAGATTTGTTTTGAAAAGTAATGCTGGCAGCTGTGTGGAGGATGTATGGGAGATGAGAGATCATATTGAGAGGCTGAAGTAGCGCAGTGGGATGGAGTAAAGAAATTTGAGGAAAAAGCCATGGGATTAAATATGCCATTTCCTTTTATCACAGGATCCTATGGTAATTACTTAAGCAAACTTTGCTTACTGAAATTTTATTAGTTTTACTGTAACTTCTAACTTTCCAATCATTTTTTAGAGACGGAATGGATTAAGTTCTCAACCAAGTCTTTATTTGGTCTCTCAAAATTTCAGGTTACCAGTGAATATATCATGTTGGTAGAATTTTTTAAAATCATAGCATTTATTTATTTATTTGTTAGTTAGTTAGTTAGGGCACATGCAATCTCTGTAAAGAGAGAAGAGAAAGTGAAAAAAACCACTCCCTAGCAGGGAGGGCCATGCTGCAGTCCTTCCTCCTTCGTTTCTCCCTTGGGATTTTGGGCGCGCGCGCGCACGCACACACATACACACACACACACACACACACACACACACACACACACACACACGTATCTGGCATGTTTTCAGGCCACCTGGTCTGGAGTTTGAACACGAAGTCAGCCAAGTGGGATCCAGCTACCTTAACCACTATGCCACCCAGGTGGCCCAAGAATAATAGCTTTTAAACTTGATGTCTTCAAGCTGGGAATGAGAAAATACTTTGGAGAAGTAGTGTTTATTTTATTGAAAACATAATGATCTCTTTTGCAAAGGAGAGGTCTGCTGAAACCAGGTAATAAGGATTATGTATATAATAAGCTGTCCTTACATGCAGGACAGCTCCTTAATTTCCAGAGACGCTTGAGAACTGTACACATACTGCGTAGATTTATGGCTTGGGGAGAACAGAGGTTGTATTTGTGAGTTTATTCTGCTGTTTTCTGATACCTCCTGGGTAGAGGTGGTTTCCATTGCATTTGATGTTATCATCAATGAGAAGGTAGAAAGTAGGCCAGGTAGGATTATTTCTATTTTTACCAATTAAGAAGCTGCATTCTCAGAGACTGTGTAACTTGGCTAAAGTTAAGCCGATTGATAGGCAGGATACAAGTCTCTTAATTTTATTCCCCCCCGACTTCTACTCTCCTATAAACAGCCAACTTCAGGCATTCTTTTGAACAGAAAAGATGGGCTATACCAAGAACCAAATTTTTCTGATAATTTTAGCAATTACTGTCTTGATACTGCAGTATCTCTTTTTTTTGTTTTTTTGGAGAGATTTTCACTGTAGGGCGCGTGCGCTCGCCAGACAGGCAGAGAGAGACATAGAGACAGAAAGCGAGAAATCACCCCCCAGGGGGGATGGTCACGCCGCAATCCCTTCTCCTCCATTCTCCTCTCGGGATCTTGGGCACGCACGCACACGCGCCCGGCGTGAGCTTTAAGCCACCGGGTCCGGCCACCGGGTCCGGGACACGAACCGTGGTCGACTACGTGGGAGTCCAGCAACATAGCCATTATGCTAACTGCTGGTTCCCGATACTGCAGTATCTCTTGATATTGCAATTGTATCATTTAAATTTGTGGTTTAAAAATTTTAAATATATGTAGATCTTACCATTAAAAGGAATTAAAAGCCTGGGACCATTTGAAACTTGAACATAACACCAAGGCTGCTTACATGTAGCAGAAAGATGGAACTAGACAGTGACTTCCTGGCCCTGGTCATGTCTTGTTTTAATGACTTTCTGGTTATCTTTCTTTCTTTTTTTTTTTTTTTTTTAAGAATTATTTATTTAAGAGAACCAGCAGTTAGCATAATGGCTATGTTGCTGGACTCCCACGTAGTCGACCGTAGTTGGCGTCCCCGACCCGGTGGCTTAGAACTCACACTGGGCACGTGTACGTGCATGCTCAAGATCCCAAGAGGAGAATGGAGGAGAAGGGATTGCGGCGTGATCATCCCCCCTGGGGGGTGATTTCTCTCTTTCTGTCTCATCTATGTCTCTCTCTGTCTGTCTGGCGAGTGCACGCACCCTATAGCAAAAACCTCTCTCAAAAAAAAAGAAGAATTATTTATTTAATTGCATTTGTTATTATTGTTTAACTTGTTCTGAAAGAGACAGAGAAAGAGAAAGGGAAAGTGAGAAAGCAAGCCACCAGTTCTGGGATTCGAACTGTGGTCAGCCATGTGATCATGTGGGAGTCCAGTGCCTTAACCACCACGCCACCTGCCTGCCCCATCAGTTGTCTTTATTTCTTGAACCTGTAGGCGAGGGACTAGAGGCAAAATGTGAAATCTGGAGTTGTCCTCAGAGTGGCCTTGTATCTGTCTTTTTTGTAGCTCCTGTGATGTATGATTGTAATAAAAATAAATGTATAACTATTTTTTTAATCTTTCTCTCTATCTCTGTAAATTCCATGAGGTAGAAATGGCATCTGTTCAGGGCATCATTGGTTTTTGTTTACCATTGTTAGTTTTCCAATGCCTACTTAGTATCTGCCATGTAATGCCCACTAATTAATTACTGAATGAATGAATGAATATATGCACACAAGTTGAGTCTGTTGTCCATTCCATTGAGCTAAGCTCCTTTTCATTCCTCTCTGAGATTACTTTGAATGTTACTCACATTGATAACTAGTTTTACTATCATAAATTTACTCATTGTACAGGCCTAGGTAAGTCATATAAGCCTGTTTTAAATTTGGAAAATATCCCATGGGATTGTTAGGAACTTTAAATAAGTTTATTAATATAAAGCACTTAGAGAAATATTTAGCATATGGTTATCTTGTGACATGTACTGGCTTCTTTGTTGTGTAAATACACCGAGTGTATTCCACTACTTCTCCCTCACATCAGGTACTTATTAAGGCCTATGTGTCCTGACATTGAGCTTGTTTTATCTGCCTGGAAGGAACTATGAAGACAAGCTTTATCTGAGTTGTCTTTGATTTCTAATTTGTCAGTTCAGTTAACTAGGCTTAAATTGTCTTTTTCCTGCTTTGTTCTGTATTTTAGGTTTTTGCATTGGGGCACACTCACTCACCAGAAAGAGACAGAGAGAGAGAAAGTGAGAAATCACCTCCCCATGGGGAATGGCCACACTGCAGTCTCTTCTCCACTCTCCTCTCAGTATTTTGGGCATGCTCGCAACATGTGCCCAGAGTGATTGTCAAGCTACCGTATCCAGGACTCGAACCACAGTCAACTATGTGGGAATCCAGCACTTTAACCAGTTGCCACCTGTTGACCTCATTTCCTGGTTATTTTTAAGTGGAGTCATCTTACTTCATGCTGAAAATTTAGGGTTGCATAGTTCATCTGATAAGAACACTATAGACATGTTAGAAGACATTATAGCTATTTCAGGACCAGATCATAAAGTCTCTAAATTTTTTTATAGCCTGAAATTTGTTCAGTTTTCATAGTCTCTAAAGTTTAATCTTATTCCGAAAGTGGACAAATAAAAATCTATTGTCCTTTACCTTTTCAATGCATGTTTTGAGATAAGCATATTTTGAGATAAATTATGACCTATGACCTTGAAAAGTCTTCCATGCTAATTGATAATTTTTCGTAATAGTGCTCAAAGTAATTAAGTCTAGAAGGCATAAATGGTCACTTTTTTTTTTTTTTTTGAGGAAGATTTTTGCTGTAGGGTATCTGTGCTCGCTGGAAAGACAGAGAAAAAGACAGAAAAACAGAAAGCAAAAAATCACCCCCGGGGTGGGATAGCCACATTGCAATCCCTTCTCCTCCATTCTTCTCTGGGGATTTTGGGCATGCACACACATGTGCTCAGTGTAAGTTTGAAGCCACCGGGTCTGGCACTCAGACTGTGGTTGGCCACATGGCAGTCCAGTGCTTTAACCACTGGACCACCTGCTGGCCCCCTTAATCCTCACTTTTATTTGTCAGAAGTCTTAGAACCTCTTTGTTTCTCTCCATGTTGGACAAGAGGGTAACTAAATCAGTGACTCTAGTAGTTTATTTTTCTTAAAGCAATCTATAAAAAAAAAATTTGTTCTAGTAGTATGATCTCATTTGTTATACTACTATGATTTATTAAATCATTTAAAATGAGTATGTATGGAGAGTAAGATGTGGGATACATCATTACATGCTGTGTGCAGTGAGGTTTCATGAGAGGGGAGGGGAGTAGAGAGAAGGAAACTATTCTATATTTTATACTTTGGATTCTTACTCTCTAGTAACGTCTCAAAGATGTTGCGTGCAGCAAGTCTTATTTAAGAAATTCTTTCAAAACATATCCTTCCTTAATGAGATTCTGTTTTGGTGCTTTGTTGTCAGTGTTACGAATTTTGAAACGTTCTCTGTGTATTTCTGTGATTTTGACCCAATAATCGCATTTGGATTTACCAGGCTCAGCAGCTGTTTTTTTTTTTTTTTTTTTTGGAGAGGATTTTGCTATAGGGCGCGTGCACTCGCCAGACAGAGAGAGACCGAGAGATAGAAAGCAAGAAATCACCCCCCAGGGGGGATGGCCATGCCGCAATCCCTTCTCCTCCATTCTCCTCTCGGGATCTTGGGCACGCACGCACACACGCCCGGTGTGAGTTTTAAGCCACCGGGTCCGGGACGCGAACCGCGGTTGACTACGTAGGAGTCCAGCAACATAGCCATTATGCTAAATGCTGGTCCCAGCAGCTGTCTTTATTGACTATTGTGAAGTCACATTAATGTCCAAAATTGAAACATCCCTTTTCCTGCGTTGGCCTAAATTATTCAGAGTTTTATCAAATTTAAGCCCTTTCCCAAACTTCTGTGACTTTTATTTACTTATAAGATAACTTACAAAATAATATTAATGATATTCAAAGAGTGTTTTAGATAGGCTAAGTCTATTTGTAGATCTCTTAGAAACAGGTAACAAACTTTGCCGTTTGTTTTGTGGAAACATACTTTTTTGTATCCCTTTTTCTACTGGAGGAAGAAGAGACTTGGGTTCCATTGTAATTTACTCAGTATTTGGTGTAATATGATAGACTTTTGTAGTTTGAAGTGAATGATTGTTCTTTCGCAAGCAGGTACAGAGTGGAGAAACACGCTTTGAGAATGTCCTAGAAGAGCATGAATTTAGAAATATAACCATTTCATTGAATAATTCTATAGTTTTATTTGAAGAGAGAATCAGAAGTTGAATTTTGCCTTTTAATTATTTCATGTAACAGAATTTTTCTTTTTCTCTTTTTTTTAAGTTTTGCTATAAGGCATGTGTGCTCACCAGAGAGAGAGAGAGAGAGAGAGAAAGAGAGAGAAAGTGAAATATTTCCCCCCACCCCTCTGCTGCCGCCAAGGGGGATGGCCACACTTCAGTCCCTTCTCCTCCATTCTCCTCTTAGGATTTTGGGGCACAGGCACATATGTGATGTTTCAAGACACTTGGTCTAGGACTCAAACTGCACAGCCATGTGGGATCCACCAGCCACTTCCATGTTGTCTGCTGGCCTAGTAACAGGAATTTTTTTTGAATAGCTGAAACTATATATTGCTTTTTTGGACATTCCTTTTCAGGTATTGCTCACTTTGTTCTGGGTATAAGCCAGTGTGGGTCTTGAAGTCCGAGAAAGACACTAAGTGTGCTTTTACATTCGCCAGGCTCAGTTTTGTTGGTTGTGAATTCCAGCTGATCTCTGTACTCTCTCTCACATTCTTTTTTTTTTTTTTTCCTATTGAAAGTTTAAGTTTATTCTCGTCATATTTCAGGACCTAAAGCAATAGATTTTTTAGCACCTAGAAAGATAGCCAAACATTTCATTACAGGTCATGATGTGCATCAACCACGTGCTTTATCGATTATAAAACCATCGTTACCTGTATAATTAGATTTAATTCTAACAGTTCAGCGAGGGAGAGAGGGAGAATGGCCACAGTTAATCTCTATTTTACAGGTGGTTCAGAGAAGTCACACAATACACCCAGAAGAGCACATAAACAGAGGGGCAGGACAAAAGCCCCAGCCTTTTAGTTCCACGTTTGGTGTGCCTCCCGTGCCATCATACTCTGTGCACATACCTTCTTTTGCCATTTCCCAAGACGTTTCCCACAGAAGGGATGGTGTCAACATGCTGTGTAAAATTGTACTGATTTGGGGTTGTTGTTTTTACCAGTTTTGTTGTTATTGTACCGAATTTTAAAAAGTCTATAAAGCCAAGTTGTTATGTTTTGTTTCTTTTCCTACTAAACAGGAATTATTGCTCTATATGTGTAAGTAAGAGAGGTTTCCTGCTCTCCAGGCCAATAACACTGTGAGTGTCAAACTTAAGAACTCAGAGCACCTGGGCAGCAATAAGACAGATGTCCCAAGGAGACCTATGACTGACTGATGAGTTCAGTGGAAACCATGTAGAGGGCCTTGCCGGTTGGCATAGGATTTGGAAAGGAGGACGAGGTGAAAGGGGAATGTTTGAGCGGAGCTCTGTAGGACAGAATGTGTAGTAGTGAAATAATTGTGGGTGAAGCGATGTGTCCAGGATTTGCTTCAAAACAAACCTGGGCATGGGTGTGATATGAGTTACTAGATCTGGACAAAAAGTATATGGGGACTCCTTATGCCATTATTGATTTTTTTATATGGGTTAGAACATTTTTGTCATAAAAAAATAGAAGGTTAAAATTGTCATGTTATGTGGTTTTTGGACAGGAGATAGGCTAGCCTGTCTGGAATAGAGGGAATATTCAAAGACGTAGTGGAAAGTGATGTTGGAAAGGCAGTGCAGGACCAAATTTGGTGTTGGGAGTGGTTCATGAATGGACACTGTGGAATCCGGGTTAGCACTGGTAGGCACTGATGGGCTCACTGATTGAAATGTAAAGCTTCACTTGACTGTGAGCTCAAGGTGGTATTGCAGTCCAACATGGCATCCTCAAGATGGTGGTCACTGCACCCCACTATCTGCTTAGGCACTATCAGATCTCATGTGCTATATTCCGTTTCGGAAAACAACTTATTTTGTGTTCTTTTTGTTTTTTCATTGTTGCTGTTGATCTTGTTCATTGCCAGAGGGTGCCTGTGCTCATTTGAAAGAAAGAGAAAGAGAAAGGGAGAAATCACTTCTTCATGGGTTTTGGCCATGTCACAATCCCCCCTCTCCTTTTGTCCATCCTGTTGAGATTTGGGGGATGCACCCACATGTGCCCACCAGGGCTGGGATTTAAACCAGTTGGCCATGTGGGTTCCATTTTCCTTAACCACTAGGCAGTCAGGCTATTGGTAGGGCGCATTTAAAAAAGGCTTTTTGCAAACTATGTTTCAATGGTGGGATCTGTTAGGCACAGAATGGTGTCATATCTTCTTAGAACATTCCTCCAACTTATGGTTGACCACCTCGAAGGGACATATTTTGTCTTCCAAGTTTTTCTTCTACTCCTTTTCAAATTCCTTCTCTTCTGAGGCCTTGAAGATGAGTACTGAAACCAAAATTAGAACATTACTATGATTCCCAGTGATACAGAGGCATACAGTCACAATGGCTTCTAATTTAACCTCCTGGAAACAGTCTAACAGCAGACTGATTTACACACAGAAAGTAGCACTAAGCCATTTGAAAAGCTTAACTTTGGTGTGTCGTTCTGAAGCAAAATTCCTTTTTTTCTGCTTAAAATTATTTCTCTATTGCTAAGGAGAAAAGAGATGTGGCAGAGATGTTTGGAAAATTGGTAATAGTGAGGAATTATTATTTGGATGTGATTTAGTGGTATGCTAGAGCTGACACACATTGGCTTATGAAAATTTATATTTTTAGGAATTTTACAAGCCAGACATATACAAGAATTATATAAACTTACAATTAAAGTGATAACAATTAATACTTGAAACTTAATACTTCCTAATTATTTTTACTGTAACTTGCTGTTATCTATGCTTTTAAGATTTTTTTGTCTAACACATCTGCAGAGTGGAACTACTATGTAATAGTGTACTACACATCTCTTCTCGACTTTATGTTTAGTGACATCATGTTGTTTGAAATTGGCCATGGAAGGAGTATTTACACCACAGAAAAGGGCAAAGACTGTAAATAATAACCTTTTAAAAAATTGTTAAATACCCATCAGCATAGCACTGGGCATGATTATGATATTGTGGTTATATGTTTTATTTTATTTTTTTAAACAATTATTTTATTTAACTTTATTTATTATTATTATCATTATTATTTTCCAGTTTGATCAGAGAGAGACAGAGAGAGAGAAAGGAAGTGAGAAAGCAAACCACCAGGTCCGAGACTTGAACCATGATCGGCCCTGTGGGAGTCCAGCACCTTTAACCACCATGCCACTTGCCAGCCCCAGATATTGTGGTTATGTTTTAAAGACTCTACTTTAACAATGCATACTGAAATAAGACTGATAAAAATAATACGTAGACTTTGTTTCATATTATCCAATAAGAGTGGATATTATAATAGTCTCCGTGATGAACACGTGGGCTCTCTGTACTTTCGAAATTTTCCATAAGAAGATAAAACAATAATTAAAGAGTGTTATGGGACCAGCAGATGGTGTAGTGGTTATGTTACTGCACTACCACATCGTCGATTGTGATTCGAGTCCCAGACTTGGAGCCTCGAAACACACCAGGCATGTGTGTGTGTTCATGCCCAAAATCCTGAGAAGAGACTGGAGGAGAAAGAGTTTGGCTATCTCTGCTGGTGGGTGATTTGTTGCCTTCTGTCTCTCTGTCTCTATCTCTCCAAGGCATGTGTACCCTATAGCAAAACTCTCTAAAACAAAGGAGTGTTAACGATGTTCTATCTGTGTCTATACCAATAGATACAGAAATCCAGTTTGGTACCTGCCTGCCCCTCAAACTTCAGGATAACGTGCCTTTGATAAAATTTTACTATCAAATTTTGGAGTCCTTATTTTGTAAATGGTTCATATAGATTATTGAGTTTCAATATCTCTCTCATTAAATAAAAATCGGGAAATCACCATGTGCAGTTTGTTATCCCTCAGAGCAAAGTGCTGCGATAGAGCCCTCTCTAGGACTCTGAGAATTCTCCAGGGAGGAGAAAGTGCACTCGGTGGATTGCAATTCTGTTTGCAAAACCAGTTGTATAAATAAGGAAAAATGAATCAAGTTATTGTTCAGAAAGCTACTTGCAGCTACATGACAGCTGTGTACCCTTTAGATTTATTTTCAGTCTAGCTGATTTGAGTCATTGCTCGAGAAAGGAGTGCTGTCAAGTGCGTTGTCGTCTGTGCAGATGGCCAGGGCCTTTCTAAATATTGCCTTGCTGATACAATTGATGTGTTTGGAATTGGCCAATGAATTAAATTAATCCCAATCCAGTGACTTAAAAAGCCAGCCTAGGTTATTGGCTGCATTTCACTAAGGGTGCAAAAGCACAATATTTTTTCCTAATATATATTTGGAGATCAAATGGAAAAGTTATAACAGAAATTATTTAGACTATATCTCTTTTTTTTCCAGGTTTGAAATTGCAATTTCATTCTTAATATGAATTTGGCATATGATAATAGTTTCTTCTTGGATTGGATCTAACAATGATTCACACAAAGTAAATCCAGTTGGCCAGAAAAGAAAAATTATGTTGAGTTATAAATGCAAATGGTCACTGTGATTATGCCATCAAACAGGGTGGTGAGGAAATTATTGGCTTTATAATGGGACCAAAGAAGGACAATAAGAATCTTGAGAGGGAAAGTAGTCTATGGTATCCATCTTGTGATTTTAAGTTATGTGAGTTTCTGGTCTAAGTAGAAATATAGGCCTAGGTCACGCTCTTAGGTTTAACCACACACAAAAAAAGTTTCAAGTAATGAAAACAACAGATGTCAAACTCGGGTAACCTGTGGTTAAAATACCAAAAGGAGGCCTTTGCTGAAACAGATGCTCTAAACAGAAATTGAGAATAGGGAAAGCAGAATTCAGAACAAGGCAGATAGAAGAATCATTGTAACTCCTCCTCGGAAGACAGAGTGTATAGAGGAAATCACCTGGAAAACCTTGAGGGCCCTGATTGACATTTGGCCACAGTTCCCTGGGTTAATTCTTTTGTATGAGTTGAATATCCCTTATCTGCAGTGCTTGGAGCCAGAAATATTTTGGGCTTTTTTTTTTTCTTTTTTTTAGTTTGGGATATTTGCATATACATAATGAGATTATCTTGGGGGGGTGAGATCCAAGTCTAAACACAATATTCATTATGTTTTACATACACAGAGCCAGAAGGTAATTTTATACAGTATTTTTGTATCGTAGCATTTTGATTGCAACCCATCACATATGGTCAGGTGTGGATTTTTTTCACTTAGCATCATGCTGGCATTCAAAAGTTTTGGATTTGGGAGTATGGCCCATTTTAAATTTTCAGATTAGAGATATTCAACCTGTACCAATAACATTTAGTTTCCTACAAGGTCCCACTAACAATATAGGTCTTGAAAGAGTTTTTGGGGGGTATTTGGAGAGGGGTATTTTTGCAAGAAAATAAACTTATGCTTTAATTCCATTTTCATGAGCTTCTTGAAGTTCCTTATATTAGGTATAAGTCATAGTTCAGAATGAAGTTGGATCATAGAGATTGAGATGTGATTACTAAGGAGAAACATACGTTAAGTTTTTGAAGTGAAATAATCACAGATTTACTCTATAAACATTTACTGGGTTGAATTGTGTCCTGGCCTGCAGGACAGTGGAACAAGTTCCTTGGGGGAGGGAGTGAGAGATGGGACAAACACACGCACACACACTACGAGGTGCTGATCAAGTCGTCTTCTTCTGTCTATTTCTTTATTGAAGAGAAATGGCGAGTTATATACAGCTGGTGGGAACCAATTGGTTGCCCGAAATGCAAATGAGATACAACAGCATGAACCAATCATTGATGTGGGTGGATCTCTCCCGTTGCCTAGAAACCTAACCACTTCCCGGGAGAACGGTTGGTCACATGATTTCTGCTCAGTGAGGAAGTGAAGCCTAATGGTTTCAAGATGGCGGATAGCTCAAGAGGGCTCCTGTATGCAGTGCTCGCCACAGAGTTGGGGAGAGGGGGGCAAAACCTAGACAGAACAGGAGCCAGATGGTGGGTAGAGGGAATGCACTGGGCCCATCTGGGAAGGTCCCAGCATTGTGTTCCAAGGCATTCCTGTACACACATGGCATGTCTGGGATATGGGCTGGTTGAGGGTGGACCTTGTTAGGGATGCCCACCTCTCTCACTTCCAAGAAATAAACATATATAAAAAGAAAATAAACAAAATAAGTATTTAGTATATTAAGTAGAGATTAACTGGAGAAAAACGAAACATCTGAAATTCCTTCATGATTCTATTAAAGCTCAAAGGAGTTCAGGAGAGGTAGCCACTTTTTTAGACTGATAGAAAATGAAAAATATGCTCTTACATGTTGTGTCAAAGAGTTGGCAGTTTCTGATCACAAAGGCAATGAACCACCTGCAGTAGAGAGACTGGAAGTTATTTAAAACTAAAATGTCTTTGATTGCTTGCAACCCTGTGTACCTCCAACTGGGCAGTCAAGAAGAAGCCATTCAAAGAGGCGTCATTGTGTCTGTGTGTGTGTCCATGTGTGTTGTGTTTTATAGCATAACAGACTTTACGTCATAGGCAATTCAGTTGTCATCATAAACGATTAAATTGTCCCAGTTTTAAATGGCTATATTCAGAAAGGAGGGTATTGAGTGCATTTGTTTGTGTGAGAGATGAACTAAAGGTACATGTAGTTCTGTATTTTACATAATTTCTTTGTTTCCTGTGCAGGTCTTTAAACCTGATATTGGCGAGATCTTTGGCAAAAATGAACAACCTAACAAACTCCTGTTTTTTTTCTCTCCTCAGGGCTCCAGTTTTTATTTCCACCTGCCTGCTAGACCATGCCACTCGGATGGCCAACAGGTACTGCAAACTCAATGTTTTAAAAACCATGCTCATTACCCTCCTCTACCATTGACCCTGCGGCCAAAAATGATATAGTCACTTGTCCTCAAGTCCTGCTTCTACTTAACATCTAGTCTGCCACCCAGTCCATCTGATGAACACCTAAGGAACCCTAGAGCCATGCTCATAAGCTGTTTAACAGAGTACCTGCTCAGAAGTGCTTTAAAATAATGGTAATGTGTTCGCTTTTATCCCCTCTTTTTCTTCACACTCAGTCATATTTTAGTTCTAACTTCCTTGTTTACCCTTAACTATTGATCTATCTGGTCTCCTTCCTTTTCCTTTTTTTTTTTTTTTTTCTTAAGAAAAGCAGTTTTAGCTTTACTAAATCAAAAAAATGCTAAGGAACTTTGGTTGAAACTTAAAGCCAGGAAATAGGTTAGGATTCTGTTCAAATAGTAGGTGCATGAATCTATTGGCAGCTCAAGACAGGACAAAAATCCTTAAAACTGGAAAACAAAGCCTAGAAGAAAATCAGCAATGTTTTAGTCAAAAGTCATAAGATGCTATTTCACCATTTCAGTCTCATGTACTTAATCTATCTTCTGATGTGGTTCGATCTTCCTGATTAAATTCTGGGATATAATACTCCAAACTTGTCCCTACGATTATGCTAGGCACTGTCTTAGTTTTTTAACTCTTACTTCTGTGTGTCTCTATTTAGTTTTCCTGATAGAGCCAGCACTCCCTTGAGAACTTCTTGGAGATCAGGTCGGGTGTTGGTAAATTCTTTCAGGTTTTGTTTATCTGAGAATGTTCTTGTCCTGTCTTCCCATATGAAGGGTAATCTTGCTGAGTACAGTATTCTTGGTTGATTTTGCTTTTCCCTTAACACTTTGAATATATTTTCCCATTCTTCCCTCACTCACACTGTTTCCGATGAGAGGTCTGCTGATTCTGATGGGATATCCTTTGTAGGTAACTTGGTGTTTCTATTGCCAATCTTAGTATCTTGTCTTTGTCTGTGATTTTGGTCAGTCTGGCTATAATGTGTCTTGGAGAAGATCTTCTTGGGTAGATTCTAATTAGGGTCCTTTGTATTTCTTGGGACTGGATCTTTGAATGCCTCTCTGGGTTTAGAAAGTTTCCTTCCAGGATTTCATGGAACAGATTATCCTATGTACATTTTTCCTTTCTAATGAGTTCTCCATACTGCTACCAAAGAGGCACATTCTAAATTTAAAATTTGGCACTGATTGGATCAATCATTCCCTTTCATGCTACCTCTGTTATTTCCATAACATGGTATTGTGTCTCTGGACGGAACTCACTGGCCTTTTTATCTTACTTTCTTCAATTTTTCCCACTAGATTCACTCTCAAGAGCAATACTCAGTCAAAATTAAGCTGTTCCAAACCCTTAGTAAAGATATACAACCTTAATTATGTTAATAATTAGCCTTGAATCAAAATGAAAGGACACCAGATTGCTCCTTGGTCTTCTGGTGCATATTGGAATATTAACTAGCACTTTATGGTAGAACCTTTTATCAGGCCCACTTCACTCCCCTCTCCTTTCCCCAGCTCTCCCATCAGCCAATAGGTATAAAAATGTCCTTCATAGGGACCAGCAGTTAGCGTAATGGCTATGTCGCTGGACTCCCATGTAGTCGACTGTGGTTCACATCCTGAACCCAGTGACTTAAAACTCACGCTGGGTGCATGTGTGTGCGTGCCCAAGATCCCGAGAGGAGAATGGAGGAGAAGGGATTGCGGCGTGACCATCCCCCCTGGGGGGTGATTTCTTGCTTTCTGTCTCTATGTCTCTCTCTGTCTGTCTGGTGAGCACACACGCCCTATAGCAAAAACCTCTCCAAAAAAGAAAAAAGAAAAAAAATGTTCGTCATAGTTCCACCTAAATTCCTTCATTCCTGGTCATTCTCACTCTCCTATTCTTAATCCTCAACCTTTATTACTGATTACTACAGTAGATTCCTGCTTAAACCCTGGTCTTCATTCTCTCCTCCCTCTTGTCCTGCCCCAGTGTATCTATCTCTCATGCCTTACCAGGGAAGTTTTCCTAACAACTGTTTTATACTCTCGAGTGGTTCTTTCTGGTAAGTCGAGACAAGCCATACTTTTCACCCTAGAATGTTATGAACACTTCGTGTCCTCGCTACCTCTCCATCTGGCTATAAAGATTCTCTCCTCAGAGGAGAGACTTCTCCCCTCATTGCTCTTCCGTACTCCAGACCTTTCTGCTCCTGTTCTTCCCCAGCTGGAAAGCTTTTCTCTTCTACCACTGCATATCCCTAAAGGCCCAGAAGCATGTCAGGCTGTTTTCTCCATTCCCTGAACTGTATCTGTTAACCTTATGAACAGCAACTTTGTATGGTTGGAGAGCACAGTGGTGTCAGAGTTATTGGAGTCCAGCTCTTGCTCACTAGCCATGTGTCTTTGGCAGTTTTTTATTTATTTTATTTTTTAATTTTCGTTTTTCTTTTTGAACTGGTTCCTTATCATAAAGTCAAATGCACGATTTAAGTGACAGTCTATGGGGTGGGGAGGGTGATCCATATACCTTAAAGCATTATCCAGATGCTGTCTAATACTGGTTACCTAGTTTCCTATTCTTTATTCACTCTGTGAATAATAATCCCCATCCTCCCAACTTTTATGAGTATTTGAAGGGTAGTTCTACGATGAAATAGTCTTTCTGGTCCTATTTAGTCCTCACCATAGAAAATGCTCGATAAATTCTCCCTTTCAAGAGAATTCAATACGTACAACTATAAAGTATCAGGCTCTATACTGAAAATACAGCATCTGACAAAGCCAGTGAGGGAGAAACAGGAGGAAGAGAGGGTGACCGAGGAAAGGACATGGACTAGGGAACTGGCCTCCTCAGTACTGACCTTTTAAATGGGTCTACAGAAATGCTCGGGATGTGACCCTGAGGCAGGCTCCTCAACCTTAACACAGTGGCAATAAAACTGGCCTGCCTTCTCAGGGCTGAATCTGTTCATGACACAGAGTAAGAGCACAAATGTTTATTGAGCTTTCTAATAACACACACACACACACACACACACACAATGGCACATACATGTCAATGGATTTCACTGCTTATACTTACACATTTTTTTCTCTTAAATGTCACTGGTACACACAGCAGCAGTGTGTCTGCTTTGTCTGCAGAGCAGCACTCATACCCACATGTGCGTTGTGTTTGTGCAGTGTTTGATAGATGCTTCCTGGTCCCTTGTTGAGGTCATGAGTAGTTCAAGAAGTATCTTACTTATTTAAATTGCTGAAGAATGTTCATCAAAGCACTGCATTGTACATAATATTAAACGTACTCAAATCCTGTGTTAAATGAAAAATGGGAATAAATAATCATCAGTAAACGGGCATATATATTATTTTTACATGGGTGTCTTCTAGCCCTCTCTCACACATCTGACCTCTCCTAAGGGTAAAGGATATGGTGGGGCCCAGAAATGGATACAATGGCACATACATGTCAATGGATTTCACTGCTTATACTTACACATTTTTTTCTCTTAAATGTCACTGGTACACACAGCAGCAGTGTGTCTGCTTTGTCTGCAGAGCAGCACTCATACCCACATGTGCGTTGTGTTTGTGCAGTGTTTGATAGATGCTTCCTGGTCCCTTGTTGAGGTCATGAGTAGTTCAAGAAGTATCTTACTTATTTAAATTGCTGAAGAATGTTCATCAAAGCACTGCATTGTACATAATATTAAACGTACTCAAATCCTGTGTTAAATGAAAAATGGGAATAAATAATCATCAGTAAACGGGCATATATATTATTTTTACATGGGTGTCTTCTAGCCCACTCTCACACATCTGACCTCTCCTAAGGGTAAAGGATATGGTGGGGCCCAGAAATGGATGATTCTGCTTAGTATCCACCTTAGAAGGAAAGCGTCAGCAGCAACAAGTTTGTTTTTGTTTTTGTTTTTGTTT
>NW_006159453.1:4200457-4235599 GCF_000334495.1 Tupaia belangeri chinensis | reverse complement strand
ACCCGCACACCCGTGCCCGGCGTGAGTTTTAAGCCATCGGGTCCGGGACGCGAACCACGGTCGAATACATTGGAGTCCAGCGACATAGCCATTACGCTAACTGCTGGTCCCAGCAGCAACAAGTTTTATTTGTTGATACTATCCTTGAGCAGTAAGAACATTCACTAAGTGTTTCTCACAACTGTTACTATGCCTAGTTCACTGAGCCTTGGTTAAAAAACAAACTAATCAAGCAGTCACGTGCAATTTCTAGTTTTAGAGAGTTTATGCTTATGTCAGAATAAAATGATAATAACCAGCATTACCTGAAGAGAAATGGGAGTGTCTTGTTATCTAAGAAGTAAAAGATACATTTTTCCCAATACAAGTAGTTAGAGATTGGGATTGTTTTTTATTACTAGCATGAGAATGATAGGTTGGCCTGGTTCTGCATTTTCCAGACAGATAGAGCCAGCCTAGGTGAGCTAACCTGATTACAGGAAGAGACATTTGCATAAAAGACTGGGGAAACTGTCAAACAACAGAAAGACTTGTAATTGCTCTTATTACACTGATTTAAATGCTTCCAAGGAAAATTCCTCTTCTTATTACACTGATTTAAATGCTTCCAAGGAAATGGATTTATAAATGAAATTTTAATAGTGCCTCATCTAGTTCCAGATGTAGTCTTTCATTTGCCTTGGCTTCCACTCTGTGTGTCAGATTTGGTTTCACTTCCTGGTTTGCCCACACAAGCCTGTCACTGGGAAGTATGTAAATAAAGTGTTTATGAGAGAAGAATACTGTTTCCTAATGGATGAAAACATTTTGGGTTGATTCAGGCTTAGTTCATATAGTAATTTTTATAGAAATAAACTATCTGATAACTAAACTGGTATCAGTTACTTAAAAAAAAAAACTCTTAAAAAAATAAAAAGACTTCTTTGGAACCTAAATTAATTAAGCTGCCTTATGGTGAAATCATCTCTTTTTTAGAATTGTTTGACCAGGCACCAGTTGTGAAATAAAACGTTGGTCCATAGAGTAATTATAATTTGATTATAAACAAAGGTTGCTTGCATAGTGACTGACATATGCCTAGTGGTTTCTCCAGGGTTTAAGAATCCAATACATTTTTCTGTCGATGGTTGGCTGACCATGTGTTTAACATGACCAGTAATTTATCTGGCCTCCTTTCGTGTGTGTGTTTTAAATGCCTGTTCTTATGTATAATAGCATTGCAGGAAATACTTGACTCTTAAAATTCTCCAAGTGTTTTGATTTTTGCTTTGTTTTTTTACTATAAAACATTTCATTCCACCAAAGTACCCAGGTATTCTCTGGTCTAAAAAACACTAATCAAATCCATTTATCTTTTGAAAAAAATCAGTTAATATTTTCAGGAAAAGTCTGCTTCCTCAAAATTTAATTACTTCGTTCAGTTACATCATTTTATTGCTAATCTAGAAGTTTAATTATTTTAAAGCATAACTATTTTTTAACTTGGAATTTAAAATTTATGTTTTATGTCACAATGTAATCTAATTCATATCTTAATATAAAGTTAGCTTTCCTTCTCTCCATCTCAAATTCCCTCCAAGAATACTTTCTTATATTTTTTAAAAGAATTATTTTATTTTAACTTTTAACTTTATTTATTATGATTATCATTATTATTTTCCAGTTTGATCAGAGAGAGAGAGAGAGAGAGAGAGGAAGTGAGAAAGCAAGCCACCAGGTCCGAGACTTGAACCACGGTCAGCCATGTGGGAGTCCAACGTCTTTAACCACCATGCCATTTGCTGGCCCCACTTTCTTATATTTTTAAATGAATTTCCCTAATATATAATAATATGTCCCTAAATGTGCTTTTTTTGTTATTCCTTTGGTCAGATACCATGAGTGACTTTCTCCTGCTTGAACGATCAAGTCTAAATTCCTTTCTGCTCATAAAAATATTTGACTAATAATTCTAAAAGTGACATTTTTACCCTCAAAGCAGTAATTTCTCAGGTGCCTATTATGTCGTAGACCTGAATTATGTCTTGAGAAAATTCTTAACCCATTAACTATTTAATATTTGACCCAAATTTATTTTTCATTCTGATCTCCATCCTTGCTGTCTCAAAAATTCCACTTTATCCATATGGCTCTTCACTAACTCCTTAAATTCATTTTGTCTTTCTCCTATTCCTTTATGTTTTGTTTCACTCATCCACATAAAATATTAATGAACCCAATTATTAACTACCCCTTCCTCAGCACCACCTAGGCAAATCCTATGCTTCATTCTTGGTCTAAAGAAACTCCTGTGGAGAGACTATTATTCCTTTAGTATATCTTGTATATATTCATGCCTTCTTTCACCAAAGCATAAGTTCATTTGGAGAGTCAAGTCTGAGTCTGACACCCTTCCTTCTCCTTTATCATTGAAACAGTGCTTTGCACCCAGCAGATGCCTGGTCATGATTATTGAATACGACCGTCTCTTGGTGGCCCATTTTTGGCCATGACAAACACTGGTGGCTTGTCAGGCCCTCTTTGTTTCTATATCTGTTCAACTCATGGTGACTGTGTTGTTGCTGTCCTTCAGTGGCTAGGACTGTCCTCAGTGGGCCCAGCCACAGTGGTGTGGCAGTAGCATGGTGCTCTGTACTGTTGGAAACCATATGGAAGGTCAGGACTTCCTACCTTGCCTGACTTGTGCACACTGGGAGCACGTGTGCTCGTATCTTGGCCGGCTAGAAAAGGCCTTGCGGGTGGGGGACTGTAGTGGCAGGAGAACTGTAAGAGTGCTTCTCCATTCCTTTCATGGAGGAAAGAAAAATTAACCCTCCATATTAAAACAGATGATGTTGTCAGATATAAGTAGGAAAATATTTCTTATGTGGAAGTGAGAAGAGAAGAAAGGAGATGGAAAAGAAAACACATCATTAGCTTTCTTGCTGCAGCTTTTCCACCTTTCCTATTTGGTTGCTAAGAAGTAACTGTAGATTCATCTGTTGTACACAAAGGAGAAGCTTAGGTCACCAGTCAGACACTGTGCAGCCGAATTTGTCACGGAGCCATGCCAAAGCTCCACCCAGGGTTAGTGTAACACCCGTGTGTTACACTTTCAGATGAGGAATGTGAGTTCTGTCTCCTGGAAATTCCATCGATGCTCTAAAACTCCCAGAACGAATGTAGTTCACCCCTTTGCAAACCAAAGATACACCAAGTAAAGATACAGAAAGTCTACCTGTTGCCTTCTTTGGAATGTGGGGGTTCTACTTGGTTCTTATTAGTCGTTTGTGATTTCTTTCAGATGTTTCACCTTAATCTACCACTTAATTGTCCTCAGATACGCCCTAGATATCTATGGTGACATGATTTTTTTTTACCTTTATCTTCTTTTTCTTATTTTAATATGCAAGAGGCACATACATGCATGTGATGGGGAGAGGGAACCCACACACACACACACACACCCGGTGAGGCCAGGCCCCATTGCAATCCCTTTTCTTCCGGTTCTCATCTTGTTCGGATTCTGGGAATGCTCACGTGTGCCTGGCCAGAACCCAAACACTGGCCATGCGGGATCCAGCTTCCTTTGTACAGCACCTAACCTCTGTGCCACAGAGCTGGCTCTTCATTTTGTTTTGTTTATATATGTACGGAATGGGGGAGAGAGCGAGGGAGGGAAGGAGGGAGGCGTTTATGAGAAGGGCTCACCATTGTGATCCTTGACTTCAGCCTCCCAGTTAGCTAGGATGATAGGCATGTACTGCCA
Source organism: Tupaia belangeri chinensis (assembly GCF_000334495.1). Taxonomy (NCBI): domain Eukaryota; kingdom Metazoa; phylum Chordata; class Mammalia; order Scandentia; family Tupaiidae; genus Tupaia; species Tupaia belangeri. Next base: position 4,231,851 of record NW_006159453.1, on the reverse strand, counting down.
TGTCCAGTGTGTACAGGTTGGTCTGGGATCTGAACCCAGGCCTCTCCTGTGACCAGGCCCTACCACTTGCGCCACTGCAGCTGGGTCTCAAATTGTTCTTAATGCCATATTTGAACTAAATTCTCTTATTCTGCTGATGGGACTCAAATAGAGTTTGTAGTCTCTGCTGAAGTATCCAGGGGGCCTTTGCAAGTCAGATGCAATTTGGTAAATTGAAGTCAAGGTAAAGAATAAAAGAAACTGTTGTGCATTTTGCTCTAAGCAAAAAATGTAACTCTCTTACCTATTTAGTTAATATTTCTTTGTACCTTCTGCATGCTAGGCCCTCGGATACAGTGATGGGCACAATACATTAGACCAGAACTCGGGGAGCTTATGGTTTAGAGAGAAGGGATAAACCTGTAATTGAATAATGACTTGTAGGTGTGTGATAAGGGCTGAAAGGAAGCGGTTGAGAACTGCAGAGGCATGTTGTAAAGGGTCCTGGTCAGGGTGTCAGGAATGTGTCCCCAGGAAGTCACTTTATGAATCATTGATTGAGGGTGTCAGTGACTTAATGACTGCCTATTTTGACTTTCACAGTGAGCTTGACTTCTAAGGGAACGACTCGTCACCACCATTTTGAATAGGAATGAACCCTCTGGTGGCACAGTGCTTAAATGCCTCCGTGCTGTGTGTGGGATGCACAAGGGCTCTAAAACCTTTGGGATTGCCTGAGAGGAGATCTTTTGCTATTTGTAGTGAGCCCCTTGTAACAATGCCTGGGGGTTTGTATTAAGGGGACATACAGTGCCCCCCATTAGCTTCAGGTTCAGAGCTGGTCTGAACCTTGTGATTGAGGATTATTAGTGTTGGAGAAAGTGGTTTTAGAAGGAACCCTTGTAACAATGCCTGGGGGTTTGTATTAAGGGGACATACAGTGCCCCCCATTAGCTTCAGGTTCAGAGCTGGTCTGAACCTTGTGATTGAGGATTAGTGTTGGAGAAAGTGGTTTTAGAAGGAAATCTCGCTATGTTTACCCGAAATGTAAGCCAGGCGTTTTCCTGCCCTTGCTGAGGAGCAGATGACAACCAGTGGTTTTGACTGTGGCCATGAACCAAGTTACAAATAGGAAGTACTTATTTAACACCAAGGTAAAACTTCACATGCTGCTTTAGTGTGAGAGACAGAACCACTCCCTCTTTCCAGAGTGACCTATTTCTTACTGCTCTTGCCCAGTGCTTCCCTTCCCACACCTTCTGGGCAAGAAGAAGCTGGAAGAGATAAGCAGTGTTGCGGGTGGGAATGGGCAGATAGGCATGGCTACACTTTGCAGGCAGTGTGAGCCAGATCGTAGGCGTTTTTTTGTTTTTTTTTTTTCCTTTCCTAAATCCCCATTAAATATACTGTACGTGGTTTATCGATCTGTTTTTGCAAGGTTGATTTGGAGAAGAATTTCCTACCCAGTTGTTTTTATCACAGTTAAAGAGAATACATTTCTGCCTATACCACTGGGCCCCTGGGCGATTTTCATTGATTGATTGATTGATTGATTGAAACGTTCCTTTTGTGGGCCAGCCAGGTGGCATGGTAGTTAATATGACTGGATCCCATATGGCCGACTGCACGGTTTGAGTCCCAGGCCCAGTGGTTTAAAAAACACACCTGGTGTGTGTGCATACATGCCCAGAAATCCCAAGAGGAGAATGAAGAAGTGTTTGTAGCATGGCCATCCCCGTATCCCCCTACCCTGCCTAGGGGGATATCTCACTATTTCTATCCTGCCCCACCCCCTGAATTCTACCAGCACATGCCCTGATCAAAAACTGAAAAAAGAAGTTCCTTTGAACCTTGTAATAGGGCACAAATGCTGTGGGGTGTCAGTGACCTTACCACACTCGCTCTTTTGTTTCTTTGGGACCAAAGTGGTGTAAATAAAGCTCACTTCCTGGGTTGTTTTGGTTTGGTCTAAGATAATGTCTCAAGGCCAAAAAACATCCTTTCAAATCACTTTCTCAGCAAAAGAATTGACTTTATGAAAATTCTACTTTGTGTTTAAGCCAGTTTACTGTCTCCCAAGTGCTTTCATTAGACTTGTGGGATTGTCTGTACTTTATTTTTTATTTAAAAAAAATTTTGTAAAGAGATTTTTTGCTATAGGGTGTGTGTACTTGCCAGGGAGACAGAGAGAGATGGAGACACAAAGCAAGAAATCACTCCCTATGGGGATGGCCATGCCTGAACCCCTTCTCCTCCATTCTTCTCTCTGGATTTTGGGCATGCACACACATGGCACCTGGCATTTTAAGCCTCCAGGTCCGGGACTCAAACTGTTGTCGACTATATAACCACATAACCATTACACTATCTGCTGGTCCTATTTTAATTTGTTTTACTTGCTGAAAGAAATTTTTAGTTTTTTACTATAGGGTGCACTGGAGAAAGAGAGACAGAGAGAGGGAAAGTGAGATATCACCTCCCCATGGGGGATGGCCACATCACAATCTCTCCATTCTTTTGAGATTTTGGGCATGCACATGCCATGCGCCTAGTATGATTTTCAATCTGCCAGGTCCAGGACTTGAACTGTGGTTGGTAATGTGGGAATCCAGTGCCTTAACCACCACATCACCTGCTGGCCCCAGTTGTCTGTATTTTAAAGCAGAGCAGATGAAGGCCTGGTCTGGGTGAGTGACATAAGCCCATGCAGACAGCAGTGGAAGCAGGCCTGCACGGGGCAGCACATCAGCCAGGGAACCATCTATGTGCCCAGAACTGACTGTCAGAGCAGTGGCGGCTGCTGGCCAGTAAGAAAGAGAACTTCTGTAAAAACGCCAAATATCTGCGAGTATAGACACCCGTGGTACGTAGATAGAAACACAGCTAGACGCTTTGAAAATCCCTTGCCCTCACAGCAGTGTTCCAAACCGTTTCAGAACCCGTGACATTGGGTATCATGGTAAGTGAGAGGGGCTGTCACATAGCCCATGGGGTGAGTGAGTGCCCACGGGGAGCCACACAGGGAAGTACCCTGTTTTCCTCCTCCAGCTGTTCTCCAGTGGTCAGGGATCACCCAATACATGACCAGGTCTGCCGTGCCTTTGGGGACCAAACCCTAGCACTTCTGGGAAGGAAATCCTAAAAGCCAATAAACTGGAAGGTCAGAAAAGCTGGAGAGCACTCTTTCCCATCACCTCCCTCGGCCAGGCCTGCCTCGCCCCTCCCAGAGACGTTTTGTCTTTAACAGCAACAGATGCACATCAGATGATATGTCTTAGAGTGCTCTGGCTGTGTTATGGAATGAGTAGGACTAAGAAAAGCCAAAGAGGCGCTTTTCCTCGCCCTCCCAAAGATGAGGAGGGCCGCACCTAAAGCAGCGGTAGTGGAATTGCAGAGGGGCCAGTTTAAGAAGCATCAACCTAAAACAGGAAGGCGAAGGCAAAGTGAGTAAGCAAACTGTTTTATTTGGGCCAGGGTTAAGACGGTCACACAGGCACCACCAAATCCAAGTTGCCCTTGAAAACGTGCACTGAGGTGTGACAAGGTGTTTCAGGGTGGTTTTGAAGGCAAACGTCGTGAAAGAGAGGGGCTAGCTAGGAGCCTTGTAGAGCATTGTTGGCTACATTTCCTAAGAGGAGCAGGATGACCTCATGGTCACCTGGAGTCACATTTGCTTCATCTTAAGCCAAGTGTGGAGACATGAGTCTGAAAGGAAAGGAAGAATATATTTGGGTAATCAGGATGTTCGTAAAATAGTAAATCCAGCAGTATCCTGAGCTATTTCAGGTGCACATTCCCATGAAGCCACACAATGTTCGTGACTTTGATTTCCTTATAGTGTTGGCTGAAATCTGTTTTCAGGAAAAACTGGTCTGTTTTAGGACCTAGCATCTTCTGTGAAGTTTCAGTCTGATGATGTGACATTTTAGCATGAGTGACTCCATTTTGGTCTGTTCTTGGAGCCTGGAGCAGGAGCTTAGTCCAAAATGATGGTCTGTGTAACAGGGAAAAAATCATTTAGTTTGAGGGAACGGGGGAGAAGGAAGTTTTGGGGTTAGATATTTGTCTTAGTCCACTTGTGTGGCTATAACAAAATATCTCAGGCTAGGTACGTGATAAACAGCGTTAACCGGGTTCTCAGGTTTTCCTAAGATGAAGGCACCATGGGGTTGGTTTCTGGGCCTTCAATACTGTGTCTTCACATGCGGAGAAAGAGCCTGAAGAGCAGAAAGATAGAGAAGGGGAGAACTTGCCGTCTCAAGGCCTTGTATAAGGCACTCAGTCCTACCCACGAGGGCACGGCCTAATCACTTCCTAAAGGCCCCACTTCTTAATGCTGTTGCACTGAGGATTAAGTTGCAACGTGAGTTTCGGAGGACACACTCAGCCACAGCAGTGCCTTAGCCCTTGAGGTTGCTGTCACTCTGAGATGCAGAGCCCGCTAGCGTAGATTTCAGACCTTGCTGTGGGAGGAAATGGAGGGTGCGGTTTGGGATGTGCTTTTGACTTGCTCCCACATATCTCCATATACAGCCAGGGCGATGTTGGGGAGATAGAGCTGTGGCTTAGGGTCAAGGAGCGGGACTCACCATGTAACTTTTGGAGTCATCTTCACAGAGGTGGTGGATGACTCCTCGAGTAAGGATGTCACTCGAGTAAGGATGTCACCCGAGCAGAGCACATGCAGGAGCAGAGAAGCTGCAGACCAAGGCCTGAACCCTAATGCTTATGGGGTGGGTTAGTATTAAGACCCTTCCATGGCTCCAGTTCCCAGTTGACCTTTAGTTAAAATCAGTGCTTTCATTATATGCTTGACCTCATGATCATCTCTTGCTATGACCAAATTTTAATGTCTTTTTAGGAAGACATATTTATCTATTGTAGATCAGTGTATTAAGACATACACTGGGACTAGCAGGTGGCATGGTGGTTAAGGTGTTGGACACTCCCACATGACCTACCTCAGTTCGAGTCCCGAACCCGGTGGCTTGCTTTCTCACTTTCCCTCTCCCTCCCTTTCTCTCTGTGTGTCTCTCCAGTCAAGTTAAAATAAAAATGAATGAATAAATAAAATTAAATAAATAATTCTTTTTTTTTTTTAAATAAAAGAAGAAGACATACACCATTTTCATTCAAGTTAATGCTTTTCCTGGTGTTCAAAGCCCTGCCCAGTTCTTCCCACTCCAGAGGAATCTTCCAGACCACCTCCCCTAACTCCAGCCACAATTACTCCGCTCACAGGATAGTGGGATACTGGAGCTGCTGTCCATTGATCACACATTCTCTAACACACAAGTGAAGAAACTCAGGTTAGGTGAGGTGAGGTGGCTTGCCCAGCATTATGCTGTCAGTAAGATGTAAAGTAAGAAGTAGAGGGACCAGCAATTGGCATAGTGGCTATGTCACTGGACTCCCATGAAGTCGACTGTGGTTTGAGCCCCAAACCTGGTGTCTTAAACTCATGCCGGGCACATGTGCATGCATGTCCAAGATCCTGAGAGGAGAATGGAAGAGAAGGGATTGTGAATTATGAATTATGAACAAAGCACATTTGACACATTCCAATCATATTTTTCTGCCAGTATGTTTTTTAGTACATTGAGACCCACTGTATATCTAATTTGTGTAATAATCCATTTATATATTCATTTAAAGTAGTGAGAAGTTTTCTTGTTCAACAGGAGTATAGTTTTTGTGGTTATGCCCCCTGGGGGGGGTGATTTCTTGCTTTCTGTCTCTCTGTCTTTCTGGCAAGCACACACCCTATAGCAAAAACATCTCAAAAAAAAAAAAAAAAAAAAGTGGGACCAGCAGTTAGCGTAATGGCTATGTCGCTGGACTCCCACATAGTTGACTGCGGTTCAAGTCCCGGACCCAGTGGCTTAAAACTCACGCTGGGTGTGTGTGCGTGTGTGCCCAAGATCCCAAGAGGAGAACGGAGGAGAAGGGATTGTGGCGTGGCCATCCTCCCTGGGCGGTGATTTCTCGCTTTCTGTCTCTCTGTCTCTGTCTGGCAAGCACACACGCCCTATAGCAAAAACCTCTCCAAAAGAAAAAAAAATTAAAAAAAAAAAAGTAAGTAGAATTTGTGACTTCGGACACCTCTTCAGGTGTCAGGTGTCCTTTTTGATAGGTCATGCTGTCTGGTGGTCTTGATCCTTCCCTGTGTCTCAGTGATGGCTACTCTCATGTTACTACATTTTCCTCATCCTTGAATATAGTGCTGTAGAGAGGCAGAGCAGCTATTTCCCTATTATTAACTCTCACTGGATAAGCTGACTGCCTTCCTTCACTGGTGCGTTGGGCGGACATATCAACCCTACACAACCAGAGACTAAGGAAGTGACAAAGCAGTTCTAGAAAAATGAGTTTGTTATTATGAAAGTCTCAGAGATCAATTGATCTTTTTATTTCATATAAATGATCAATATCTGCTATTACTATAAGCATGTATCTGCTATTACTAAAGCCGAGGATTATGACTGCTCTCTAACCCACTTTCCATTTTCCAACACAGTCACACAATCATACCCAACCATCCCTCTGCAATAAGACCCGCTCCGCCTCCCTTCCCTTTCTCCTCCTCCCCCTCTTCCCTTCACCTACCTGTTAGGAAATACTTAATGCCTTCTGGTGAACTGACCTCTTAATAGAAGAAAATTAAGAAGACAAATACTTTGCAGACCCATCTAAAGTTATTAGTGCATTTCGTGAACACATACATGCTTCAGTGGTTATTTTAGGGGGAAATTGATCTCATAGCGCACTTACCTCAGTAGTCATCGGAAGGTACATTAATGCTTTCGTTGTACATGTTGCTATGCATCTAGTAAAGAAGACCTAACCTTTTCTGGACAGGTGAGGAAGTGGGGTCATATCTTTCCCACCAAAATCTTTCAAATTCAAGATAACAAACAAAATTAATAATTAAATAGTTATCAATTATTCTAGTAACCTATGAATTATGAACAAAGCACATTTGACACATTCCAATCATATTTTTCTGCCAGTATGTTTTTTAGTACATTGAGACCCACTGTATATCTAATTTGTGTAATAATCCATTTATATATTCATTTAAAGTAGTGAGAAGTTTTCTTGTTCAACAGGAGTATAGTTTTTGTGGTAAAGTGTACATAATATAAAATGAACTATTTTAATTGTTCTTTAGTGTAAAATTGTGTGGCAGCATGAATCTTGACTAACATGATAGACATTGCATCAGAAAATGGAGATTGCGTGCACAGATTCACTTTTTTTAAACATTTTTACATCACAGTGTATTGTTTTGGCTTCAGGACATCTTATCTTCCCTGAGCATCAGATACTAAGGGATTGAGAATGGTTACATTTATATTTCAAAACACTTTCTAGTAACTGGAGCCATGAGCTGTATTACAAAACCTGGCATGAAAGGCACTAATTTAGTTGGAAAACCAGATTCCCCCCACCCCAGGCCATTTCTGCTTATAGGATACTTTCAAGCAGATCTCTAAAGAATTAATTTTAGATAAAACTGCTACTCTGTTCATAAGTTACCATTATTGAATGCTTACTTTGTAACTACTACTCTGCCAATAAGCTTTTGATTTATAGTTACTGTTACTTTTGCACAATGGTTTGTCCCCCATCGGTTTGTCTATTAGAATTTGATTCCCAGTGTAATTGCAAGTGGCCAGACCTTTAAGAAGTAATGCACTGCCTTTATGAATAGACGAATACTGTGTCTCTTGAAAGAGAGTGAGTTGTCACTCTCCTTTAGTGCCACAAGAGCAGTTTGTTACAAAAGTAAGAGCTGCCCACAGATCACTGGCTCTCTGCAGACCTCCACTGACCTTCCTTGTCTTCTCCAGCAGGCTGTGTACAGCACCAGAAGCCAGCCTACTGTTGGCCTCACACCTGTGAACTATCCAGCCACCAGAAACATGGGCCAACCAACCTCTGTTCTTTGTAAAAATCACCTAATCTTTCTGTTTAGCAACACAATAGCAGATTAAAACATACTTTAAAGTCAACTTTTAAAGGATTATTTTTCACTAAAGCTACTATTCTGTTAATAAATTACTATTTTCTGAGTGCTTTTGTGCCTGCTACTGTGCTAAGTTTTTGATTTATAGTTACCTTATTTAATTCTTAAAACAACTTCATTAGGTATGAGCCATTATTATTTCTATTTTACAGTTAAGGAAATTGATACTTAGATTGTCTAAGCAGACAAAGCCAGAATGACAAAGTCAGAATTTGATCTCAGTTACTTCGCTACCCTCTCTTCTAAGTCTTTCATGTTTTTATCAGAGTTTTAGGAAAAGAACAAGGCCTACCAATGCAATGTATTGAAGGCACGTGATACTCCTTTCTCTCTCTCTCACTTTTTTTTCTCATTCAAAAAGAAGGTCATATTGGGACCAGCAGTTAGCGTAATGGCTATGTCGCTGAACTCCCATGTAGTCGACCGTGGTTCAAGTCCCGGACCCAGTGGCTTAAACTTATGCCAGGCACGTGTGTGTGCGTGCCCAAGGTCCCAAGAGGAGAATGGAGGAGAAGGGATTGTGGTGTGGCCATCCCCTGTGGGGGGGTGATTTCTCTCTTTCTGTCTTTCTGTCTTTCTGGTGAGCGCATGTGCTCTATAGCAAAAACCTCTCCAAAAAAAAAAAACAAAAAAAAAACCAAGGTCATATTACATTTATTTTAAACACATTTTAATAGGTATGCCAGGAAGAAATGCCATGTAAAACATTGTCATTTCAATACAAATTAAACCTAGGTTGTCCATCTTTTTATTAGATTGGTGTTTAAGCATTTCTTTGTAAGAAGTTATGCAAGCGGGATGCCTCCTTGCTCTGGCTCCCTGTCATGTCAGTCTTATCTAACAGGAAGGCAGGATGGAGGAAGCACTTGCTAATTGCTTTCACTGGATGGAGCAGAGTCATGAGGTAGGAAAACACTGGAGATCTCATTTTTAAATGATCTCTTTTAGTTTCTCTGCAAAATAGATTATGGATTTGAAAAAAACAAGAGATGTCATATTCTATATAAAACTCCTTTTTTTAAAAAAAATTTTTTTTTATAGCTCTTCAAAGAGGCTGGATAGCAGATGGCTCTTAGTCAGAGCTGGTGTGAATTCTGGGTTTGCTTGTCAGCTGGAGCAAGTTTCTCAGAGTCTCTGGTCCTCAGCTCTCCCACCTTGAGACTTGGGATGAGAATACCTACCTCATCAAGTACACAGAACATGAGCTTTCCCTTTCCCATCCACCACTCCTTTCCATGCAGCAGATCATCACTGAGAGTCTGTGTCAGCGCTCGTCTTAAGAGCTCAAAGGCTGAGGCAGGAAGACAACTAACCAGATATTTGTGATGCATTTTAATGGAAATATAATGGAGCTATCAGTACTCCCTAAGTGCTAAGCCAGCATGAAATCTCATACTGGTTTTAGGAGACTAAAGCTATCCACGGCTATGCAATGTTGTCAGCATGCTCTGAGCTCCCACAGTTGCGGAATTATAATATTTATGGAGCACCACGTATGTGGCAAGCCTGTCAGAAGACAGGAAAGGTCCTTGCCCTCCCAGAGCTCATGGCCTTGAAAAGTGGACCGGACAGTGGGTACAGAACAACACCATTACATGTACCACGTCCTTGTTTGGAGGATAACAACAATTCCAGTAGTCCCAGTGTTATTTTTGTTAGATTAGACTAAGGTTAACTAGTGCGAAAGAAGAATGATGAACTCACGATTTGGTAGGCTATCGAGGTCACTCGGGAACGCTGCAGCACCTGTGCGGTGGCCCATCACTGATGCAGAGTGACTTGCAGTCATTATGATACAGCGAGTCATGCTGAATTTGACAGCAGTTCTCCGCTCAGATTTGTGAGATGTCATATTTGGTGGTTAAGATGCCAAATATGAATTTTTCTCCATTCCTCCTATAGCATGAAAACTTAGCCATTGCTTCTGACTCTCTGACCTGCCATGGGGTGATGGAAATGCCTGAGGCTCTGGCCCCACTGTTCTCTTTGCCAGTCTTCCAGACCTCGGAACGTGTGCACGGCGTGTTTACAGATCGTTCTGAGGCCAGACCTCCTCTGTGCTCTTAGTCCCTGCTTGGGTGGTCACACCTGACCTCCTGTCATTCATTCCCTCAATGATTTACTAAATAGTCATGGTACAGACGGGCCAGATTGAGGTGTGGGACACTGAATGGGCTAATTACTTGTTGTTCTGGGCTCTCCACAGGCTAAGGATACAGTTTTAGACTGTTGCTCTTTAAATAATTGTTTGTAACTCTTATGGCCAGAGGATGTGTGCACTGACCAGAGAAAGAAAGACTGAAAGCACCCTCCATTGGTGCGTGCTCACACTACAGTCCTTTTTTCTCCATTTCTCCATCCCAATAGGATTCTGTGCATACATGCAGACATACCCATACACATACACACACGTGCACACACACACACACACATACCTGGCATGTTTTTCAAGCCACCAGGGCCGAGATTCAAACTGTAGTCAGCCTTGTGGGATCTGGCTCCCTATGTGTGTCACTTAAGCACTGCACTAAAGGACCAATCCTATTTATAACATTTTAAGAAGAGAAGTCAAGCACTGTAGGGGGAAAGGATAGCAAAAGAGCCCCTCCAGTTCCCCCATTTGCCAGTTCCCAGGATCTCAACTGACCAGAAGGAAATAGCAGACAGATTCATCTTTCCCTCCAGCCACATTCAATAAACTATTCACATTTCAAAAATAATTTGGGGCCAGCAGTTAGCATAATGGCTATGTCGCTGAACTCCCATGTAGTCGACCACAGTTTGAGTCCCGGACCCAGTGACTTAAACTCACGCCGGGTGCGTATGCGTGCATGCCCAAGTTCTTGAGAGGAGAAAGGAGAAAGGATTGTGGTGTGGCCATCCCCTTTGGGGGGGGGGATTTCTTGTTTTCTGTCTGTCTCTCCCCCCCGTTCCTGGCGGGGGGCCATCCCCCAAAGAAAAAAAAAAAAAAAAAAAAAGCTCAAAATAAATAAATAAAATAATTTATGTTTATATATTTCTTGCATGGGAGAGAAGACAGGTATCCTTGATGGGGCCCCACCACACCACAAACCCTTCCCCCGGCCCCCCAATTTCCAGTCAGCTGGGATGGTAGATGTATCCACTATGTTCAAGTTGACCTGGGATCCAAACCTGGAGCCTCTCGTATGTCTCCAGTATCATGCAGAGGTGCCCCATCTCCTGTGCCACTGCAGAAATGTGTTAAGTACCCCGTTGGTGGATTCAGGATATGTCAGCTGCCACCAATATCTAAGGCCTTAATCCATCCCTGGAAAGACACACTCAGAGAAATTCCCAGGATATAGGTAAATAAGATACTGCCCCAGCCCTCAAGGAACATGAGGTGATAGCGTAACATACGCTATAACACCGTAGGAAACTGTTAGTCACAGTGTTCTAGGAACACTGAGGAAGGAGCAGTGACCTCTAACCAAGGTGGCGAGAGTGTTTCACAGATGTGATTCTGTGGGATCCCAGCATGGGACGGATGATGAAGCCGAATGTTTCTCTTCTAAGTCCGTCTGTTATTTACAGTTTGGGACTGTTCAAGTTGATGAAGTAGGAGGCTCCATAACTTAAAGCCTTAAACTTACAGAATTGCATAAGGGGGTCAGGGGGTGGTGGATGATTTTGCAGCAATTCCTGCCGTAGCTGCTTTGCAAAGTAAGGCCCTATAACTACGTATATCCAATAACAGCTCTTTGACCAAAGATTCTTCACCTCTTGCTAGGTCTTCCTTTAAGAGTTTATTGAACTATCACTAGAAGACAGACTCATCCAAATGGAAAACCATTCTCAGATTCCAAAATTTTATAGTAGTTCTTTGCTCTGCTACAAAGATTTGTTTTGTCCATCTTCACTATCTGCTGGCAAGAGGGTAACAAGTAAGACCATCGAAATGTCTCCACTTTGCAAGTGAAAGTCTAAGAGCCTTTTTGTTTTTCTTCCTTTTTTTAAAGAATTATTTTATTTAAATTTATCTATTTACTTATTTATTTGAATTTGACCAGAGAAGGACAGAGAGAGAGAGAGAAAGAAAGCAAGCTGCCAGGTCTAGGACTCGAACCACAGCCAGCCATGTGGGAGTCCAGCGCCCTTAACCACCACACCACCTGCTGGCCCCAGAACCTTTTGTTTTTCTAAAGAAAGGCTCATGCTTCCTTTCTTCCTTTAATCTCCAGTCACATGAGAGTATTTCCTTCATGTCCCTCATTGGGAATGTTCTGGAAGAAGTTCTTGTTGAAGAGGGAGGGAGATTCTTAGTGTTAAGCTCATCATCTCCAAATCTTTCAGAATACATTTTCTAAAGTTATCCCAGAATTGACCATTTAAGTTAAAATAAACGTGTCTTGTGCTCTGCCTCTGGGAAGAGAAAGTTTCTGAGAGGGTAGGTGAAGCTAGTTTTGTAACACGTAACAGCATAGCAAGCTGAAAACCCATAGGCGCAGGCTGCCTTCCTCAGCAGCTGGGTCTGTCAGAAATGCTGTGACAGTCTTTGTCCTCTTTTCATCCTGCCTAATATAGATGATACTCTATTCTAAGAAGCATTGCCATTTTGCCTTTTAGTATTTTTACATTTCATCCTTCTAACTTGGTACTTTTGTGTTTTGCTGAGGAGGAAGAAAAGTGATAACTTTAGCTGGTTTCTAAAAGCACAAATGGTTAGGTTTTAGCCTGGATAAAGAAGCAGAGCTACATTTTATTAGTTCTTTTATTTGAAGTAATGGTTTCACCCCAATGTGACAAGTTGTCATCTTTCTATTATTATTTGTACATTTAATCACTATACACCACTTAGATTGTCAAGAGACTTTACCCAGCATGATATACACCTCAGTCCGGCCCAGTTGAGAATACAAGTTGTCATTTTGAGAGACCTTTTATTAAGTTGTTCGTTTACGTCTTCTCAGTTAAGACATTCTTCTTGCCTAGGTAAATGTTAAGTAGAAAAGCTGGAATGTGGGAGATTAAGGGAGCCAGATCCTCCATAGCCAACCATGGTACAAATCCCAGCCCCAATGACTTGAAAAACATGCCAATTGCATGTGCACATGTGCCCCCAAATCCTGACAGGATGGAGAAATGGAGAAGGGATTGCATGTGACTATACCTCATTGGGAGGGGCTTTCTCTCTCTCTCACTTTCTCTGTCCCTCTCTGTGAAACACATATGCCTGCTGGCAATGAAAAGCAATTTAGAAAAAGAAAAGAATGAAATTCATTAATAATCATGCTGAGAAATGTTGAACCCAATGCAAAAAGAACAAAATAAAGAAACAAGATCATTTTTTTTACTGAGTTTTTTTAAATGATGATTTTTAAAAAACAGCTCTTAAGGAGGCTACTCATATATTATTTATAGGAATAAAGTTGGTATAACCATTTTGGAAAATAATTGATGTGATGTATCAGAGGCCTTAACATGTTCGTGTTTGGCCACAGTGGCATGGCAGTCACACAGATGTTCATGATGTTGAGGCCATAGGGAAGGGTCTTGGCTTCACCTCCCAAATGTCTCCTTGTACATACTGGGCACATATGTGTGTGTGTGTGATTGTAGCTGGGTGGGGTTGGGGGTAGGATTGCAGCATGAAAAGACCATTAGAGATATCTGTCTCTTGCTCTCTCTCTGTCTCCTTCTCCCATGGAAGAAACAAATGAACTTGAAAAAGCTCATGCTCTTTGACCCTCAGTACTCTCATTTTGGCAGTGTATACAAAAGAAATCATATGAACAGTACAGAGACATTCACAACATTATTAGTAATAAAAAAGAATAATCTAGAATTCATTAGGAGAACAATTTTATTATCTATGACATATTTATATAAACTATTATGCTTCAATTGAAAATGCTGTTTTAAGAGACCAGCAGTTGGCATAATGGCTATGTTGCTGAACTCCCATGTAGTCAACCACATTGGAGTCCCAGACCCGGTGGCTTAAACTCATGCCGGGTGTGTGTGTGTGCATGCCCAAGATGCTGAGAAGGGAATGGAGGAGAAGGGATTGTGGCATGGCCATCCCTCCTGGTGGGGGATTTCTCGTTTTCTGTCTCTCTGTCTGTCTCTTTCTCTCTGTTGAGTGCACACACCCTGTAGCAAAACCTCTCCAAAAAAAAAAGATGTTTTAAGAAATTTTATAGTAGTACCAAGAAAGCTTATGATATTTATTAAGAGGCAACGGATCTCAATACTGTTCCATTACATTTTGTAATGCCATACTTGTGCAAAACCAGCAGGCTAACAAAAATAACAAAACACAAGTGGATGAAGAAAACTATTCCAAACTTTAAGTCTTTTCTCATGTTTCCCTTACTTAATATAAGAAACAAATGTATTTTGAATTTGCTTTTCCAACTTTTATTTATAAAATCTCAGCCTGCTAATTGAGACTGGGAGTGAGTCATGGCACGAAGATAGTGTTGGGGTGCCTGTCTCTCTCTCCTCAAGAAACAAATCATTTTTTTAATTTGGAAAAAAAATTATAAGATTTTGCCATAGAGCATATGCTTTCACTGGAGAGACAGAGACAATGAGAGGGAAAGTGAGAAACCACTCCCCAGGGGGATGGCCATACTGCAATCCCTTCTCCATTCCCCTCTTGGGATTTGGGCATGCACACGTACATGTCTGACGCAAGTTTCAGGCCAGTGGGTCTGAGATTGGAACTGTGGTTTGCCATGTGAAAGGCCAATACCTTTACCACTATACCACCTCCTGGCCCCACAAATAATTTTTAAATAAAACCCCTAACCCACAGTCAGTAATTCCAAAAATGGATAAGTTGGGCTACATCAGGCTACAAAGTTTCCACTCAGCAAAGAGTACACTAATCAGAGTGAAAAGATAACCCACAGAATGGGAGAAAATACTTGCAAGCTATGCTTCAGATAAAGGACTGATAAACCAGAATCTACAGAGAACTCAAGCACCTTGTCTACAACCAAAACCAGACAAAAATTTAAAAATGGGCAAATGAGCTGAACAGGCAACTCTCCAAGGAATATATACTAATGACCAAAAACATATGAAAAAACGGTCAACATCTCTTATCATAAGGGAAATGCAAATCCAAACCACAATGAGATACCACGTAACCCCAATCAGAATGGCTGTGCTTAAAAAATAAAGAACGGCAAGTGCTGATGAGGCTATGGTGAAGAGGAAACCCTCCTGCACTATTGGTGAGAATGTAAATTAGTACAACCAATGTGGAAAACAATCATTCTATTTGTAGGGATTTTTTTCCTCAAAAACCTACAAATAGAATTACCATATGACCGGGACCAACAGTTGGCATGATGGCTATGTCGCTGGACTCCCATGTGGTCGACCACAGTTCAAGTCCTGGACCCGGTGGCTTAAACTCCACCTCAGGCGTGTGTGCATGAGTGCCCAAGATCCTGAGAAGAGAATGGAGGAGAAGGGATTGCAGCGTGATCACCACCACCACCACCACCCCCACCGGGGGGTGATTTCTTGCTTTCTCTCTCTCTGTCTTTCTCTGTCTTTCTGGCCAGCACACACAACCCTATATTTAAAAACCACCCCCCCCCCAAAAAAAAAAAGAATTATCATATGACTCAATAATACCACTCCTGTGTATTTACCCAAAGGATATAAAAACACTCAGTCAAAAAGACACTTGCACATCCATATTTATTGCAGCAATATTCACAATTGACAAGGATCCAACATAAATGTGCAAGAGCAGATGACTGGATTGAAAAAATGTGGCACGCATACACTATGGAATACTACTCAGTCATAGAAAACGGACCCTGTCATTTGATACAAAGTAAATAAATATGAAAGATTTAATGCTAAGCAAAGTAAGCTAGTCTTTGAAAGACATTGTATGTCCCTACTCAATATATACTATATGCCTGCACTGTATGGCAGAAATTGAAAGACTGGAAGATATAATAGCAGGGAGGATAGGTGTAGATACTGTTATAGTCTACTCAGAAATAAGAGGACATCCAGGCACAGCCAAATTTATTGGAGTTTATTGATTAAGCCGGTGGCATGGGGGGTGGGCAGTCATGTCTCTCAAAACCCCACAGCCCCGAATGTAGGGAGAGGGGTGCTTATAACGGCAAAAATCACACTCTTTTCCGAGTTGACATGGCAATCACAAGAACAAAGAGCCGTGGGCTTGAAAGGGTAGAGGGTAAGGATTTTAAAATGAAGCCAAAACTAATTATAGAAGCAAAACAAGCAGGTTAATCATTCCTAAGGGTATGTTCCATCCCTTCCTATACACAATGGAATCTTAATGGTCTTCATTGCTCAGGGCAAGGGGTCTGGCAACTGATGATTACTTCACCAAGGAACATTTTAGGGTAGAGAGAGTTTCAGGTTATTTAGCAAAGACTGTAAGAGTGTTAATCACGCTGTTTACTCTAGAAAAAAGAGAAAGCAAGTTTCCAATATAGAGAGGAGTTCAAAATGAAGGCCTACTTTAATACCAGAGACCTTATAGGAGGCGGTAGGTGGTAGGTAGGTGGAGGGTGGTAGGAAGGAGTTCAGGGAAAAACATTTAAGAGACACAAGAATGGAAAGTTATCTACTGAGGATGCTGTATATGGTAACTTTTTCAACTCTATTGACTACACTGTATGCATGCTTTGAAAAACCATATTGTATCCTATAAATATATACAATGATTAAATGTAAGTAAAAGTTAATTTAAAAATAGTAGTGAAAAAATATTGTATTTGTTGGAAATTTTAGAACCACATAAATGGATAAAATCATCTTGTCCTATGATATATAAAATATGACAATATGTCTATGATTTCTTTCTAGGAATTTATTTTATATTGAAACTAATCATGGAGTTTCCGGTTGAGCAGCATTCATAGGGTAAGATTAACAGCCTGAATTGTGAATACAGGGTAAAGATAATTACAAGTAACCTGATAGCTTGAGGCAAATAAATTTTGAATACTTACTATATAAGAAAAAAAATAAAACTATGCTGATAGACATTTTGAGTAAAATTCTTTTGCTCTTTATAAACCAATTAAACAGAAAATTGCATTTGCATACATTTTAGTAAAAATGTCATCTTTTTGTGCTCCTGGGTTTTACATGAAAGTACATGTATGTTTGATACTTGTCTTTTTTTAACATTAAAGATCTAAGGAATATGATAAATATCAGAAAGACTTCGACTCTCTATGTCTCCCTGGGGATATAGAAAATATGTCTATTTGCTTTTTATTTGTGTTTAAAGTAGCATTTTTAATGCATAGAGAGACAGTTTGCCATTTCTTCTGAAAGCTAAAGATGACCATGCGTCTTGGTTAGGGAAATCGGAAATAAGCAAGGCCTGTACTCTGTTCTTCCTGCAAACATCATACCTATTTTATAAATGTGGAAGATTCACCTTAAATTAATCTTTAATTAGCTCTGGGGCAGACTGTTCATATAGTAGACCAATATGACTTCAGCATATTGAATAATGAGTTTGTACACTGTATTAAATAACACAACTCTAGTGTGACTATAGCATATGTCTTAAAAGTATCCAGTTCAGAATACACAGTCCAGGTGAATCAGTGGTAAGAAGAGTGAGTCTCTTATCTACCTAAGAGAGACAAAAGTGAGGATTTCTTGACTTCTTAGGGATATCTACCTTTCCATGTTGATTCATTGAGTTGACTAAATTTTTTAAAACCGATACCAGATACCGTCAGTCCTCCACTTAGGGGTTTTCAGTAGTTCTTCCATCACTCATAGACTGCTTACTACCCAAGTCATTGTCTTGGTTACAGACCTTGGTTGTCCCTCTTACTGAAGTAGACCTCCATTTTGAACTCTTCTCTATACTGGAAATATGCTTTATCCTTTTGCCTAAAGTAAACAGAATGATTAATATTCCTACTGTCTTTGCTAAATAACCCAAAACTCTCTACCCTAAGATGTTCCTGGAGAGATAGGATGGGGGCATTAAGAAAGCACCCCTCCTGGGGATGGCCGGTCTCTTCTCCACTTCTCCTTTCAGAATTTTGGATACACATATGCATGGGCCTAGCGTGTCTTTTAAGCAGCTTTGTTTGGGACTTGAATTGCTCAGTCAGCCGTGTGGGATCCAGCCCCCTTAAACATCATGCCACTGGCTGGGCCACATTTCTAATCTTAACTTGTTTATATGCCCAGTTGCCACCTCTTCCCTCACGATGCAGTGAAGTCTACAAGAGCAGAGATCTCTTGTACACCTATATTTCCTTAACACTTAGAACTGCACCTAGCACATAATGTGTATTCTAAATATGTGCTGCATGAACAGACTGAAATCTTGGCCTCTTTTTGATAGGTACTGCTGTTCCGTAATGTTTCGTCCACTCTTCTCGGACATTTTGTTTGTATCGAATCAAATGTCGTTTTTATTATGTTTCGCCCATCATCCCTCTCATTTGAGCACTGAAATGATAGCACGAGATGGTGGTGCCAGCTTTCAGCTATCCACGTCTTATCTCAACAACAGGATTGGATAACACATCTTGGAAAAGCAGAGACAAGGCTTGTATTTCTTAGGTATGCCTTTATAGTGCCTACAGTCCATACCTGGACATATCTAAATGTTAATTTTAGAGAAAAAAAATAAGATTAGTGGCTCTCAGCCTAGTCAGTGCTGGAGCCACATGGTCCATTGCAGGTTCTATCCATGAGGTGTCCTGAAAACACGTGGGCGCCCAGGATCCTGCAGAGCTGGAGGGCTGAGGAAAGGGAGTTGCAAGATGATCAGACCCTGTCTAGGATGCTTCTCTCTCGCTCTCTTTCCTTCTTTCTCTCATGCGTGCATACACACATCTTCTATCATTTAAAAAAATGAAACAAGATGAGGGGCTTAGTCGAATTTTTAAGTATTTCTAGAAAACACTTGTTTGTTAGTCTCAGAACTAAAGTACCTTCCCCATTCTAATTTATAGTTTGGAAAAAAGAATTATGACCTAGAATTGTCTGAACTATATTCGCAGCTTCACATTTATTGTACAAGAAAGACCTATTAGTAATTAGACTATGTGGTCAGAATCAACACTACCAACCTCATGGTTTTATTCAAATTAGGATTCTCGGCCATAGACCCATGCTTTGTCATCATAAATCCTGAAGAAGCTAAGACTCCTTGGAGGTCTGTAACAGTTCCTTTATTTATAAAGAGAGTACTCTTATTTCTACATTTCTTCCTGGATTAAATAGCTTACATGGTTGTTCTTTTGTGAATGGTAAGTTGCCATGGGAGAATGGGGATTAAATAGAATCCTGGTCTCTGCTATCTCCCTGTCATTTGCAAGGAGAGCCTGCGCAGGCTGAGGTGGGCTCTCCTCTACTATGGCTTTGTTAGGTGGAAAGAGGGAAGAGGTCACCAGGGAAATGTAAACAATGAAAGGTGGTGGAGAAGGTTTGAAGTCGCTTTCTATTTATATCTTCTAAGAATTAGCCAGCCGCCAGTGGCCCCTGCTCTGCCGTTATTACAACAATGTGGCTGCAGCTTCTTTCATTTTAAATGTATTTTAGATCATATATTGATAGTAGCTTACAAAAACATCAAAGAATTGAGAACTCTTTTTCTAAAAAGACAAATACGTGATGCATTCTGTAACTTCCAGAAACAAGAAGTAAAGAAATGTTCCCTACAGTTCATAACAACTCAAATTTTATTAGGATTTTTAGAGTTCTCATGGATTTAATTCATTCAGTAACTTTTATTTATATGTATATATATTATTTTATTTATTCAGTAACTTTTTCTGGAGACTTCAGATGGTTAGGGTACTTTTCCTAATATTTGGAGAATTACTTACGGCTGTTTCACAGACCCATTACCACTCTACAGCTTTGGGTAAGTTACACGTCTCCATTTTCCTTTGGTTTCGCTGCATTATTTGACTGTAATGTCTGCCTCTTGAAAGTGGTTTCTGGGCTCCAGAAACTCTATGCTTCTCTTTTACTTCACTGACCCTGCTTCACTATCCTCATTTACTCTTCATCTGATCATCTTTTCTCAGCTGGTATTTTATTAAAGGAACAGAGATTTTATTCATTACTGTCTAAATTCTTTCTCTCGAAGAATTCATTTTTATGACACTGTCCACTACTTAAATGCTCATGACTTCCTGTGTAGATTAAAGGTTGCTGTAAATGCTTAGCAACTCCTCCCAGGGGGAAATGAGGTCTATTTCACCTCCCTTTGAATTAGTTAGCCCTGTTAGCTTTTTTTGAATACAAAAAAGTGGCAGAAATGATATGGAATGATTTCTAAGGCTGGGTCTTAATAGGTATGTTGCTTCTGCTTTTGCATTGCTTAAAATGCTCCTTATTAGAACTTAGCCCTCTGCTTGTGAGGAGGCCTGAACAACCAGTGGAGGCCAGGCAAAGCCACTGGTCAGCACCCAGCTGGGCTCCCAGCCAGCAGCCAGCCTCAGCACCAGCCCTGGGACCAAGGCACTTTGGACCTCCTGGCCATCCCAGGCTGTCATTACGTAGACTGCCTCGTTATCCCACAGAGCCATGAGAATCACGCATTGTTTTCTTAGCTATGCAGTTTTAGTGTGGTTTATTATACAGAATAAAGAACTAAGGAAGAAACAAAAAAAAGAAAATAAAAAAGCCTGGTACCTAGCGGTGAAGTGCTGCCATGACAAAACACCTGGCATTGGCTTTGGGACCAGGTGGCAGTGAAGGTGTGACAGGCAGTCGGAATATTATTGATGGTGGCTAAAGGTCAGCAACAAAATTATAATTGGAGGGTGTAAAATAGTATTCTTGTTTTATATGAGGGGACTTCTGCTCTACCTAGACATCTAAACACTTTTTTCTGCCTTTTGCATTTTTGTACATTCAGTTATTGTTTAAATATTTATTGTGTACCACATACTAGAAACTGTCAAATACTGCAATAGCCTAGGGTCAAATTCTGAATCCATGTGACTCCTGCTTCTCTGTTGGGGGAGAAAATGAAATTAAGTGTCAGTTCATTTTGGTGCAAAATAAAATAAAATCCATGTATTGTTTTTTCATGACATGCATTTTCTGTGAAGATGCCATATATTAACCGAAAAATCAGCCAGACTGTCACCTACAGCAACATGGAACATAAATAAGCCTAATAGGCTTGAGGATCTCATTTAGATTGTCTAGCAGGAATTTGGAAACACAAATGACTCCTTTTTTTTTAACCGCTTGTGATCAAAGTAGTACAAAAGAGATAAAGCAGAAACTCTAGATTTTAAACAGACTTTAGAAGAAACATTTCCAATCCAGAATTTTCTGGGGTCATAAAATTGCTTTGCGTTCCCACTTTCTTATCCAGCAAAAGGTCCTCAAAGAATGACCTCGGACTGGACCTGGAGCATTACTGTACTGTCAGTAAAAACTTGGTCTCAAGGTGAAAACAAAAGCAAGAACAGATTGGGTCTTCTGGAAAGACAGAGTGGGTCATCTGGTCATCATGATACATTTTTGCATAGAAAAATACATCAAGACTTTCCCAGCGACCTAATAGCTGGCAGACCAGGTATTAAAACTTTAAAAACGTGTAAGACAGTGGCTCCTAGATGCTCTCAGCAAGATGAAAGACTTCTGAGATTCTCAGGGGTGTGGTCCCATTATTTCCTGGGTTTGACTTAGGTAAAAAGAACCTGCACTTCAAGTCTGAATTTGATGCCACAGCGGGATGAAACTTTTTGCTGGCTTGGGAGAGGGTTAGTGTATTTTGCATGTAAGAGGAACTTAAATCACTTGTGGCTGGAGAGCAGACGGTGATGGATTAAGCATGACTGCAAATTGTTTGCCATTCCTTCCCTCATAATGTGGTCTGCTTCCTCTTTCCCCTTGAATCTAGGCTAGCCCTCTGGCTCCTTTGACCAACAGATTTTAGTAGATGTACTACGTAGCTTCAAAGGCTGAGCTTCAAAAAATCTGCAGCTCACACTTTTGTGCTGAGAATGTACTTAGAATCCCACCATCGTACTATGTGAGGACACCAAAGAGCCAAATGGAATCTCTCATGCAGGAGTTACCAGCCAGCAGTTAGCATCAACTGCCAGCCCAATGAATAAGGCATTTTGCACCATCCAGCCATCTTTGTGCCAGCCAGCACCATGAAGCAAAAGAACCTCTCACAGAATCTTGACAATCAAAACCATGGTTGTTTTTTTTTTTAATCCATCACGGTTTGGAACATGCAGAATATGTCTATTTAATGCTGCTGAGATCTAGCCTCTCCCAGAAAGGCTTTGCTACCTTGAATATGCCCTGCCTAGACATCTAAACACTTTTTTCCCTACCTTTTGCATGTTTGTATGTTCAGTTACTGTCTAAATGAAATGCTACAATAGCTAAGGATCAAATTCTGAATCCATTTGACTCCTGCTTCTCCATTGACCTCCATCTGACAATCACATTGCTACAGTGTTGAATTTTCATTTACCAGCCTCAAAATTTTTTACTTTCATTTTTTTCATCCCTCTCAAACATGTTGTAAAATGTACCCTCATTATTTCCCCTGCACATGATTGAAATAGCCTTTCCACTGCCCCCCCCCCATTTCTAATCCTTCCTCTTTCCATCCACCCTGCAAATCTCTGTAACTTGGTATCTTACTGTTCTGTGGCCTCACATTCCTGAGCCTCTGGGGGGTTCTTGTAGGAGGTGGTAGCATTACTTTGTAGTCCATGGAGGGGAGCAGGGATCCTAGACATCTAGTGCAACTCCCAAGGAAACTTAAATGATAGGCACTATTTCCAGATAGCCTATTGCCAATCTCTATTTCAAGCTTTCTCCTCTAGAAGAGATTTGAAGGAAAGCATTTCTGGCCTGACCTGGAGCAATTGAAGTATCTATGGGAGTGGGGCCTGGCTTTAGATTTCTTTTAAAGAAATCTAGGTAATTCTAATGTGAAGCCTAGGTTGAGAACAGCTGTCTTGAATCTGTGATCCTCAAAAAGGGGTACCTGAATAAACAGCCTTGACATTAACTAGGAATTTGCTAGAAATGCACATTCTTGAAAACTTCTTCACACCTAACAAGTCAGACTTTAGGCAAATTTTCTAGGCTTTATTTAAGGTTAGAGAAGCACTACTAGATCAATCTTCCCATTTCTTTCTAGGACTCAAAACTAAAACTAAGTTTAGGGAGGGTATTTGTCATTGGAAAGTCTGTACTGACAATATTTGAAAGAACTGGTTAAGGGATACAAATAAATTGGTATTGCAGGTGTTCTTCTTGTGGCCAGCTAAGTACTCAAGAAGTACTAAGGAGATGCTTGTCACGAAACCTCTCTATAGCACTTGAAGGGGAAGAAAGAGAAGGGACAAATTAATCTGAGGTACTGATGATTGTTTCTTAAAGAGAACTCAAGGAGGTGAATTTCCATTTCAATTAGATTATATGTCAGATCCAAGAATAATCTTAATGAGAAGTAGTGCTGAACATTTTGAAGGGGTGTAAAGTGTTTTAAAATCAATTTTCAGGGAGAGTCACGTAGAGAACTCTCATTTCGAATTGTTTGCCTGAGTCGGAGAGAAAGCTTTGAAGTGTCATCCCGTTCTCAGTATATAATGCCCCTGAATATCATTGGATCATCCTTTGTTTATTTTTTCACTGGTTATTTTGGAAATGTTTTAAAAGAATAAGAACTACTGGGAAGTCAAGATGTCTAACTGAATGTTGTCGTTCCAGTCTTAGACTTTGGGGTAAGATTGTTATGAATGCATGTGTTTTAAAATGAGTTTATCACTTTTTAATGAGGTTTAAAAGCTAAAGGAATGGGATTGGGACCAGGAAATCATTTACTTTTAATATTATTTCTTTGGACTGATTTAGTGCAGTTACGTATTAGAAATAGAGATCTGATTTGAATTGAATCTTCATTGTTTGTTAAAAATATGGTCTGGAAAAAATTTCCTCAGCATGAAAACAGTACTAAATGACAGAATGACAAAAATAGCTATACTCCAATTCTACAGTTAAACACTTTAATTGGGAAAAGTAGCATAATTTAACATATAGAAATGCTTGACACTTCATGTGTCTTTAAATCTGTATGTCATACATTTCAGTATTAAATCAGTAGAAAATATTTCATAGAAAAAATGGTTAGCAGTAAGGTGCTGCTTGTGGGACACTGAATCCTATATGTCCATCCTGGTTCAAATCCCCAGCCCCAACATCCGGAAATGCCCTGGACACACATTCAAGTACCCACGATCCAATGGGCTGAAGGTCTAGAGAAAGGGGATCATGGCATGAACAGAACCCTAGAGGGTGCGTCTTTCTTTCTCTCTCCCTCTCTCAAGCTTGCATGTGTACACATGTGCTCCATTATAAATGAAGGGGAAACTTCTTTTAAAAGACAAATGGTTAGCTGAGAAAGATTACATAGTATGTAACTTAAGACATTGCAGAAAATTCCGTCTGTATCTTTGTTTTTAAAAAGGTTGTATTAGAGTCCTGTTGTAATGCTGGTGTTGGGGTGGATTGGAGCAAAAAGCTAAATTGCTTTTTCTTCAGCTCTTGAGAGCGCTGAGACTAGGGCATAGTTCATTGGACGGAGTGAGGCCATGTGGTCTGTGGCAGACAAAGCTTGGGATTTGAGTCTGAGGGCTTCAGTTCCATCCGTAACTTTATTTCTTGCTGGTTTTGTTATCTTGGGGCGGGGTGGGGGGGTGTTTTAAATCCTTTAGGGCTGCCTTATATTCCATTTCTACAAAACATTAAGCTTAGTATATACTGTTTATCTCAATGGCTTATTACAGATATGTCAGAAATTAATGTAAGTGAAATATGCTTTATAAGTAGAAAAACAGATTTGAGATTATTAAAAAGAAGTTCTTATTTACATGCTCTCTTATTAACAAGAAACTTACCAAGGGAAATCTGAATTAGGTGATTAGAGGAAAAGTTGACAGTTTTTAAAAAGGCAAAGAAGAAAAGTTCGTTACAAATAATTTTCACTTAGAATGAATAGAGCAAGCCTGTCGCCAGATATAATTCTATGACAGTTCATAATAGTTTCCCATTACAATTATTTTAAAATATTACTTTCTGTAGAGGTCGATGTCTCTCTTCTCTCAAAGGTACTCTTTTTATAGTAGAAACTATATTTATAATATTTTTAAGTGTTGTGATGGCTGAGTTGCATTCTGGAATTACGCAATGAATTTTTTTATAATGGAATTTTTTAATTAATTTATTTATTTTGCATTCTTTCACTGAACATCACCACAGCATACAAAATGCAATTTTCCATCCAGAATACATTGTAAACTGGCTTAATCATACATATAATCATCAACAAATAATTTCCCATTTTTTATTTCTTGTATATATTTTTTTCACTTAACACTTTGAATATATGTTCCCATTCTTTCCTGGCTCGCATTGTTTCTGATGAGAGGTCCACTGTTGGCCTGATGGGATATCCTTTGTAGGTAACTTGACATTTCTCTCTTGCCAATCTTAGTATCTTGTCTTTGTAGTTTTGGTCATTCTGGCTATAATGTGTCTTGGAGAAGATCTTCTTGGGTTGATTCTATTTGGGGTCCTTTGTATTTCTTGGGTCTGGATCTTTGAATGCCTCTCTTGGTTTGGAAAGTTTTCTTCCAGGATTTCATGGAATAGATTATCAATGCCCTTAATAGTCTCTTCACTTTCTGGGATAACGATTATCCGGATGTTTGGACGCTTAATTGTATCTAGTATTTCTTGTATATTCTCATTTTGGGGGCTTTTGCTCAGTCTTCATGGTGAATTTCACTAGTCCAATGATTCTGTCTTCTACATCTGAAATTCGATTTTTTGCATAATCTAGTCTGCTCTTAATACTATCAAGGGAGGTTTTGACTTCCTGTATTATAGCCTTCATCCCCAACAGTTCCATCTGATTCTTTTTCATGGTATGTATTTCTTCATTCAGCTCTCGCAAGAGGTTCCTCACCTCCAGGAACTCATTGGCTCTCTTCTTCCAGTGTTCATTGTCTCTCTTATTTCACCTAGACCTGTCTAGACACTCAGTGCATGGAGGCTGAGCAGCAAAGTAATGAGGTAAAAGAAAAAAGATAAGAAAACAGAAAGAGAGAAAGAAAAAAGGAAAAAGCAAACAAATATTATTTTTGTTAATTTTTAAAAACAAAAAATGAAAACCTTGTAGTATGTGAGCATGCCACATGAAAGCCCTAGATCTCAGCTCTCATGGTAGACTCAGTCTTCTTCTGGCCTGGCCTTTCGCCTTTTCTAGAAGGGAGGGAGGAGGGGATTATTACCAAGATAAAGGATGATTTTGGAGTCAAGAAAATACTTTACCTTAACAAATTTAAATAAAAGAAAAATCTAAAAAGAAAAGACAGAGAGACAGGAAAAGACAGAGAGAGACAGAGGGGTCTCTACCAAGGTGACTGCTCAGCAGAACATCTTCATTGCTCTTGTCCCTGAAAGCACTAGATTTCAGCTCTCATAGCAGTCTCAGTCTCCTTCTCAATAAATCTTTCTTGGCACATTATGGACTCAATGCTATGAAAGATTATGGAAAGTGTTTCCAACATCAGATGTCTTTATCATGCTCACTGCACATAGCTGCATGCATTATAAGTTATAAGCTTTGTAAAAGGGCTTGTGAATTGTGAATGAGAAACGTATACTATAGTGGTCACATCTTCTGAATTAGAGCACAGCTTGGCTGTCATACATACCAACTGTGCTTTTTAACCTGTGAAACCATTTGATACCAGATTGTGATTCTTATAAAACTGATGTAGCACATGGTTTAGTGAACCCAAAGTAAATTGCAGACATGCCTAACATTTTGATTATTTAAAATGACAATGTCACCAGATTAATGCTAAAAATATCTGAAATAAAATTTGGGTTTGGTACTCTTAGCTGGATCTCTAGTATTTAATCAATAATAAAACTCATTATATCTTCAGAACAAATAGAAAAACCTCCCCAGCCTTATTTTTGAGGTTCCAAGGGTGCCAAAAAAATAATTTTTCAGTTCAGAATTTTCTCACAGTTCAAACTTATCAATATACATGTAATGTAAGAATAATTCCTATTGGGGCCAGCAGGTGGCATGGTGGTTAAGGTGAAGGACTTCCATATGGCCATCTGTCGTTTGAGTCCTGGATCTGGCAATTTGCTTTCTTTTTCTCTCTCCTTTGTCTCTCTGGTGAGTGCATGTGCCCTGTAATAAATAAATATAAATCTTAAAAAAAGAATAACTCTTATTCACTTTCAAAGTAAAGCAATAATATAAAGGCTAGCTATATTTAATAATTTCAGGATATTTCAGCTATTTTTCTGAGCTATGTGATAAGTACTTTAGCTTGTGATTTTGGAAACTGGTAAGCTAACTTTTAGAGCATTGAGATTTCTTATTTGGAGAGATATGTGATTTTAAATAAGGATGCAAAAATCACATGATTTGATGAGCCATCTGATAAATGCAAATAAGACTAACTGTGAATGAGGTCTGAGTGAGAAAAATTAACATATGTAGATTACTTGGAAAAAGCTAAGTGTTCATCAGTGTTGTAGATACAGAATTTTAAATATGTTGCATGTAAATTTCTGTAGACACATTTCTGTAGTTGAAAGGATGTTCAGGAAGAAAGAATTCTCCCATGAGTGTGGTGAGGTCCTCTGTGAACAGCTTTGACAGGATGTCTCCCAGCATGAAATACAATAGGGCCATTTGACATGTCATGTTTTATGGTGGGGAGGGTCTCTAAAAACGGTAATTTTTTGGTTTGAATGACTAGAGCTATTTCAAGATATTTATGCTTTCTCATAGAATGAAGACGAACACAGACATGGTGTGTCTAAGAAACTTCAAAAGGTGCAGACCTCCTGACTGAAGCATAACTGATTTATTTGATTCATTTTTTTTTTCATTATAGTAAGTAAAAATGTTTAAAATACATTATTTGGGTCAATGTTGACTTGTATTCTTTGTTGAATAAGTATTCACTATCCATCAAATACCCTTGCCATTGTTAGAACTGTTTATGTTTTCATTCTTCCATAACTTGAGTCGTGTATCTTAAATGACTTTCACTCTCAGGACCTTTGAAAGGACAAATGAAATCATCCTGGAAGAGACCTTTGAGGCAATCTGTTTCACCCTCTTTATCCATCACAAGGAATCCCTTTGCAACATCCTTTATGATAGGTAGTCATTTTATTCATCTAGACCTTGTGTAGGACAGATCTTCTATAATCTTCCACAACAGATTGATTCAAAATAGGACTTTTTTGAGAGAGAGAGAGAGCTATTTTTGCTATTTTGCTCGCCAGATACAGAGAAAGACAAACAGAAAGTGGAAATCATCCCCCCCTCCCCGGGAGGATGACCATACCATAATCCCTTCCCCAAGCTCCTCTTGGGATTTCGGGCACACATGCACATGTGCCCAGCTTGAGTGTTAAGCCACCGGGTCCGGTACTCAAACCATGGTTGACTACATGGGAGTCCAGTGACATAACCATTACGCCACCTGCTGGTTCCCAAAATAGGACTTTTAAAGCTCCCACCTACCTAGGTCTACCTCTAGAGCAGACCTACTTGTTCTTTCATAGTGAGGTGGCTGCACAAAAATGTACAGGTAACTCCCCATTTTCCCTAGTCATCTTTTATCATAGATGAATATCAATTACCTCTGTTTCTCATAGGAAAGTATTTATAGCCAGAAGCTCTTCAATATATTTTTTTTTACCCATTTATTTGTTAACTTATAACTGAGCAGTGGTTCTAGGTGTGATCTCATAGGTAGACTCAAATAGTACTATTGCCCCTTTATCTAGGTTCACATATTGATAGGGTTAAAGGTCACAATCACTTTTCAGTATAATAGCTATCACATGATTAGCTAAAAGCATGCATTCAAGTCAACTAAAACTCCTGGGTATTTCATCCAGGAATGTTTTCCCACTCTCCCATCATGTTTATGATGTCTTGGGATCTAAGTCAAGGACTTTCTTTTCATCTCATATAATCCTCTCATTTTGGTTTTTGTCTTGCCATGACACACAATTTTTTTTTTTGGAAATATTTTTGCTACAGGTGCGTGTGCTCACCAGACAGAGAGAGACAGAGAGACAAAGCAAGAAATCACCCCCAGAGGGGATGGTCACGCCACAATCCCTTCTCCTCCATTCTCCTCTCGGGATCTTGGGCAGGCACGCACACGCGCCTGGTGTGAGTTTTAAGCCACCGGGTCCGGGACGCGAGCCACGGTCGGCTATGTGGGAATCCAGCGACATAGCCATTACGCTAACTGCTGGTTCCCCCTGACACACAATTATTTGAGTCAGTGAGGTGAGACAGAATGGGAGGAACTGAGAGTTAGAAATAGACCCACTAGGGACCAGTAGATGGCTTAGTGGTTACATTACTGGACTACCGCATGGCTGACTGTGGTTCGAGTCCTGGACCCAGTGGCTTGAAACTCACACCAGGTACATGTTCATGCATGCCCAAGCTCCCAGGAAGAGAATGAAGGAACCACGCCCTCCCAGGGAGTGATTTCTCACTTTCCTTCTCCCTGTTTCTATTTCTCTTTCTCTGGCAAGTGCATGTGCCCTATGGCAAAAAACTACAAAAAGAAAGAAATAGGTCCACTAAACCAGATAAAAAAGGGAGAGCCCTGGAAAGCTGTATAGCCAAGCCACAGGTCCTAGGAGGAGGTCGATTCCATGTAATCTATCATGCCCAGAGAGGGTACTGGCAGAAAGTGCTGCTTCAGGCCAGCAACTGAAAGCAGGGATCACAGGGTGCCCCTAGGCCAGGGGAGGGGACATCAGGGTGTGATGATCAGGAATATGTTAGGATGACCAACAAAGAGGAGATCCTGATCAATAGTGCAGGGCTTCTGGAATGGGGATCTAGACTTCAAGCAGGACACCAGTCTCCAGGAGAACTAATGAGAGCAAAAATGACTCCCATGAAAGAACTACCATTACTAGGGCTTCTAGGAACTCAGGCTAGGAGAGAGAAGACTTCAGATTCATGAAAGCCCCGGAGGAGCTCTTGGGTATGGTTTGGAGCTGGACTATCTGCAAAAGGTTACCATGCTACTGTGATAGTTTTTTCTTCCTTTTTCTTACCAGACATTTTCTATGGTCCATACATTTCCTTCTATCTTGATCTGTGCCATCTTATAGGTAATCTGGATTTTACTAGCTAGCAATTGTTTAAAAGATTAATATATGTTAAGTCTCAACAGAGAGGAATTTTTAGCAATGTTGTCTCAGTACGTTTTAGTATGAAAATACAAAATCATCTTGTTTTTCTGAAGGCAAAAGTGCCTTAATAGGATATGCCTCAATCACTTATTCTTTTAGTACTTGACCATTACAACATTGAACATGAGAGAATCCTCATGATAGTGTACTATAGCCCCCATCCCCCACCCCTTATCTGCAGTTTTGCTTTCCGTGTTTTCAGTTACTCATGGTCAACTGTGGTCTGGAAATCGTGAATGGAAAATCCCAGCGATAAACAACTCATGAGTTTTAAATTGTAGGCCATTCTCAGTAGTTGTGAAAACTCTCCTGCTCCATCCTGCCCTGGCCATGAGTCATTCCTTTGTCCACAACTCCAGGCTATATATATTATCCACCATTCATCACTCAGTAGCTGTCTAGATGATGAGATCAAAAAACTCAGCATGTGTGGGGTTCTGTACTGTCCTCAACTTCAGACTTCTCCTGGGAATCTTAGGAACACATCCCTTGAGGATATGATTTTCTTCTCTGTCCCTTTGTAAGCTCTCATCATTGTTTCCCAGATTTTAAATACTTTTAAGTTTTTAAATGCTCATGCGTTTTAATTATAAAGTGAAAACTTAGGAGCTAATGCGTTCAGTTATAGTCTGTTTGGGGTGTAGAATTGGTAGATCCCTCTGACCGTAAGGGGTAATTTTATAAATCAGAGCTTGCTTAAAAGAGGTTCATTGGGGTGATGAAAACAAGTCTCAGGCTGTAATCAATGAGCTCCAAACATGGGGTAGGATATGGAAAGGAGCTTATTCCAATATCTTGGAGAATATTTATGCGACTCCTAGAAATTCAAAGCAAAAAAAACCAAGTTTTTCTGATGAAGAAATATTGGCTCCTAGCTTTTAGTAGCCCAGCTTGGAGTTGAAATCGTGGAGGAAACTACATAATTGCCTGAAGGGATACTTCCAAAGTCATTTATAGATCCAGTCTGGCTGTCACCAAATAGTCTCCCCATCTGAGAGACTTACAGTGCAGAGTTGGGGTGGCCTATGGTTTCACATGAAACCAGAAAACTTGTATACTCTTTGATCATACCTCTTAAGCTTTACCCCTGAGCTAAATCCTACCGGGGGGG
>NW_006159453.1:4175507-4198800 GCF_000334495.1 Tupaia belangeri chinensis | reverse complement strand
TGGGGGGGGGCGGGAGGACAGCATGTATACCCAAGCATTAGAGTCAATGCTTCTTTGAGTAGTTGCTTCAGAAGTGTTTCTTTATTTTCCTCTTCCAGTTTCTGTACTTCTATAAGGGAAAGTCATGATTACACTAACAGAGCTAAAATGTCTCGCAGACGCCCAGTCATCTTACCACATCCTAAAACCATGGTGGGACGTCTTCTGGTATTACATCACCCTGATCATGCTGCTGGTGGCTGTGCTGGCCGGAGCACTCCAGCTCACGCAGAGCAGGGTTCTGTGCTGTCTTCCATGCAAAGTGGAATTCGACAATCACTGTGCCGTGCCTTGGGACATCCTGAAAGTTAGCGTGAACATGTCCTCTAATCCTGGGACACCACTCCCGCTCCCCCTCCGGATCCAGAATGACCTCCACCGCCAGCAGTACTCCTACATCGATGCCGTCTGTTACGAGAAGCAGCTCCATTGGTTTGCAAAGTTCTTCCCCTACCTGGTGCTCTTGCACACGCTCATCTTTGCAGCCTGCAGCAACTTTTGGCTTCACTACCCCAGTACCAGTTCCAGGCTCGAGCATTTTGTGGCCATCCTTCACAAGTGCTTTGATTCTCCGTGGACCACCCGCGCCCTTTCAGAAACGGTGGCCGAGCAGTCGGTCAGGCCCCGGAAACTCTCCAAGTCCAAGACTTTGCTTTCGACCTCAGGGTGTTCAGCTGACATTGATTCGAGCAAGCAGTCGTTGCCATACCCACAGACAGGCTTGGAGTCCGCCGGCATAGAAAGCTCAACTTCCAGTGTCCTGGACAAGAAGGAGGGCGAGCAGGCCAAAGCCATCTTTGAAAAGGTGAAGAGATTCCGCCTGCACGTGGAGCAGAAGGACATCATTTATAGAGTGTACCTGAAGCAAATTATAGTCAAAGTCATTTTGTTTGTCCTCATCATAACGTATGTTCCATACTTCTTAACCTACATCAGTCTGGAAATCGACTGTTCAGTTGATGTGCAGGCTTTTACAGGATATAAGCGCTACCAGTGTGTCTACTCCTTAGCAGAAATATTTAAGGTCCTGGCTTCGTTCTATGTCATCTTGGTTATACTTTATGGTCTCACCTCCTCCTACAGCTTGTGGTGGATGTTGAGGAGTTCCCTGAAGCAATATTCCTTTGAGGCATTAAGAGAAAAGAGCAACTACAGTGATATCCCTGATGTTAAGAACGACTTTGCCTTCATCCTTCATCTTGCTGACCAGTATGATCCTCTTTATTCCAAACGCTTCTCCATATTTCTCTCAGAGGTCAGTGAGAACAAACTTAAACAGATCAATCTCAATAACGAATGGACCGTGGAGAAACTGAAAAGTAAGCTTGTGAAAAATGCCCAGGACAAGGTAGAACTGCATCTTTTTATGCTCAGTGGTCTTCCCGACAATGTCTTTGAGTTAACCGAAATGGAAGTGCTGATCCTAGAGCTCATCCCTGAGGTCAAGTTGCCTCCCGCAGTCTCCCAGCTGGTCAACCTCAGGGAGCTGCATGTGTGCCATTCGTCTCTGGTGGTCGACCATCCTGCATTGGCCTTTCTGGAGGAGAATTTAAAAATCCTCCGTCTGAAATTCACTGAGATGGGAAAAATCCCACGCTGGGTATTTCATCTGAAGAATCTCAGAGAACTTTATCTGTCGGGCTGTGTCCTCCCTGAGCAGCTGAGTACCATGCAGTTGGAGGGCTTTCAGGACTTAAAAAATTTGAGGACCCTCTACTTGAAGAGCAGCCTCTCCCGGATCCCACAAGTTGTGACAGACCTCCTGCCTTCACTGCAGAAGCTGTCGCTAGATAACGAAGGAAGCAAACTGGTCATGTTGAACAACTTGAAAAAGATGGTCAACCTGAAGAGCCTGGAACTGCTCAGCTGTGACCTGGAACGCATTCCACACTCCATTTTCAGCCTGAACAATTTGCATGAGCTAGACCTGAAGGAAAATAACCTTAAAACCGTGGAAGAGATCATTAGCTTTCAGCATCTTCAGAATCTTTCCTGCTTAAAACTATGGCACAATAACATTGCTTATATTCCTGCCCAGATTGGGGCATTATCTAACCTAGAGCAGCTCTTCTTGGACCATAATAATATTGAGAATCTGCCCTTGCAGCTTTTCCTATGCACCAAACTACACTATTTGGATTTAAGCTATAACCACCTGACCTTCATTCCAGAAGAAATCCAGTATCTGAGTAATCTGCAGTACTTTGCTGTGACCAACAACAATGTAAGTAAATCCATTCTAATCTTTATTCAGCCAGTCTCTTGAGTATATGCTGTGCTTGCAGTTTGTAATGTAGTTTTTTTTTTGGACTTAAGTCATACTAAAGGCTCTGAATCAAGCCCAATCCCATGTGATCTTGGACAAATTAAAAAACACTGAGCACCGGTTTTTAATCTCACTTACAAGTAGTCGTGGAGATCTTTATAAAATATATAAGTATTTAGCCTAGTTTCTGGCATAAAATACTCAACAAATGTTAGTTCTCTTGATGCTCTTTTTGCCTTTTCTACATAAACATCACAGTCAAAATATTTCAAACTAATTAGTAATGGTAGCACTTACTTTTTTGCTCTGGAAAGGGTTTAACTACTTAGAAAGTTTGGTAAAACTTTTCCGTTTTTCAAATCTGTCATAATACCATAGCTTTTTGTTTAAAAATGCTGGGATCATGAATTATTCATAAATCCTTTTTGTGATGCTATAATAAAGACTTGAAATCTGCATGCATGTCTGGAGAGACAATTCAAAATGAAAGGCCTGCCTCAGTAATGCAACACAAGAGCTGCTTGGAAGCTTTTTCTGGCACCCATGCTTAAAAATGAACCATAATTTGCAACAGTAAAGCCAAGTTAAAGAAAACTTGACTGAAACATGACAAAACAAAATGACTGAGTAGTGTTCCTAGGTTAAGACTTGAAAGAGGAGGAAAAGGAAGAAAGAAATCATACTGGTCTAGAGGGCAAAAGAGTGAGAGTAATGTCCATATGGAATGCAGTAGGGGAAAACGCTGTTAGAAAGGGTTTACCAAGGAATGAAACTCATCTTCCTCTACTCGAAGATGAGAACTGCTGTTTGGTTCTACCCCACCCTAGAATGTATTATCTCCTCGAGTTTATAATTCCTATTTCATGCTAAATATAGCTAGGAGCATGGCATTGGCTAATAAACATCTTAATCAGACATTATTTTATAAAATCATGGATGATAGAGAAATGTTTGAAAATTGGGGGATGAAAGCAAAATTCATGCCAAGTTGTAGGACTCTGAGGCTATATTCATACATACAAAGAGAGAGTCCATTCTAAGATAGATGAGGAATCTTTAGGTTTTAAAGTATTACGAGGTTTTTAAACTACTTTCAGATCAGGGCTAGCAGGTGTCATGGTGGTTAAAGTGCTGGAGTCCCACATAAGCTGACCATAGTTCGAGTCTCAGACCTGGCAGCTTGCCTTCTCACTTTCCCTCTCTCTCTCCCTGTCTCTGATAAGTTCACATGGTCTATAGCAAGTTAGAAAAACAAACAGAAAGAAAACCACTTTCAGATCAATCAAGATTAGTAGCAAATGGCAGCATTACCTGAAAGATTCATGTTTCACATGGGGATTTTACTATGTTCAGGATTCTTTCTAACCTTGAGTTTCTCATGATTCTATGAGGTAGACCTAATTATTTGTAAAAGTTAGAAAATAAAGCATCACATTGGATGTGTAAGTGTCAAGATACGATGTGCTCAGAAATGTGAGTCACTGGAGTGGTGGTTGGTAAAGATTCCTGAAAGACATGGTTCAAAGCTCAGTTCTCAAGACGGGCCGTGTACCAGGTAGATGGAGGCAACAAATACCAACTCTTGAGTTAGGCAGAAGGTACATTTACGGAGCGATGTTGAGTATCTCATATTACAACAGAAAAGGCTGCAAAGCTAAGAAAACAGTCGAACACAGTCAGTCAGACACAGCCAAATTGTAGTGCAAAAGCAAAATGATGAAGATTGCTGCTGACTGCACTTGCACTAGGCACCTGCTGTCCCAGGACACGTGAGAGTGCCTTCCCACAAAATAAGGTCTTCGTGGTTTCCAGTTCTTTGTGTCTTAGCCCTGGTCTAGGTCCATTCTGAACACCTGATTGGCACAGCTTTCAAATGCCCTTTCTGTAGCTGTGAGGGAGGTGGAACACAAGGATCTGGTGCTGGGAGTTTCTCTTGGTGGAAGTGGGCTCTGCTTCTCCACCAGGAGTCATAAGGTAGAAATTTCTCTAGACATAGAAGAGTGTTGGGCAGTCCCTCAGGGTGACAGACATTCAGTGAGAGGGCACTCCAGCCTTTCTTTCACAAGATGGTCATGGGGAGTATCACAGAAGCACTAAGTTAAGTGCTCTGTTAATCCTATTTTTTCTGCAGGATTCCTCTGAGTCTTTAACTCACGAGTATGCAGTATGCTTCTCCAAGAGGGAGACACGGTATGCAACATCAGCTAAAAGTGTTTGAGCAAGATTCCTTTATTTCATTGTATCTCTTGTGGTCCATGAAACATACCCTAAGGTTACTTTACTGACTTAAGGAAATGGAAAAAGATAGAGGTCATACACAGAGATTTGCCATAGGCCTGCTGTAAAAAATGGGGACATTTGTCAAGGCAAGGTCAGAATGGGGAGTGCCTGGGAGCCTGTCCATCAAGTTAAAATTCGATTCACTGGATAGTGACAAGGGCAAGATTTGAGCTTGAAAGTGCTACTTAGCTACAACTGGTATTTTCCAAAGAGGCTGTTATTGCAGCGCAAGAATGGTTGAGGCAGGGGCCGGCCCTGTGGCCTGGTGATTAATGGAGCTGGATCCCACATGGCTGACCATGCAGTTTAAATTCTGATCCTAGCAACTTGATAAACATGACAGACACGTGTATGTGCCACAAATCCTGATCAGATGGAGAAATTGAGGAGAAGATATTGTGGCATACCCATGCCCCATTGGGGGGTGCTTTCTCCTCCCTCTTTCTCTGTCTCTGTCCAACACACGGGCCCTCTGGCAAAATTAAAAAAAAAAAAAAAAGATTGAAAAAGGACAATCAAGGAATAAAACCCTATTGGAAGGCCTAAACAGTTTTGATTTAGAAGTAGGAATATAGATTAAAAACAAGAGTCAAGTCTCTATATAGAGACCACCAGGTCATGAATCATCTAATCCAAAGGTCAGCAAACTACACCCTGAAGGTTGAATCCACCCATAGCCTGTTTTTATATGGCACAAGCTAAAAGCAGGTTTTTTTTTTTTTTTTAATTTTTTTAATGGTTGGGAGGGGAATTGATAGAATAATATCTCATGAGACATGAAAATTATGTGAAATTCAAATTTCAGTGTCTACATAAAGTCTGTTCATATTAATGGACCTGTATTATAAGCAAAATGATACTCAATTGTTACATTTTGAAATTCATCACTTAAATTGAATGGAATTTTTTTTCTGTCTTATTAAGTAAATTCCTAATGATATTTTCACAAAAATATCTGGGCCCACAAAATCTGAAATATTTATTCATCCAGTCCTTTAGGGAAAACCTTTGCCTCCTCCAATCCACTGACCCCATTTTATAGATACTGAAAGTGAGGCTCGGAGTCGCTCACCAGAGGGCTGCAGCTTCCTAGAGACGCAGCTGGAATTGAATCCAAGTGTCCGACCTCCGCTCTACTGCTCTCTCTGCCTCAGAGGCATCAACCGAGTGAACTCACATGGGAAGCTGCAGCAGCTGCGGGTGGGTGTGAAAGGTGAGAGAAGCAGAGGCAGGAGCTATCCCTAGCCTAGTGCCAGAAAGCAACTGGATCATGGGGGCACTGACCGTGAGGAGAAGCACAAAGTGTGCAAATGGACGTCCTTGGGTTTGTCCAAATCTTACAAGCCACTCCAGTGTACACTGAGGTCTTTGGGCATCCACATGGGAGCATTTCTTCCTTTGATTAGCTCAAAGACTTCCTACCAGAAGGTGAGTAACGTAGACATTCCTTCGGACGATCATGTATGGGACAGTGCTTATTGTTTAGACATCACTATTTAGAAACGGAAATATTCAACTTTGTTTCGTTAAATGATTGGGTTGTATGTGGTTAGTATGTCCCAAGACCATGATGGTTACTGGCCAGGAGAAAAAGAAAAGAAAAAGGAAATCGGACATCAAGAAGGTTCTGAAGTAAGGTCCTTTACCTTTGAGAGACAGAGGAATATTTAATTATGACTATCAACCATAGACATAGAAAAAGAACCATCCTGGCCTAGGGGCTCTGATCCATTTGCTGAAGACATTTTATTGCCAAAAAATTTTTAGGATACAGAGTGACAATGTAGCCTTTAGTTTTCTAATTTTTTCCTGTTTATTTTAATAGTTTATTATTAATTTTACATATATTATCATTTATAAAAACATTCTGTTTGTGACCCTTATCATCTCCCAAATAGTGTTAAACTTTTCCTTTAGTTTTTGAGAAGAAATCAGATCAGCCGTCCACAGGGTAATTTTTTTCCACTTGGCTTAC
This sequence comes from Tupaia belangeri chinensis, assembly GCF_000334495.1. Taxonomy (NCBI): domain Eukaryota; kingdom Metazoa; phylum Chordata; class Mammalia; order Scandentia; family Tupaiidae; genus Tupaia; species Tupaia belangeri. The sequence goes on along the minus strand of NW_006159453.1, from coordinate 4,192,240 downwards.
GTATGGTACAGTCTAAAGAAGGACATGCTAAATGAATTAGGTGTAATAAGTGTTATCTAATCTTTTTATAAAATTTGTCGACCCAGACAAAACGTGCTGGGTGTTCTTATAAGCTTCAGGGCAAACCATGTTTAAAGTTGTAAGTAGATTTTTCAGGGTAAAATTGCTGAGTTGCAGGAAGTCTTGAGTCGTTATCAGAGCTTCCCAGCTTCTGTGAGGAGAATCATATTAGAGTAGGTGAGTGAAGGTCCTGTGCCACAGCTGGGCACTGAGGAGGGAGAGCCCCTGGGACAGACACTGCACACACAGAGGGGAGAGGTTACCCCGGCTGCAGCCCTTGACTCACCCACACAGCAGCAAGATTGAGGGGCTGCAGCCTCCAGCCAGAAGAGCAGGCCCCAGAGGCTCTCTTTTGCTGCTTTGTGAAATCTTTCTCTTCTGCTGGGGCTGAAAAATAGGTTAAAATCACAAATAGAGTGATTGGAGAAAAGATTCTTAAGAATATGATAGGAGAGCAGGGGCAATGGCTTCAGGGTAGTCATTCGGTAGGACATCAGTGTAATGACCAAGGCATTTGCTGGGAATCAGAAGTTGACAGGAAGGGAGTGTGGGACTTGGATGAACCTCAGGCTAGTGTACTCTTCTTTGTCCCAACCTTTACAAACTAATTATTTGTATAATTGTTTAATGTATCTCTTTTTTGTTAAACAGTGCTTCTCAACTGGGGGATGATTTTTACCACCCCCCAGGGGGATATTTGTCTGGGGACTTATGTGGTTGTCACAGCTGGGGAGGGGAGTGGCATTGGCAGCTGGTGGACAGAGGCTAAGGACGCTGCTACTAACCCTGCAATGCACAGGACAGCCTCAGGGCGAGTTATCCTACCCGAATTGTCAGCAGTGCTCAGGTTGAGAAATGAGATCGAGATACACGTGGTAGCCTACATTAGACTAAAGTTCTTCAGGCCATCTGCCTTGCACGTGGTCCCCAGCACCTCACTGGAGCCTCGCACCCAAAGAAACACTCAGCACTGAGCACTCGTTTACTGAATGCAGACGCACCAAGCCCTCCTTTTTGGCTGATTTGCCTAAATCACATTGCTTAGGCACCACAAAAATACGGGACTCCCAACCCCAACCACACGGCACAGGACTGATTTTCCTCTCTGCTTGTCCATCACTGACCCTGCTTCTGAGCTGCAGCTATCTCTGAGCAGAACGAGTTGCTTTCGGAAGGCTTATGTTCCTTCTGTGTGTCTCATTGCCCTGCCTCATCTTTCTCGATTGAAGTCTGCTTATAAATTGGTTTGCATCTGCTTTTGAGGAGAGAATGAAAAAAGGGGGGGGATATTTTTCCTTTACTTTGATGTGTGATGAAGCTCTGTATTGGATGTGCGTGTGAGCAACAGTCATCATTAGGTTGATTTTCATGATATTCAGCACTGACTGTCTTTGGGATGTAGGAAAAGGGTGTTTCTAACACAATGAGTAGTTTTGAATGCAGTTTGACTGTGTTTCAGTTTCTATGAAGGGTATGTGTCCTTTTGAGGAGGGAGTTCTGGGTGGCCCTGACGTTTACCTCCCAGCACAGCTGGCTCAGCAGGTTTGGGTTAGCCCATCAGAGGATGTAGGTCAAGCCCCAAGTGACCCTCTCCTCCCTGTTTCTAACAAAGCCACCTCCTGCTCCATGGAGTCTGCATTATTTCACAGATGCCTCTGGCCCCAGCCAACATGCAGAGTCTCACGGGGCGAGGGGGTCAAATGCAGCCCCCACCCACAGCCCACACGCACCGCTTTGTGGAGTGACTAGTGGAAGAGATTGTGTGTGCTCAACTCCTCCGGGCATCCTTCCCCCATGAGCCCCACTTCATCATATGCATGGTGCTGCCCTTCTAAACTCACCTACAACCTCCCTACCATGTAGCGGGGCAGTCCGAGTTGAGCCTGTCTAGAAGTTGATCTATTTTACAGGCTGTTTATCACATGTAAAATGACCTCTTTATGTTATATGGATTATGCCATTGAAGCCTTGCCCCAGAGAGCGGGAAGAACGGCAAATACTCAGGTGGATCTGTGTGTATGTGGAGAGGACGAAATGTATATATTATCATGTCTTTTTGACTCTGCTTCTATAGACTTAGAAAAAAAAAAAAAAGTTCCAATCTGTAACTGATGTAGTACAAGCAAGAAATAGCCTGCCTCTGCTCTCAGGATGTTTTTAAGGATGTTGCTCATTACATTACACTGTAAAGTCTTTATGAGAACTCTTGAGAGTAATGTATTTCTGATCTAGGATTCAAGAATAATTATGATCCTCCTGAGTTACTGGCTTGTTTTCTTATCATAGGGCCACTGCGTATGTAGCTATGTTTTCTTTAAACGTTGTTATTTGAGTGTGGAGGGTCGAATTTGTTGCCTACCCCTGTATAGCAAGGGTTTAGATGTTTATGATAGTCTAAGTCGCTATTCCCTGGAATACTCCTACACATTTATTTTTCCTTTATCTGTTTCATCTACTTCAAATTTATTGTCATTGTCATATGTTCTCAATAAACTTCCAGAAACAGTTTTGGGGAAAGGTAGCTAGTAGTATAAATAATTGTATTATCATAGATCTTTAAAAACATAGTTTTACTGGCTTTTTTTTTTTCCTTTTCCAGATTGAGATGCTACCAGATGGGCTGTTTCAGTGCAAAAAGCTGCAGTGTTTACTTTTGGGGAAAAATAGCCTGATGAATCTGTCCCCTCTGGTGGGTGAGCTGTCGAACCTTACTCATCTGGAGCTCATTGGTAATTACCTGGAAACACTTCCTTCTGAGCTGGAAGGATGTCAGTCTCTAAAACGGAGCTGTCTGATTGTCGAGGACAATTTGCTCAGTACTCTTCCTCTGCCTGTAACAGAACGCTTGCAGACATGCTTAGATAAATGTTGATCTAAAGAGAAGAGACCCGTGTCTCAAAATCCTTTTCAAAAGTATGCCTCAGGGCTTTAAATGAGAAGCAAACTTCCCCAATTTATAACGATGAAAAATGGATGATTCTGACGAACCAAGTGTCTTAGTAAAACAACCCAGTGTCTAGCCCTGAATTAAACAGGTAAACAATATTCACACTTACCTGAAGTTTTGTGAATAATTGACCTTTAACTTATTGACATGTTCTAGGTAGACATCAAGGATCACATGGGGATGGGAAGTTAATGAATCCCTGCCGTTCAGTTCTTACCTTAAAGATTATGTAGTCAGTCGTTCTCCCCCAGGCCCCATTACTTATTTACTAAGTTGTTTCAACTGACTTGATATTTATCACCAAGACTATAAACTTATCAACATAAATGTCCTTGATGTGTACTCGGTACTGTCTTTGATTTGTGTTCTTAACTTTTTTTTTTTTTTTTTAAATATTATGTTTGGAAGAATTCCTTTTGGGCTTAATTTTGACTTCCTTTCCCAGCTTGTTTGAGTCTTCCTTAATTTGATTTTCTGTGAAGAGTAATGATGAACCCTGAGAAAATGCCTACCTTTGGCTTTTGTCTAGAATAGGAACAGGGTACTTCGGATATTTTTGTCCTCGGAGCAGCCTGAAAATTAATGTAGTCTCTAGAATTTCTCCTTGTTTTTCATCAAAGTCTGTTTTTATTTGTTAAAAATTTTTATATTAAATGTAAAACATATAAATATTTTCTATCGTATAATCTTGGATTCACTATCTGTGAGAATAACTTTTGTAAGGTACATTGAACATACTCATTTAAGAACTTCTGTTAGTGTGCTTGGTTTGGGTTGTTTGTAACTCTCATGTGTGTGTGCATTCTGCTCCACAATGTCTTTGTACTCTGTAGCTGATTACTTCTGGATAACAAAAGCCCTGTGTCTTGTGCCCTTAAGTATTTGGGGGTTTCCTTGTGAGAGGACTGCTGTATCATCTACCTCTCTCTTCTCTGGTCGCTGAGCAACTGTACGGGTACAATTCTTAATTACTTATCAAAACTGTGATGGAGAGGAGAGGTACAGATTTGAATTTTACAATACTTGGTAGACATTTAGTAAGATTTAAAGCAAGTTTTTTTCTTCCGTCTGCATGATCTCTAGATCTACGATTATAATGTAAAACACTCAGCCCCTATTTGGTGTCTAAGATGAGAAAGCTCACAAAGAAGTAGATCTGTTTAACTGAAATTCATCTCATGCTGTGATCTAATTCTTCTGGAATAAGTTTTGTTCCTTTTTATAAAGAGCTTTGTGTTTGGTCTTTCATTATAATGCATATTGTTAAGTGAATAAAAGCGACTGACTCGATTTTTGGGGGAAAGTACCTTTTTAATGTGTTTTCTCTAATGGGTTTAGACATTATGATGTAGCGCCATTGGGGATATAACGAAGTAATCTAATAAACTGTACCTAAACACAACTGGAAAACACGATGGGTAAAGAGTACTGTAAACACAAAGTGGTGATGTGTGCTACGTGTTTTCTCTTTTGTTCCAGAAAGATGAAAGTGACTCTTTAAAGTATAGCAAATGTAGTTTATCTTACCGGCCACACTCGCCTGGACAGAAGTTCAGAGAAAAGAATTATTCGCATTAAATGAAATTTGAATAGTAATAGCTATAAAGAATATCGAACATCAAAGGCTGCCTAACACATTATTGTTTATTCTGAAGGGGAAGGAGCGGTATGAAACTATACTTCTTACCAAAACTTGCCTTTAGTCAGAACATTCAGGTTCTCAGGGAGCCAGGCATAATTGATGAAACTTTCTTCTAGGGCCTCAGAAAACATTTTGACTATATCTGTGGTGTTTGTTGTTACTGCTTTTATTTATTTTTTTAGTGTGAGTCTTTTTTTTTTTTTTTTTTTTTTTAGTGTCACAGGATGGTCACGTGTGCTGATTTCAGTGTATGTAAAACTATTGTAGTTTTGGGTGTGAGTGTGATGTATAGAGGGGTGTTTAAATGTTGCTGACCACATAATTAGCCATAGTATGTATGAAGAAAATCCCACACTCTGTATAGGAAAAAATTTCAAAACATAATTCAAAGTTGCTCCCATTCGTCTTACAATCTAGAACTTCTCTATGGCTAGTCACCTATTCAGTTCAACTACGAAAGTCATCGGCTACATCTTTATTACCCATGTAAGTTTCTAGAAACCATTTACTAGTAAGATTAATAGTGAATCTATAAACTGCTTTCCATACACTAACTAGGGTATAGTTACTAGTGCAAACTATGTTGCTCTTGATACCATTGTTTCTAAATTTCTTTTTGAATTTTAATCTTATACACCAGTGTTTATGTAGCTTTTGAAATAACACAGCACTGGCACATGAATAACGAAACCACCACTTGACATACAAAACTATGGTGTTAATACCACCTTTACTGTACTATGGGGCAGGTCTTTATTTTATGTGTTCATATTCATTATAGAGACTTTTAAGTGAAGAAAATGAAACTTGTTAAATTATATGACTTTAGTTAGCATTTGATTTCCAAGGATGGATATGCATTTTCCAAACAATAAATGGGGGTGGGGGGGTTATTCAGAACAAAGTTTATGGCTTCTGCTAGCAATGGCATGGGTTGCTTTTATTTGCACGTACATAACCACATCCACATACACATACATGTACCCATGTATACACATTTATAACTTATTTGTTTCTGGTATGCTTAATATTTTTTCCAAAATTACAAGAGGTTGGAAGTTAATACTAGGCTGGCATTTTTTTGTATTCATTACTTGTAATATGGAGATTCTATTCCCTTAGTTATGACATTTCAGAGAAAACCAAATGCTCAACCTTAGCTTGAGAACCCAAGTGTTTTCCAGCCTTCCTGGGAAGAGGTAGTATTCTTTCCCTCACCTACGTCAGGGTACATCTGCCAGTGCAGTACATAGATACTGTATTTCCATTCTTCATTCTGTCTTAACGCTTGCCCCTGTATGTCACCATAGCTCACTGCCGTTTAATGAATGTTTGTGTTAAACAGGGTAAACGGAGCTCCTGGACCTCAGTGCTGTGACAGCTCCCATAGGTGTGCCCAGGTGTGCTGCCATGATTTATCTGCATAACATTATTGTTCCATGGTGAAAGTATTTGGTCCTGTTTGTTAAATGTTTCATGATTCATATTTGTATGTTTAATTAAAATATTGCATAATACTGATGGGTTCAGAAACCATTAAAATAATCAAACAATTATTCTGTGGACTTAACGTTATTTCCTGTATTTTCAATGAAATTTTCTTGCCATTTTTTTCATTTTTCTATTCTCTCAGCATCCTCCTATTCACCTAAGGTGTTTTGCTTTCCTTCTCCACTCGCCCACCCCGTTAACTGTGATCAGCAATTGTATAAGGCAGAATATAGTCACCCTAGAACACTCGCAGTGAGGGTTGAGCATCTGTTTATTTGAGTAGAAGCCAGGTCTGTAATGTTTAATTGAGTAGTTTCTACTCCACCTATCCCTGCAGTATTTAGAGCTGATCCTAACATCCTTCGCCCCCACCAAAAGCATGAGAGGCTAACTAGAGATCCACTTTGTTTCCTGCACTTCAGATCAGAATCTATGTTTCCTTCTTTCTAGAAACAAAAGAAAGATTGGTGGGAGAGAGGAGGAGTTATTTTGCATCCTGGTTTGCATTACAAAGACATTATGTATATGAAATGGCATAAACTAAAAACATGTTGCAAAACTTGGCTTGGATATAATTATCTTCAACTGGCTGTGGAAAACTATTTCATTGGTTTCATCTTGTTTCTTGCCCATCACTACTACATCCACTGGAAGGTATCTACTGATACCTTTGGTAACAGACTCCATTCTGTTCTACTGTTTTTATATGGACAATATCATCAGCACTAAAGCATTAATATAGGATATATGAGCCAAAGTATGCATTGAGATGCTTCCAATGGAACTTCATTTCACGTTTAAGTTTTGCTTTTGACTTGTATACTACACTACTGCTGAGAAAAGCAATTACGAATGCCTTCAGCACGTTGCACATCATCTCTAACAGAGAGGGTGCAATTTTAAATACAAAGGGTTATAATGGATGTGTTTGTGCATATATGTTGTGTACAAGCCTAACTATGAATGTTTACAAGAAGATTTTTTTTAATTCTTCAAATGTCTCACTCTCAGTGAAAGAGTGAGCCAGTAATTGAGACATTTTCTTTTGTTAGCTCATAATGAAGGCTGGCACTTATTTTATCTTTGTCACATATTTGGAAACATATACTATTGTTTTCTTTTTGCTTCTGGTAATGAATTATTAGAAAGTGTAAGATTTCGTTCCATGTTTTTGGCCCTCAGGTTTACCGTGTAAGTCTGCATTTTGGTGGTAAATTCTTTTGCCTTAGATTCAGTAGTTTTTGGTAAACTTTACTGTTTTAAAGGTATCTTTTGTGTAAAATAAAGATTCAATTTTTATAATAAAAGGTAAATAAAGATAGATTAAATAATGGAAAAAGTTGTCATACTAATTTTTACCTTATCAGTGCCCAGACTCCAAAAGGGATTGTTTTTTCTTGTCCGATGCTTGCCTGTGCAGTTGAACCACTGTATTACTCACCGAATGGTTGACGTTCGGATACACGTGTGGCTCTCCTAGCAGTACCATGAGTTTTCAAACATAGGCTAACGCGCAGCGCTCAAACATAGCGAGCACCCGAAGAGGGTCGGAATGACCCTCATTCATTGGGAGGTTGGGGGAAGGGAATGAGACCTGTCATGATGACCCCATCCTTCCCATAGTCATTATCCTGGGAATTACTGGGCGTCAGATGTTCACAAACCAACTCTTCACCTCCCCACTTCTTGTTGGTGCTAATTTTTCTATTTGTTGTTACTTTGACACTAACACTGAATGGTGGATAGGGTAAATGAAAACTAAGGAACTGCAAGACAGGCAATTCTGAGGAGGTTTTGGAAACATTGAGTTATTGGGTAAAATATGCACATGATTTGACTTTTTGAGGAAGCAAATGTTTCTAAATCTCTCGCATGCACACATGCACATGGGCGTGCGTGCATAGTTTCAGGACCACATAAACTGGCGTCCAGAACTGTTCTCTATTGAAACAAATCTGAGTTAATATTGAGAAGTTCATGGAACAATGGAATTGAAGTTTATTTTGGTATAAAAGAATATTGAAATCCATGCAGAATTTTTTTCATAGTACACATTTTCTATGAACTCTTTGAAGACCCCACCCTCACCACATATATATTCTGAACCAGATTCTGAAGAAAAGTAAATCTAACTGCTCCCATTTCCTTTCCTGAAATGTGGTAGTTAAAGAAAGACCCCCCCCCCCATTTCTGAATGGCTTAGGAATGAGAAGCATATTGAGGAAATCAAGCAAGTGTCTAGACAGCTTGTCAGGGACTGCCGGATGCTTTGAGACCCTAGAATCCTATGCTACAGGCCATGGGGCAGTGACCCATCCCCATGAGCACAACAGTAATAGTGGCTTGTGTGCTCCAGCATCACTTCCATGCTTCAGATGTTTTCAAAATGCTGGCCATTGGCGAGGGCTTGCCTGGAAGAGAGGCATTATCACTTCCATTGTCTGGAGCTGCAGGGTTGTTTTTTTTTAGTCTATTTCCTTCTTTAGACACTCCCACCTTGCTATTCTTTGCCCCCCTCCTTTCTGAGGTCCAGCGAAGTGTGTATTCAAAGGGTACAAAGCCAAACCTCTGACTCCAGTCCCATGTTTACATAAGAGCACATAGCTACATGCCGAAGAAAGAGCAAAATATCAGTTTTGAACAAGTGAAGTATTTCTAAAATACTAACCTCCCCACCCTGTGCCTTACCTTCCGATAGCCTTTGAGTTATAGGTCTGTCTGCCTCCGAAATGCCAGTCATTCTACAGAGCTGCCTGTCTGCGACTAAGGAGATTCTCAATGATTTCTTATTATAAGTATCTTCAATTTCTTGCCTTTTTGCAGGTGCCTGTTCATGTAGGAATCAACCACATCATTTTTTACTCTCTACCTCCCTCTGCTGCTGGGAGGAGAATAAGGCAAATAGAAGCGTGCCCAGCTGCACCCACCACCTACTACGTTAATATAGTTCCAATGTCTCTTTTTGGAGAAATTAACATTAATGCTTACCTTACATACCTGCAGAGCCAACATAGACTCCCCCCACACACACACTTTCCTTATTTCTTAACCCACTTTTATCCAGCATGTGCCAGGTTCTGCCCCTCCTGGTCATTTCTCTTACATACGTGACCAATTTCTTTTTTGCCAGTACAGTGACTTTTCAGTCCTAGCTTCCTCAGGCAGAGGGAAAATGCTTTCCTATGGTTTGTCAGCATGTATGAGTGTCCTGACCAGCCTTCTGACCCATGACGTGAGGGCCTCACGGCTCCAGGTATGAATGACCTACAAGTGAAGCAGCAGCCCTTGACACTGGAGTTGCCATTTAGGATCCCAGCCCCTCCTTCCTGATCTGGTTCTTAAGCCACAGCATCCCAGTCCTCCTTGCCTTGCCTTGCCTTTATCAGACGCAGTCCCCAAGGGTAAGCATTTAAGAACTCATTGGCCCACAGTCTCAGGGACTCCATCTCAAATGAGATGCACATAGCCCCGTGCAGTGCCTGGTACCAGGACCAGACCTGGTAGGTGGGTGCCCTGGATGGGTAAGAATTTGGCACCCCTTTTTTAAAATGTACTTTGAAAATTTAACATGTATTTGATAGAGATTTCTATAGGTAAAAACAAACCTTTATATCAACTGTCATTTTACTCCTTTCTCTAAAAACTCTTGTAAAAATAAGTAGAGTTGAAAGGTGACTAGGCAGAAAGTCAGGTGGGGAGCAGAGTTGTGGGAGAGCAAGAGCTCGTAGACCAATCTCCCAGGCCTCCTGAGAAAGCCCACCTGCAGTGGGAGCACCTCCACTCTCCTGACCCTACCTCTGCCTTCCCTGATCTCACCCCCCTCTGCTTCCTGAGGCTGCACTGTTCAGTGCTACCCCAGTGCCACATCCATACCCTCATCTACCACTGAGTGCCTCTGCAAGAATATTAAATGCCTGTTATTCCAGGGATAATGCTTTAGTGTGTGCTCACCGAAAAAGTTCTCCAGTTATCAAGATTCTTCCTCAAAGGCAGATTCTAGCTACAGTTTCAAATTCAGAAAACTTATTCAATGTGATGAATGGGAGTAGGGCCAATTTCATACCTTAGCTTGGCAATCTGAAGAATTGCACATGGAAACCTGAGTTAACCGGGCCCCTTATCTCCAATTACCCCAATGGTATTGGGTAGTCCTTGTAAATTACCACCCCAGGCGCCTGTTTAAGTGCACTAACCCTTAGCTCAGCTCAGCTCAGCCTGGGGCGTGGGTGTCTCCCGTATGGCCATGATTACTTTCTTTTCTGCAATCATCAGCGGTGTTTCTCTCAGAATGCGCCTCAGTCATTAAGGAGCAGGTGGACAGATGTCCTGGAGTTTCCGAAAGTGCACCACTTGGGAGGACGAAATGCCACGTGTGCCATGAGTTTCCATCTAGTCTTGCCCTGAACTGGGGTTGGAGTCACATCCTTGTCTGGTTTTACTACTCAGATCCTTCTTCAAGTGAAAGAAAGAGCAGTCCTCTGTCGCTGTTCCAAGTCAATCAAGACTCTTTCCATAGCAGATTGAGCCTTTCTCAGGCATTTGCTCTGTGAACAAGGAGAGCCTGAAGAAGCCAAGCAAGGAGATGATTTAGTCTGTGTTCAAAGGCCTGAGAGAAATTTGCTGGGCTTGTGATATGGGAAAGAACAAGCTATATCGGGAAGTAACACAGTGAGACACAACGCTGATTTTTCCTAGCTCCTACCACATGCCAGGCACTCTGCGAGGTTTTTATCTGTGCCTTCTCAAGCTATCCAGCAACCCAGTTTGGTGTGTTGTTTCAATGTTACAAGACAGAAAAGACAAAAACATGACCATCCCAAAGTCTCACAACTGTTCAGAAGAACCATATTTAACCTGCAGGTCTGCACAGCCTGTTTCTACAGAGATTTAGCTAAACATCGATTCTCTTATTCTCACCTGGATGTCATAAAACTTCTGGTTTCCAGAGCTCAGCGGCTTCTTCCAGGCCCTTTTAGACCTAGTGCTCCCTCCTGCTCCATATCTACCCTAGTTTCTGTCTTCTGAGTCAGTGCCCTCCCTACACATTTTATTTTCCTCCTCCTCCTCTAATTCTGGAATCAGAACTTGCCAGTGAGAAGGGACCACAGAATTTTCTGAAAAGGAAATGTTGAGGTCACAGCCACGCTGGCTGAGGTCTACATCTCCCTGCTGAGTGCTCCTTTTGCTCTGCTAGGCTGGTTCTGAAGACCCTGCACAGACCATCTACCCTTAACCGAAGCCTGGCACACACATCTGCTGACTCCAGGGCCTGTCTTTCTCTACAAAGCTGCGTGCATTTTAGTTACAGCTGTGTCTTGATAATGACCCCCCCACCCCCGCCCTGCACAGCACACCACTGTGCCCCAAACGCCCTAGGCTCTTGTCCCCATTTCACATATAAGCAAATTAGTTTCTAAAAGACACGTTCAGTAGTTAACGTTATTGACAACTACCAAAGCCCCTGCCTGGTGTGTAAAAATGACTTAAAGCATCCCTAAGTAGGCTTTAACTCTTTTTTTTTTTTTTTTTTTTTTTTTTTTTTTTTTTTTTTGCTAGATTGCTCATGCATTCACCAGAGAGGTAGGTTTAGGAGAAAGTACCAACCATAGGGAACCATGGTCTTTTCTCCTTCCTCTCATCCCCCTTTCAGGATTTTGGCCACTCATGCATGCACATGTGCCTGGTGTGTTTCTCAAGCCACCAGCAGGTCCAGGACTCAAATGGCATGGTCAGCCATGTGGGATCCAGCTGCATTGGAGACCACACAGCCAGCCCTGTAACTCCACGTATCGTGAAAAGAGGTCCAGGCAGGTTAACATGTGAAGTTGTAAGGCATGATTTATGTTTGCAGCATAACCAGGCTTTGAACTGCAGGCTCCATAGCACCTGATCTCTTTTTTGTGTACTGCACACTACCAAGGTCTTAGGGGTTTTTGTTTACCTTTGTTTGGGTTGTTGCCATAAGATATGTGTTTACCTGAGAGAGACAGAGAGAGGGAAGATGAGAAATCACCCCCTTGGGGGATGGCCATGCCACAATCCCTTCTCTTCCATTTTCCTCCTGGAATTTGGGGCGTGCATGTGCACAGCTAGCGTGATTTTCAAGCCACCAGGTCTGGGACTCTAACTGAGGGTCATGTGGCTCTTAAGTGGTACGATTGAGTGTACAGCCTAGGATTTTGGTATCTAATCCAGTACTTGGTCTTTTATAATGCATAGACCAGAGTATTCTAGAAAAGGATTGATATACATGTAAGATAGACGAGCATGTATGAGTGCATGCATACATACATACATACACACATGCATGTATATTTAAATATACTTCAGTATAAATATAATTTCATCCAATGACTAATTTACGTTTAACTGTGATTAGTTTTGAAAACGCATAGTGCTTAATATTTTAATCTAAATTGGGGCTGGCAGGTGGTGTGATAGTTCAGGCACTGGACTCCCACATGACCAACCGTGGTTCAGGGCTTGGACCTAAGGGTGTGCTTTCTCATTTTCTCTCTCTCTCTCTGGTCAAATTATCTATGGGCATATTTGCTCTCACATTGGATTTCTGACCCTGTGGGTGATGTTGGATAAAGACCCAAGCCCATTAGAAAGAGTAGTTAACATTTTGTGTTTCTTTTGTTTCAGGTCGTAGACAAGTTCACAGTGAGTTTGGGTTCTATTAGAGAATTGAAGCTTCAGTTTTCCAGCCCAAGAGTACGGATTTATTATAGGAAAATGCTGGCAGACACTTTAGATTTGCAAAATGACTTCCAATCACAATTCTGGCTAAATTCATTCTTCTGCTGATTTAGAGGGTTTCAGAGTGGGGAGGAGGGACGAGTTGTGCTGCCCTTATGAAATCATGCTGTGCTCTAGATAAGCTGCTGCTTCTCCTGAGATGGTGCTGTGGCCCTGGCTTTGCCTTCAGGCTGAATGCACCACTAAGCATGAGGATGCCGCAGCTCCAGCAACCTACTACCTTGCAGCACTGGTTCGCTTGGCATTTGTCCTTGGAGTCTCCAGAATGCTGGTTCTTCAAGGCATGTGGCATGTCAGTCCCACCATAAGTCTTCTGGCTTGGCTATCTTGCAGGTCCATGCACACAGTGGGACTCCAGCTCTCGGGTGCTCTGCACCGTCTGCTGAGATCTGCTAATGGAAAATGACCGAACAATTTTGCTAGAACGTTGCACAGTCATGTCAGCTGTTTATTTTCTTCTAGAAGATAAAAGACATTGGCTCTTCTCCCCTTTTCTGTATTTCAGGTAGTGAACGTAATTCTTCCAGCTTAGCAGAGAGTATCCATGGAGAACTTTTTTTTTTTGCAAGGCTGGTAATGAGCCAGATGGCTTGGGTGTTGTCTCAGATAATCAGGAAAGGCCTCAGCTGAGCGATGACTACAAAGGCCTGGAGGAAATTGACATGCTTCTCAGAGTGAGCTGTGGCTCAAGGAATTTGACAAGTTGAAGATGCTGGAGGCCATCTCATGGAGGGAAAGAAAATGGAGTTCTTATACCTTCTGGGCTCTGCCCATCCCTCACGATCCTGCCATTTCCAGAGCTATTTGCCTTATGTCTGTGTACACAGCCCCAGCTGACCTGAGCCTGCTGAGCGGGTGGACCTCAATGCCCCCTGGGAACCTTCCAATTCCAGTACTCTGATCTATATGAAACACTAAGTGACTGGAAAGTGTTGATGAGGGCAAGTATTGGATAATTTTCCTAAGAGCAAAAGCATGTCACATGTTTTTTATTTCAGCTTTTAAAATGAGTCCATTTTATGAAAGGTGGACAAGACGTTTATTCACCAAAGAACCTAAAGCATACCAGCAAGTGAAGGAGGATGAAATTTTCTTAAAGGGCTATTCTGCAGTGCTTTCCTGTCAAGAGATCCAGGCAGACAGTGAAGAGAAGCTATTTAGGGTGAGACAGAGAAGAGCATTTCCAGCAGGGCATTATGCTCAGGTTGCATTTCCAATAAAAAGTAATGTCCTGTGGTTGCACAGGTGAAAAGGAGATCTGTGAGGGACCAGCAGTTAGCGTAATGGCTATGTCGCTGGACTCCCATGTAGTCGACCGCGGTTCAAGTCCCGGACCCGGTGGCTTAAATTCACACCCGGCGCGTGTGCGTGCATGCCCGAGATCCTGAGAGGAGAATGGAGAAGGGATTGCGGCATGGCCATCCCCCCTGGGGGGTGATTTCTCGCTTTCTGTCTCTCTGTCTCTCTCTGTCTGTCTGGCGAGCGTGCGCTCCCTACAGCAAAAACCTCTCTAAAAAAAAAAAAAGAAAGAAAGAAAAGAAAAAAATAAGAGAAGGTGATGTGTGAGGTACTCAGCCGTCTTGGGCTTTCACGCTAAAGCTGGAAAGGTGAGGCTGACCCTTTCCCACTGGCATCCAGCCAAGTCTGACCTGGGCAAATGGATCCTGCCAGTTCTCTCAGGTTCCTGTCCCATGGGGCTCTGGGCCCGAGCGTCAGGTCACATAACAAGCTTACAGTTGCAGAGACACACCTCGAGGTTTGGATGGGCTGAGAGGCATCACTTCTGCCTGGACTTGGGGCACCTGAGTGCCGCCTCCCAAAGCAGACTATGTGCCTGTCAGGCTCTCCTGGTAAGCACGGGCCACCCTGGAGCTGTGCTGTGCACCTCCTCTGCGCTCTGCCACCCTGCCCAGGCTGCTCCACGCCTGGGTTTCAACTCTGCTGTGTCTCGAAGAAGGGAAAGTATTAGGTCATTGGAAAAGTCACGATGTAGTTTTTTCTGGTTTTCTATACAAAAATGTGTCATGACTTCTCCAACCCAATAGGACCTTGACTGAGCAGAGCCAGGCTGTCATCTGAAAACCCAGAGGACACTCATCTCCAACCCTGGTTAGAGTCCTAGTTCTCTAAGCCCCTTTCCTCTTCTCTAAAGTGGAAACTTTGTAACTATAGGATGCTTCCTTACTACCCAGGTGTGGCCTTAAGTACTGAGGAGTTAGTGGAGGACAATGGGACAAACATCATCCTCACCAGAGGATCCCATGAGCTGATGCATGCAACACGCTTGGTGTTTTTCTGACTTTAACATGTGCTCTCTACATGTTAGTCCCACAGAGTTTTCCTCCAAAGATGGCAGACAATCTTGAACAGCATGCCCTTACCCACCTTGGTCTGTGCACCTGCATTTCTTTCACCGAGAAGCTCTTCCTCGCCCCTCATGCCCACTAACTCCTGCCCGCCCAGTTCTAGGTATAAATGGTCTTTTCCTCAGGGTGGCACCTCCCTGACCAGGTCCATACTTAGAGTGCTAACTGGCACTATGCTTTGACAGTTTTATCACTTTGGTCACTACTACTTATTTAGTATCTCTTTTCCTAACTAGACTGTAAGTCTGGGGTAGACAGCATCCATATCTACCTGATTCTCAGCACCCAGCTTTGAGAGTCTCTATACATCTCTGATGATCCAGCTGGCTGACATTTGAAGAAAATGAACCAGAAAAGAAAAATCCAGCCCACAAGGAGCACGTGGGTACTTTCTTCCCTTTTCTCCTACCAAGAAGAATGGCCAAGACATGACTGAAATAAATAGGCCCTGAGTGGCACCCACGTCTCCCTGGAAACAGCAGGTGGCCAAGTCAGGGTACAGAAGCTGGCATGTGGGGTGACATGTGTGAACAAGTGTGCCAGTCACACCATCGTGTGCTGCCAGGCAGCATGATCTAAAGGAAGAGATCTCGTTTCTTGTGCCCATAATTGGTGGAAGCTTGAAAGAAATGAATCCAAGGCCATGAGACTGGAATGGTGTCCGTGGCAGAAATGTAACCATGTTGACATTTTACTCTGTCATCTGGTTTGAAAGATGCCCCCAGGCTCAGTACTTTGAGTATGAGACCATTTACATGTGGCTCCCTGGAAATGTGCACTCACTCACCCTTTTGTGTGTGCCCTGTGGGATTCAACGAAGTGGCTATGTGACCTGACCCGGTGGTTTTCTTCGGGCCAGAATCCAACTCCTCTAGGCAGTGCTGAACTTCCCACATGCATTCCTGTAGGCCCACCAAACAGAATCACAGGGCAGTCCTCTGTGCCAAGCTTTTCCAGCTCCCATGCTTTTGCCCCAGCTGTTCCCTCAACCAGAAGTCCACTACACACACACATGCGCACGCACACACACACACTTATCAAACCTCACTTCATTCAAGACTAGAATGAAATAGCACGTTATGTAACACCTCTGACCACTTTCCTCTTCCAGATTGAAATTAAGTACTATTATTCATAATCCTGATAACAATGTGGAAAGGTTATTTCAATAAATTAACAACAGAAACCAAATCTTGTTTTTATTTTTACCTCCTTCAACTAGTATAGTGCCTAGTGCAGAATTGACGAAAGGCAGAAAGCCCAGTATTGGTAGGTATGTCCTGGCTAGGAGGTCATCAGAACGCCTAAGGGCAAGTACATACACCAGAAATTGCTAGCAGGTACTTCTGTTGAAACAATGAGAGGATTGTGAGCAAGGAGATGGCCTGAGGAAGTAGTGATTGGAGGGTATTCTCTGAGGATGTAGTGGATATGAAAAGGTTAAAAAAATTTTCTTACACTCTTT
>NW_006159453.1:4165240-4175476 GCF_000334495.1 Tupaia belangeri chinensis | reverse complement strand
GGGGAAACAGAGACTTGGGGAAGTTAGGATGATTTGCCAAAGGACACACAGCTAATAAGCAAAGGAATCTGATTTAAAATCTAGAACTGATTTCAGAGTTTGTTTTCTTAAACACCATGCAAAAATGCAACCAAATCTACAAAGACCACCTTAAATTAGGGTCCTGTAGGTTTTCAGGGAATACTCCTCTAGCTATGCTAGGTGTGGTTCCAGAATGTCACTAGCCCTTGCTGGGCTTCAGTTTTTTTCTTCAGTACAATGTGAAGCATTGAGAATGGTGACTCTAAGGCTACTTTCAGGCTCTGAGACGCTGTGACGCAATGTAGAACACAAGTGAACGTCCTAACTTGCAAGTCAGCTTGGTCAAAACAGAAGTGTGCTTGTGTATGGACCCTGACATTTTTTCCTTAGATTGCAATCATGATTTCAACACACAACAAAAGCTGTGATATGTTATCCTAGCAGAATAGTGACTTTTCCAAATGAGTATTTAAAATATGTTCAGTCTTGGAAGTATAACTTTTTTGAACTCACAGAACATTCATCGGAATAGTCTACATAAGTCATGGCAAAGTTTCCTCTTGCTGTCAATGCAATTCTGAATATCATCAAAATAAATTCAGCATTGCATTATCCAAATCTGTAGCATCCCTCAGCCCCACCTCACCGCATCACGTCTCAATCAGACGTGCATTACAGTTACCTGACGTTGGGCTGAATCTTAGAGTGAATCTACGTGGTTTAGAATAAAACTGAAATGAAAAGTTCCCAGCCATACCACTGAATAACATCCTGTTTGGGGGGACTATTTTTTCCCCCATCAAATCTATGCAATAATTCCTTTGATTTGACTTCTATTTGGAAGGATCTGCCTAATGCCATTTTTCTGAAACATTTAGAACAAGATACAATCTCATTATAGTTTGTTCCACAGAGTGGACCTTTCAGAGCATAAAGAAACATCTGTCTTCCATCTGTAGTTAGTGCCTGAAAAATAGGGCTTTTCAATGGAGTACTTTGTAGGCCACTGATGCTTTTAAAGGGCAAGAAATCCATTTCTGACTAAAATCTCAATAAATATGCCTAACAGAATAGTTTCATCTTACACACTGTTTTTCAATGCTCATTTCAAAGACCACTGTAGCAGAACAGTTTAATAAGAACACAACAGGCTTGGTTCTAGTACTTACTCTCTCCTGCACTAGTTCTGTGAGCTTGGGAAGTTATTTAACACTGGTAGTTTTAGGTTTTCTCAGGGATACAAAATACAACACTAGTATTTACCCCAGAAGATAATTATCTTCAAAAAGACTGGCATGTAAGTATGGCAATAAATAAACATCGGTTGGTGTTCCTGCGCTGTTATTTCTGCTGTTCATAAAGAGTGGAATGGCCTGATTCCTGATGCAGTAGAAGGGACCTAGGGTTCAGAAGAAGACTTGAATTTGCACTCTACACTGCTATCTACTAGTCATGTGACTCTGGGCAACGCCAAATGCCTCTCAACTTAGCTTCCTCATCTGTAAAATAGGGGAAATAAAAATAGCTAGCTCAAATGTAACAGCTGTGAGGTTCAAATGAGGTGATTTATGTGAAGTTTTTGCCAACTGCCTCCTGCATGCATTATTTTGTTACTGTTAGTGTTAGGAATGGAATGTTTGAGTACCCCTGTGATGGTATTAGGACGTAGGGCCTGAGGAGGTAAATAGATCAGGACTGTAGAGCCTCCATGTTGGAATTGGTGTCCTTATAAGAAATGAGAATAGAGTTAGAAGTCAGCTGTCTACCAGCCGGCAAGAGGGCCCTTGTGGAGAACCAACACTGCTGGCACCTTGATCTTAGACTTCCCAACCTATGGGACTGTGAGAAAAAAATGCTGTTTCAGTCAACCAGTCTACAGTATTTGTGATCACAGCCCAAACTAAGACCATCAGTAACAACCCCAGAGCAGTGAGTGTGTAGGCACTTGTGTGTATGAGATTGGATAGGCACAGAATATATCCAGTGAATACATGCAAAAAAACTGGTAATTTTTCTGTATTTTCTTGAATTTTTGTAGCATGTGCATGTAGTCTTTTTAAAACTCAAATTACTTTAAAAATGCTAGTGATATTGGAATGTTTAATTTAGGTATTCCAGGACAAATACTAATGCTTTGGGGATTAATATAACTTCTGAAACTTGCTAGTATATGGTCTAGGGGAAATTGTGGTTCTTGAAGATGAAAACCACTGACTGAGTCAAAACAGGGGGTTCTAACCCTGTGGCCTCCTTGCTCTAGAGTGTCTGTGACCTCTTCCCTCAAGATTTGTACAATATTTGTCACCAGTAGTTAATGGTAAGATATATTGAGAGTTCGCCATGTGTCAAGCACCGTTCTATGTATGATAGCTTCACAATAAGCTCAAGTTAATTTTTGCAACCATTTTATGAAGCAGGTCATATTATTACCTATATTTTAAAATATCAAGAAATCAGGGACCAGCAGGTGGCGTGGTGGTTAAGGCGCTGGACATTCCCACATGGCCAACCACGGTTGCTTTCTCAATTTCCATCTCTCTCTCTCTCTCTCTCTCTCTCTGTGTGTGTGTGTGTGTCTATGGTCAAATTAAAATAAATGACTGAATAAATAAATAAATAGTTATTTTAAAAATTTTAAGCGCTGGACATTCCCACATGGCCAACCACGGTTGCTTTCTCAATTTCCATCTCTCTCTCTCTCTCTCTCTCTCTCTCTCTCTGTGTGTGTGTGTGTGTCTATGGTCAAATTAAAATAAATGACTGAATAAATAAATAAATAGTTATTTAAAAAATTAAAAAAATATATCAAGAAATTGAATCTCAGTGTTTCCTAACTAGCAAGTTAGGAAAACTGAATTTTTTTCCTAATCTGAAATCCCAGCCTGTTATGTTATAGGTTTATTATGAGTGGCATAGGACTGTGAACAGGATTAAATGAATTAATAATCATCCTCCAGTATCTGAAGGATCCCCGTAGATACCCAAATCCATGGATGTTCGAGTCCCTGCCAGCTGGCCCTTTGCATGTGTGGGATACAGAGAAGCGACTAAACTTACAAAGTGCTCAGAAGAGTAGTGGTCATAGCCTCCCATCAAGTGCCAGAATTGACCTGCTGGAGTCAGAGAGGAATTTAGAGACATGACTGGGTCAGCAAAAGTATATGAAGTTATTTTTAATAAATCAAAGAGTTCCATTTATTCTGCGACTAATCGCGCTGTTTTCAATATAGTCTGGGCTTTAGTTTTTACTTTCTATGTGTGCCATTTCCTAGAAGACCTCCTACCACCTGTGCTAACTTAGCTGTGCCTCACTCGCCACCTTTTTTGCAAAAGTACATGAAGTTATTTTTAATAAATCAAATAAAAGAGTTCCATTTATTCTGCGACTAATCGCGCTGTTTTCAATATAGTCTGGGCTTTAGTTTTTACTTTCTATGTGTGCCATTTCCTAGAAGACCTCCTACCACCTGTGCTAACTTAGCTGTGCCTCACTCGCCACCTTTTTTCTGCTTTTAATCAGAGGAAGATAGCATTTTATAATGCAGCCCTGGGGTGACTACCCACACAAGCAGAAGGGTGTGGGTTTCATATAGCTGGGATTATTGCGTCTTTCCTTTTTGGTTTTTATTGGGTGGTGTTTCTACCTGTGGGAAGTAAAAGTTTGTTTAACACCAGGAAAGTTTGAGAGCCGTTCTCAGTCTCATACAGGAATAGCAACCACATAACTGCTTGCTATAGAAAGCCAAGGGACAAGTAATATTTGAACCTGACTGAAAAACACCATTTTCTCAGTCAAACATCTGACTCACAAGAATAGAAATCAAGAGAAGAAAATACCTCCTGATTGCCTCTGTAACTGCACTTTCTGGAGATAGGATCGCCACTGGTTATGTGTGGTTACTAAGGTCTTGAAATGGGACTCGTTTGGACAGAGATGTTCTATAGATGCAGAATACATGCCGGATTTCAAATAATTATTTAAAAACAATGAAATATCACTGTTATGCCGGTTATATGTTGAAAGGATATCTTTTCTATATTGGATTAAATATATATCATTAAAATTAACTTCATTTTACTTTTTAAAATGTGTATGTTAGAAAATTTTAAATTGCCGATGAGCAACGGCTTCTCATCATGGCGGACCTAGAGATAAGGCGCTTCAGGACTACCGCAAGAAGCTGCTTGAGCACAAGGAGATCGATGGCCGTCTTAAGGAGTTAAGGGAACAATGAAAAGAACTTACCAAGCAGTATGAAAAGTCTGAAAATGATCTGAAGGCCCTACAAAGTGTTGGGCAGATTGTGGGAGAAGTCCTTAAGCAATTAACTGAAGAAAAATTTATTGTTAAAGCTACAAATGGTCCAAGATATGTTGTGGGTTGTTGTCGACAGCTTGACAAAGGTAAGCTGAAGTCACGAACAAGAGTTGCTTTGGATATGACTACACTGACTATCATGAGATATTTGCCAAGAGAGGTGGATCCACTGGTTTACAACATGTCTCATGAGGACCCTGGGAATGTTTCTTATTCTGAGATTGGAGGGCTCTCAGAACAGATTCGGGAGTTAAGAGAGGTAATAGAGTTACCTCTTACAAACCCAGAATGATTCCAGCGTGTAGGAATAATACCCCCAAAAGGCAGTTTGTTATTTGGGCCACCAGGTACAGGAAAAACACTTTTGGCACGAGCCGTTTCTAGCCAGCTGGACTGTAACTTCTTAAAGGCCATATCTAGTTCTATTGTAGACAAGTACATTGGCGAAAGTGCTCGTTTGATCAGAGAAATGTTTAATTATGCCAGGGACCAACAGCCATGCATTATTTTTATGGATGAAATAGATGCTATTGGTGGTCGTCGGTTTTCTGAGGGTACTTCAGCCGACAGAGAGATTCAGAGAACTTTAACGGAGTTACTGAATCAGATGGATGGATTTGATACTCTGCATAGAGGCAAAATGATCATGGCTACAAACAGACCAGATACACCGGATCCTGCTTTGCTGCATCCAGGAAGATTAGATAGAAAAATACATACCAATTTACCAAACGAACAGGCAAGATTAGATATACTGAAAATCCATGCAGGTCCCATTACAAAACATGGTGAACTAGATGATGAAGCAATTGTGAAGCTTTCAGATGGCTTTAATGGAGCAGACCTGAACAACGTGTGTACTGAGCAGGTATGTTTGCAATTCGTGCTGATCATGATTATGTAGCACAGGAAGACTTCATGAAAGCAGTCGGAAAAGTGGCTGATTCTAAGAAGTTCGAGTCTAAATTGGACTACAAACCTGTGTAATTTAATGTAAGATTTTTGATGGCTGCATGACAGACATTGACTCAATGTAAAAATGAAGTTAAGGAAAATTATGTATGTACTGGCAATCTCATTAAAAGTACCTGAATAAAAATATGTATGAGTAACATCATAAAAATTAGTAATTCTGTAATTCAGCTTTTAAGATTGGTACAGAAGAATTTGTATGCTTGTTAATGTTGCATTTATTGCAGCAGAAGTTACAAAAGAAGAGAGTTGAAGCTTTTTGTATTTGCTGTGTGAGCATTTTGTAAAACATTGAAAATGATTTGAGATAGTAGTACAAAAGAGCATTTCTTATGACTTATGTTATATCATTTGTTTTCCTCATCCTAAAAAGTTGAATAAAATCTGTTTGATTCAGTTCTCCTTAAAAAAAAAAAAAATGCCTACATGGCTCCCATTGAATTTTTACTGGGCAATGCTGCTCTTGAATAAAGCCTAAACTATACCTTGACCTGACCCTTAAGTCTCCAGTATCTTATACACATTAATACAGAAAAATGGCTCAATTCAAGTCTAGAAATAAATGTACCTACTAGGATTAATAATGCAGCATTCTTGTCCTTAAGAATAAAGAAAGTGAATTAAGATTCATTGAACCCTCCGGTAAGCCCTGGGTACCCCTGAAAGTTAGTATTGTCATTTCCACGACACAACCCACCTCCAGCCTTCAAGGCCTCCCTCATTCTGGACCCAGAAATCTTCACACTGACATGAGCACAGGCATTCTCTTCCTCATGGTCTTCTCCATACCTTTGCCCTAAATACCTCCCTTCTGACTCTAGCCTGTAACTATCCTCTGTCAACTGAGAGAGTGGCCCAATGGCTGTGTGCTTTCTATGGCCCCTATTCCAGTGCCAGGACCTGTATTTACTTATAAATTTGTGATCCTTCAAAATCCCAGTAGATAGTTAACTGCAAGGAGATTATTGCCCATGGGAAAGCACAGGGACGGAGTTACTTTTTAATCAGCTCAGCTTCTCCCCACGTGACATCTGCAGAGATCACTCTCTTCTTGAAGACAAAGCAATAGTCCTTCTAGACTACATTAGCATGTGCTAAATTCTCATTTGGTAGGAAAGATGTCTTCAGTTTGTCCATTGGAGTTTCTAATTGGCTTCTCAAATTTAGAATGTCCAAAACTGACTCCAGACTTTTTTTCCCTCCCTGTTCCTCTTATGCTAGCCTTCATCTCGGTGGGTACTTTATTCTTCCTGATAGCCAGGCTAAAAGCTTTAGAGTAATCCGGGCCTCCTTCACACTCCCCCATCCAGCATATCCTTTCAGGTCTATTTTCAGCATAATGTATGAGGGTCTTCCAAAAGCTCATGGAAAATGGATTTTGTTTTTATTAAATCTGCATGGATTTCAAATTTTTGCACCAAGATAAACGTATACTTCAATTCCATTTTTCCACAAACTTTTTGAAGTCTCACCATAATAACCAAAATTCAACCACTTCTCAGCACCCAACGCCAACTTCCCTGGAGCAAAACATTATGGGGGTCTTCCTTCAGTTATCGTGCTAACACTCTAACTTTGTTTCTTTCAGTCTCCTCAGCACAGCAGCCAGAGAACCCTGACACGGCTTAGATCACAGCCGTATTCTCTTTGGTAGTGCCCAAATTCCCTCTGTGACTCCAGCCTCAGGGCCTCCACCCACAGTGCTCTCCCTCCAGTACCCACATGGCTCAGCGCCTCCTCCTCAGTGAGGAATTCTCTGCTCAGCCTCTTTATAATTTGTCACTGTCCTGCCCAAATAGACTCCCTTCTTTTGCTTTCTTGTTCTCCACACCCTTATCACCAGCTGAAATAGTGTGTCTTTTCATTTATTATTTCCCCCCAAATATAAACTCCACGAGGGTGAGGATTCTATTTTGTTCATTGTTATTTCCCTAGTTCTAAGACAGTACATACCACAAAATAGATACCCAATACAATTGTTAAATGAGTAATGACATTTTCAGATAAGGACAATGAAGCATGAGGAAACTTAGTTCAAGGTCACCAGACTAGTGAGGGAAGGAGTTAGAATCAGAACTCAGGGCCGCTCGAGTCCTGAGCCTGTGCTAGCTCACTCCCTCAATCCGGCTCGAGAGATGAGAGGAAGGTTCTGATTTCTAGCCATGAGAGCTGGCAATCTGATGTGCCATGGGGGAAGCATCCACAGGGTTCAAATGCACCAATAAATCCTGCTGGAAGTACTGAAATGAAACAGAAACAGCACTTTTGGCAGTGTGGTTGACAGTCTCTGAGATTGAGGAAAGTAATTTGAAGGCATCTGCTGAAGCCTTCCCGTTTTCAGACTGGCTTTAACTATTTTTCTTTCAGCTGTAGCTTTTGGAATAATGAATGTACCATATGTCTGTATCTCCAGGTTCCCATACAAATTAGGAAACTAAAATTGCCAGATGATTAAAACAGATTTCTGCTTGTTTCCATGGGAAATCAGCTGCTATGAACCCTTAGGAAATGGGAGGGAGAGTGTGTTCAACTGGAGGTGTTCTCTGGCAGGTGACTGTGCCTCCCTGCAATCCAGGACCCAGTCCACAAGTTATCCAAAACTTTCACCCAGGTTAGACTGTGCTGGGCTGCTCACCCTGCAGGTGGCCAAGTGAGAGCGCAGAGGTCAGTGTGCTTTCTCCCATGCCTTTGAGCCTCTACCACGGGGGCTGACATGCTGGGAAGGACCCTTATTTGTGACCAATAGGCACTGAGTACTTCAGGGCCCAGCCTCATCCTCCCAGTGTGGTTTCAGTGTGGTCTGAGCCCTCCAGGTCAGTCTCCAGGAGGACGGCGGGGATGCACCAGCAAGGGTTCTTACTAGAAGCATCCCTGTACCCAGTTCATTCAGGGAGTGGGGAGGTGTTCTGTAAAACACAACCAGTGTGCCCTGTGTGACTGGCCAAGGAGATCTCCAGGAGGCTGATTACTGGATCCTGCCTGCCCTAGAATTAGCATCAATTTACCTAAAAGAAATAATGAGGGGGGAGGCTGCGAAAAGATTGCACTGTTGTTTTGCCAGTGAAAATCACTGACTTGCCTGGGGGAAATGGGTTCAAGAGCTGACTCTCTCGGGACCAGCAGTTAGTGTAATGGCTATGTTGCTGGACTCCCACGTAGTCGACTGCGGTTCGAGTTCCGGACCCAGTGGCTTAAAACACACTGGGCACGTGTGTGTGCGTGCCCAAGATCCCGAGAGAATGGAAGAGAAGAGATTGCAGGGTGGCCATCCCCCTCCTGGGGGTGGTTTCTCGCTTTCTATCTCTCTATCTGTCTGGCAAGTGCACGAGCCCTATAGCAAAAACCTCTCCAAAAAAAAAAAAAAGAGCTGACTCTCTCTAACCTAGCTGGAAAGTTGACAAATTTCATCCCAGCTTACTCCCGGCTGCAGGGGGAAACGATAACCTTTCTTTGCTGTCTTAAACCAAAGGATGACTCAGGCATACCATAGGGAGGCTCGGAGCTGGAAACCAGGCAGTGAAAGGGAGTACAGAGTTTAAATTTGGATTCAGAGAACCCTGAGGACTGGCTCTCAAATTTACTAGCTATGAGACCTCAGGGAATGCTAAGCCACCATTTGAGTATTTACAAAGTGAGGCTAATAGTGCCCACTCCTTAGGAAGGTTACAAGGTTCAAATAAACTAACGGAAGTAAAAACATGTATCTCGAGCCTAGAGGGCAGTAGGTGCTCGACACGGTGTGGCTGGGGTTTTTTTTCTCTGTTGCTATATTTTACTGCCAGAATTGGAAACAGATCACTTAGCAAACAACAAATAGTGCTCCCCCTCCCCCATACACCTCTGTCACCAGCACCAGCAACTTGGTTCTCAGAATTGCTGTGTAGGCAGGGGATCCGAATCTTCACACACAGCATACCATTTACTTGTAACTCGTTGGCCAGGCTTGTCTGCTTTCCCAAGGGAAAATGTTTTTCAGAAAAACTAGATAGTGAAGGACATTTGTGCCTTCTTCCAGAAGGAAAGAAAGAAAAGAAAAAGAAAAAGGAAAAAAGAAAAGTCATTGTAGAAGCCCATGGAATTAAGACTATAGATCCCAATGCATCCCAAATGCCTTTCCCTATGTGAATAAAACTATTTTGACTCCTCTGGTCTTCAAATGACACATGGGCATGATTCCTTAAGCACGAAGTCAAGCTAACTGGTTCTGCGTAAGCCACAGAGGAAACAGTATTATTATTTCATAGTCCTGGGGAGGCCTTCAGTAAATCAGTTTTTCCATGACAGCCATGCTATATAAAGTCACTCTGGCGACTTGATCTACATCTATAGATTCCACTAGTAGCTATTTAATATTTTCTTGGTTCTGCTTCTACCCGGACTCAGTTCTGATACTGACAGCCAAGAGTTGGCACAGACTTCACAGGTTAAGGGCAAAGCCCTCCATGGGACTGCCCTCCCTTCAGATGCCAGCTACAACTTGCAGGAGGCCCCAAGCTCACCCACACTTGGAGCCATGTGCCTACAAAGTCAGAGGTTCCCATGACCTCTTTGGGTGAAATAATTCACTAGAACAACTCCCAGCATGCAAGAAAGTGCTGTACTTATCATTACAGTTTTATTAGAAAGCACACGTCACGAGAACTGCCAAGTGGAGAGACACATAGGACAAGACCATGGAGAGAACACAGGGCTTCCAGACCCTCGCCCCGGGACACTCAGGCACAACTCCCTCCTGGCATGTCTCTGTGTTCACCAACCAGGAAGCTCCTCTAATCTCAGGGTCCAGAGATTTTATTAAGGCTTCATTGCCATGTGAGTGAACTCAATCTCTAGCTTCTTTTTCTTTAGTTGAGTTTTTTTTTTTTTTTTTTTTCTCTTTTTTTTTTTTTTTTTGGGGGGGTTTTTTTTTAGGGCTCGTGGGTTTC
>NW_006159453.1:4145361-4164620 GCF_000334495.1 Tupaia belangeri chinensis | reverse complement strand
TTTTGGTTGGTTTTTTTTTTTTTTTCTCTTTTTTTTTTTTTGGAGAGGTTTTTGCTATAGGGCTCGTGCGTTCGCCATAAAGACAGAGAGAGCCAGAGAGACCGAAAGTGAGAAATCACCCCCCAGGGGGGATGGCCATGCTGCAATCCCTTCTCCTCTATTCTCCTCTCGGGATCTTGGGCACGCACGCACATGCGCCCAGCATGAGTTTAAGCCACTGGATCCAGGACGTGAACCGCGGTTGGCTACATGGGAGTCCAGCGACCTAGTCATTACGCTAACTGCTGGTCCCTTTAGTTGAGGTTTTAACTCAGGTCTGGTTGACCCAATGGTCTAACACTCTAACACATGGTTGGTCTTTCTGATGACCGGCTCCTATCCTGAAACTATCTAGTAGCCACCAAGAATCACTTCATTATCATAAAAAAGAAATTCCTATCACTGAGGAAAGTCCACCTGCTTTAGGAGCTCTTACAGGATGAACCATGGAAAAAGACCAAATATATTTTTTATGACACCACAACTTCCTATTAAGATTTACAAACCATCCAGAATTTGAGTTTAAGCTTTTTCCTTTGGGCAATGGGCAGTTATTTAAAGCAGGTGGAAATTCTTTATTGCTCAGTTATTCATAACGTATGTGCTGAAACCATACTTTTAAAAGATAAATCAGGCAACTTCATGGAGGGTCATCTGGATGGAAACAAGGGAAGGCCAGGAGAAGCCAGTGGCTGCTGTGTGGACACAAAGGGGGGACAGGTAAATGAGAGG
The DNA here is from genome assembly GCF_000334495.1 of Tupaia belangeri chinensis. NCBI lineage: Eukaryota > Metazoa > Chordata > Mammalia > Scandentia > Tupaiidae > Tupaia > Tupaia belangeri. The sequence continues at coordinate 4,163,849 of NW_006159453.1, read as the reverse complement.
AGACGACGTGAAGAGAGATCTCGAAGGAAGATGTCAGCGCACCTAAATAATACACAGCAGGCAAAGGAGTTAAAACTGCTCAAAGAGCTAAACTACTTTCTGAAGCTATCAAGTGCTATGGATAAAGAAAGGGGTTCTCTGTGAGTTAGAGAACTTTATATTCTAAACATTTATAACTCAACAAAACAAAACAATCTTGGTTTCTGCCTCTTGAAACAACTTTAGAACCTCTTCCTGATCTTTAATGCCATACTTCCACTGGTTCTTCTGAACAAAAATAGTGACTCTTCTTGTCTTTCCATGGCTGACCTGTTTCTGTTTTTAAATTAATATCACCTGTTTTTACCTTTCAGACAGGCTTTTGCAGTCTGCTGACTTTAGAACAGAAGGTCCTTCCTCCCCCACGGATCACAAATTTATGAAGAGGTGGGTAACTGGGGATGTACCCTGTGTAAATCATGCGTAAAAGAGAACTTGTGGCCCCTGTGGTAGTGTGCGCTGAACACTGCTGGTTAGCATTGTTTGAAGTCTGGCCCACCCTAAAAGCTAGGCATGGAGGCAAGTACCTGTGGTTGCATGGGGAGCTGAAGCAGGAAGATTGCAGCCTAATAAGACTCTGTCTAAAAACCACACACACACACACACACACACACAGAGGATCAGCAGATGGCATAATGGCTACATCGTTGGACTCCCATGTAGTTGACCACGGTTTGAGTTCCAAACGTCGTGGATTAAAACTCATGCCAGGCGCGTGTGTGTGCGTGCCCAAAATCCCTAGAGGAGAATGAAGGAGAAGGGATTACAACATGGCTATCCACCCTGGGTGGTGATTTCTAGGTTTCTGTCTGTCTGTCTCTCTCCAGCGAGCACAAGTGTCCTCTAGCAAAAATCTCTCCAAAAAAAAAAAAAAGTACACATACACACATTACACAAAAAAGAGAACATGTAACATTAATGTTAAAACTGGCTATTTCTTCTTCATACAGGTTTTAGTAAACAATAAAAATCATATATCAAAATTTTAAGTGTGTAGTCTTTCTTTCCATAACGGTAACTAAGACAGTGAATCACTTAAATTCATAGTGATTTTGTAATGACAGATATTTCAGATAAGACTGTCTCCAAAACAAAAAAATTCATGGGTTTAAGTTTTGGGTGGGGGAAGAGAAATGATTATTTTAACATATCATGGGTAAAATATTAGATTAAAATATAAACAAACATGTAAAATTACATACAGTTAATTCAGGTAATAAGTACTATTTTCTTTTTCCAGAGTGTGTATGCACTTGCCAGAGACAAAAAGAAACAGAAACAGAGAGCACCCCCCAAAGTGCCATGGTCACACTGCAGTTCTTTTTCCTCCATTTTTCCTTCCCATCAGGATTTGGGGCATTCACACATATGTGTCCAGTGTGCTTTTTAAACCACCATGGCCATGATTTGAACTATAGTCAGCCATGTGGGATCTGGCTCCCCAGGCAAGTGCTTACTGCTACACTATGGGCCATTTTAACCTTTTATTTCAAAGCCAGATCTTGCTATGTGATGGTCCTCCCACCTCAGCCTCCCAGCTGGAAGTACAGGTATGGGCCACCACACCAAGTTCTTCTCTCACTCTTGTCAGTAAACAGGATCTTGCTCTTTTGCCTGGGCCAGCCTCCTATCTCAGCCTCCCACATCACTGGGATAACAGGTGCATGTTTAGGTTGGACCAGGAATCAAACTTGAGCCTTCCAGCCCACAGAGCACAGTCTTAGCAGCACATACCACCTTGACCGGGCCTCATTATGTTTATTTTTAAAATAATTTTTAGATATGTATCAAGCTACAAGATTTTGTCTTTTAAGAAAACTGGCAGCTGGTAACGCTTCATGCTTGCCATTATGCTTACAAATTTCAAGGCATGACTCCTTCGATATTACATTAGAAATTAAATAAAATCAACAAATAATTTTTGGGTCTTTACTATGTTGGAAATAAGAAAAATATATAAGGTATATAAAAAGAGAGGATGTAATTAATTATTGAATATTAACAAAAATGAACTTTTTTTTTTTTTTGGAGAGATTTTTCACTATAGGGCGCGTGCGCTCGCCAGACAGACAGAGAGAGAGACATTAGAGACAGAAAGCGAGAAATCACCCCCCAGGGGGGATGGTCACGCCACAATCCCTTCTCCTCCATTCTCCTCTCGGGATCTTGGGCACGCACGCACATGCGCCCGGCGTGAGTTTTAAGCCACCGGGTCCGGGACGCGAACCGCGGTCGACTGCGTGGGAGTCCAGCGACATAGCCATTACGCTAACTGCTGGTTCCCAAAAATGAACATTTATTGCATGCTCACAACATGTCCAGCTCTGTAATAAAAATGAACATTTATTGTATGCTCACAACATGTGCAGCTCTAAGAATTTATATGTATTAAATTACCTAATCCCAACAACCACTCTAGAAAGTAGGCACCATAATTATACTCATTTATCTATGGGGAAATTGAGGCTCAGAGAGGTTAAGCAATTTATCCGAGATCTCAAAGCTATGGAAGAGAGATAATTCATAATTCTAAGAATTTCTTAATCCCTTTGGGCTGCTATGGCAAAGTACCACAGACTGAGTAATTTAAAAACAACAGAAATTTGGGGCCAGTAAGTGACATGGTGGCTAAGGTGCTACATCCACCTGGCTGACTCCACAATTCTAGTCTCAGTTCCGGCAGTTTATAAGAAACACAAGGCCTGTGTTCATGCATGCCCAAAATCCCAAGAAAAGAATGGAGGAGGAAAAGAGATCGCATCATAGCCAACCCCTGGGGTAGGAGGGGAGTTATTTGTCACTTTCCCTCTCTCTGTCTCTCTCTGGCAAGCCCAAGCACGCTATGGGGGTTGGGGGGAAGAAGAAAGAGAGTGAGAGAGAGAGGGGGAAGGAACAAAGACAGACATTTATTGCCCTTAGTTCTGGAGGCTCACAGTTCTGAAAGTCCAAGACCAAGGGACCAGCAGATCTGGTGTCTGGTAAGAGCTTATCCCTTGTCATATAGATTGTGCTTCCTTGCTGTGTGATCCTGTGGGAAAAGGAAGGGACAAAATCCCTCAGGCCTCTTTTCTAAGTGCAATAATCCCATTGAGCACAGTGGAATACTCATGACCTAAAAACCTTCTGAAGGCCCCACCCCTTTTAATACCAATACATTAGGGATTAGATTTTAACATAATATTTTGAGGGAACACAAACATTTAAACCATAGCAAAGAATTCACAGAAAAGAAACTGAGAGGAGTCAGACAGTGGAGCAGGAGGAAAACACAACACGCTGCAAAACTGATCCACAGAGGAAGGTTCCCAGTTGGTGTCTGAAGATTCCCCCGGGGCATGGGCATGCATACAGCCATAATCCAGGGCTGACTGAGGCTGGGAGCCGATTGCAGTGTGAGGACCCTGTTAGAGGTGTGGTCTCTATTTCTGTCTCTATCTCTCACTCATGGAGGAAATAAATAAATTTTTTAAAAAAGTTATAATGGGACCAGGAGTTAGCGTAATGGCTATGTCGCTGGACTCCCACATAGTCAACCGCGGTTCACGTCCCGGACCCAGTGGCTTAAAACCCAAGCCAGGCACGTGTGCGTGCGTGCCCAAGGTCCCAAGAGGAGAATGGAGGAGAAGGGATTGTGGTGTGTCCATCCTCTCTGGGGGATGATTTCTCACTTTCTGTCTCTCTGTCTCTCTCTGTCTGTCTGGCGAGCGCATGCGCCCTATAGTAAAAACCTCTAAAACAAAAAAGAGTTATAAAAACTTCACAGATAGGATTTGAAGTGACCATTTTTACAGACTGATAAAATGTGGAGAGTGGAAAGATAAGGGGGAAAAGTAAGAAATTAGAAGGTGAAGTAAAATGAACAAAACCAAGACACTGGTAACCTGCTGAAGCCATGTGCAAATTTGATGAGAGGATCCCCTCAGAGCAAATAACTTCAAGGTTTAGGAAGGTGATTTTGTAAAAATATCTTGAGTCTACAGAAATCCAGTCATCATACTTGTTATAAAAACAAGTCACTGTAGGTTAGAATCCAAGTAGGTACAAATACTTTTAGTTAAGGATCTCAATATTTCCTTTTGGCTACTTGAGGCCTCACAAAGATCACAAATTAGATTTATACTGGCTTCTATTAAACATTTAGATTCATTCTAGATTAGACAAATAGAAAGTTTCATTCCATTCTGTTATTTAAGGTCTTAACAGGAAAAGAAAAAAAAAAAAATCCACCAATCTCCACAAAAGTTGTTCAGCTAAAACCATGGTGCCCTCTCAATCTTTTTTGTGTGTATGAAACGGTGGTAGAGGATTCTAGAAGTGCATCTTGCTTTTGCATCTGAAATTTAAATCCTACCATTTCTCTTCAGCAGCAAGAACACTGAACAGATCAGAGAATTTTACACGAGCGAAATCTTTCTCTAATTTTTAGAAATCATTTTGGAGTGGGACCAGCAGATGGCTTAATGGTTATGTTGCTGGACTCCCACGTCATCAACCACATCATGAGTTCCACGCCCGGCAGCTTAAAACTCATGGCGGACACGTGTGCGTGCATGCTCAAGATCCCAAGAGGAGAATGGAGGAGAAGGGATTATATCATGGCCATCCCCCTAGGAGGTGATATCTTGTTTTCTGTCTCTCTGTCTCTCCAGTGAGTGCATGTGTCTGATAGCAAAAATCTCTCTATAACAAAACAAAGCAAACAAAAAAAGAATTTTGGGGTTTCAGAGGATGAGAAGCAATACATAATGCTGTGATAGTAAATCATTTCCTCATCATCCTATGAAATATCCATCCAAGATTGTTTAAATTCCTCCCCTCAGAAGCCCCGAACCATGCTCACCTCCTATCCTTGGGAGACTGGACTGGCTGAGCTGCTCTCTGACCTGAGAAAAAGCATTGTGATGGGACTGTGTGCCCAGGCAGTGTCACAATGTGCTCATTTGGGGGCTGTGGAAATGTGGGCGGTTTGGGGGCTGGCAGTAACATCTCTCCTAATCACAAGACATGGAAACTTGCCCAGGTAGAGAGCTAATACCTCTAAAAATAGTGTTGCTTTTTCTTCCATCTCTGGATACAGATTACAGACAAACACTCATCTATTGTGTACTTGTTTTAGGTGATTAAAATATTATTCAAATGCATCTTACATTAGGAAATATCAAAACCTTACATGGAATATTTCAAGGTGGCCTCACTAGAGTGTCTCCCTACTCACCACGGGTTACACAATATCACCCTCAGTCAATGTGGGCTGCTGACGAACACGAATTCACCCTCCACGGCCCTAAAATAGAGTTATTACAGAAAAGTGAAGAACTAAACATTAAATTGGGGAAGATGGTAATCTAAGTATAAAACTCCAGAGACACAAGATAACTTATGTTTATTTCTCTTTAGTATTCTAGAAAAAAAAATTTTTCTAGCGATTTTAAAAATTCTGATGTTATAGAGAGAAAGGCAGTAATAAAAGCGTGGGTGGGGCTGCAGGAGAAGGTGGCGGTCTACACAGGAGTTAAAGCTCCTCATAATTTTCACTTGTTGGAAGAACTTGAAGGAAGACAAAAAGGAGTAGGCGATGGTACGGTTAGCTAGGGCTTTGAAGATGATGAAGATATGACACTTACAAGGTGGACAGGCATGATTATTGGGCCACCAAGGACAAATTAAGAAAACAGAACATATAGCCTGAAAGTAGAATGTGGACCTAAATACCCAGAAGCTCCTCCATCAGTTAAATTTGTAACAAAAATTAATATGAATGGAATAAATAATGCCAGTGGGATGGTGGATGCATGGAGCATACCAGTGTTAACAAAATGGCAAAACTCTTAGAGCATTAAAGTCGTCCTTCAAGAGCTATGACGTCTAATGATGTTCAAAGAAAATACGAAGCTTCCACAGCCACCAGGAGGACAAACATACAACAATTAATTTTAGAGGCTCTCAGATGTGTTTTAAATCAACAGCCTTCTACTCATGTAAATGCCTTGGTTAAATATCACAATGCAAATACCCACACATTAAGTGAAATAATTCCAGCTGGTAAACACGACCGGCCATTTGTAAGAATGTATTTAATATCTGTGCACCCGTTACGTTTTCAGGTAACGAGGGAAAATGCAGCACAATTCTTTTCTCTTGTTAAGGCGCTGTCATTTCAACGTGAGCCTGGAGTGCTCGAAACAGAATTCGAGTTTTCAAGATGAAAGCATGGCAAGAAGTGTCAGATGGCAGTGGTGTCAGCAGGTGTGTTTCTGAAAAGTGAAAAATCTCAAGAAGGAAAAACAGAAATGGTACGCTTTATCCATCTCGCTTAGTGAAAGAGCTGCAGTCGAAATTGTTTACAGTAGCAGGTACAATGAATATTGTCACAAATTATGCTAATTTTTGAAGTGGTGTGGGTGCTGACTCCTAGTAGTATCAAAAATATGTTCAGGATTGTTTTGATAGCTGTAATTATAATTAAAAAATGTTGGTGGGGTGTATTGATTAATTTCTGTTAAAAGCTGTTCCTGTGTGTTACATGTAACAAACATGGTAAATATTTGTTTACAGTTTTGTTTAACAAACCATGCATTAAAGTTGAAGTGAAGTCACCAAAAAGGAAATAGGTGTATGGATATGTGATTTTGAGATTAAAGTTAGTCTTAAAATGTAAATAAAATGTGGAATGTGTCCTCAGAAAGAAAAAAAAAAAGAGTGTGGGTTTTAGGTCAGGCAGCTTAGGTTCTACTCCTGGCTCTGTCACTTACTGGCAGCATGACTTTGAGCAATAACCTTGACCTTAACTATCTGCGCCTTAGGCTCCCCATCTGTGCAGTGGAGATGGCAATCGTATCTTCATCGTATTCTTACATGGATGAAATAAAACACTACAAGTACGATGTTTAAAACTATGCCTGGTGTAAAGGAAATCCTCAGCCAGCATGAACTAGTTACCCTGTTTGTATCATTCTATTCACTGCAGCAAGTTGTCAGCCTACCTCTTCTGAATTGCCAGGGATCTCTAGCTAGTTTAGGGTTGCTCTCAAACCATTTACTATATTCTCAAGTCCCTGATGATTTTTAAATCAGCAAATACCTGTGTCAAAGCAATTTCTTGAAAGCATTATTACAGAAAGCACAATCTTAAGTTCTAATTTAGCCAATGAAATCAACACTTAACATGAAATGATATCAGATCAGTGTAAATACAGTGTCATCGAGAGCATTTTTCCAAGCTGAAGAATACCGGGAACATTTAAGAGATCAGGATGTTTTTAATCTCCTATATGAGATGACAAGCCGTTCTTATGCTGTGGTAAAATGCTCCTCCCTTTGGACACACAAAGAAGTTCATCTCATCTGAACTCATCTTTTCCTCTGAGTATTTCTTTAGGACTGCAAGGATGGACGAGTGTAATACCTTTCTCACCCATCAAAAACATCACAGCTGGTGCCCGGTGCCACAGCAGAGATCACACTGACCCTCCACCCTTCCTCTCTGAGCATTTCCCTCTTCCCTTTTCAGGGTGAAGCTCTTCCTTCAGGAGTTTCTAGATTTTTTTTCCCCCTAATCCAACATGTTCATTTGGGTTTGCTCACTTGACCTTGTGGAGATCCCCACAGCCACTGGGCATCCTAGGTGAATCTGGCCTTGGTTGGGCTCTGCCGAAGACAGTGGACTAAGTGTGAAGCAGCCTCTCGCCCTATACCCTTGCCTTCCCATCAGGACATTCTTTAAATTATAAGCATCCTTTTTAAAAAGAGGTATGAAGATGTATGAATCCATCCTTTTATTCACTGACTCTAAGAGTCAACTTTTCTAGTGCATATCCTCTTGCCAGCATAAGGATGAGGAGGGGAAGGAAGGGGTGTTAATTCCTTGTAGAGCAGAAACATTAGACTTGCTGTATCCAGGCTGAAAAAAACAAACAAACAAACAAACAAACAAACAAACAAACAAAAAATCACAGCTGGCACTCCTGGAATAAAAGATGAGCTACCAAGAGAAAAGCAAATGAACTGATTTAGTCAGATTGTTATGTGACATGGGAGCCTTCAGAAATGACACAGAAACTCAGAGAAAACTATTTTTATGCCTGGGATTGGTGACGAATGGACAGCTGTGTAAAAATGTGGAGGGGGAGGGACTAGACTTTGCCAAGCTTATATACATATCTTGACAACAAAGTAAGAAATACGATGGGACAAAAGGGTAAAGCATAATGGTAGCAGACGGCGAGCAGAACTCAGAGGGGCCTGTCCGGATTCTCCTTGGCCTTCCGGGGCCGTATTCCTTCTTCCCAGGGAGGGGCTAGGATCTCTCATGAATGAGGGTCTTATGACCTACTATCAGACTAGGTAAATTAGAAAAATCCTTTGGATCAGCTCCTACTCAGAAAGGTAAGGAAGGGTAGAATAATATTTCTAGGTTTTATGGGATGATTTGGGGAAGGGAAATTCCAATTTCTCTCTCTCCTTCTCTCTCTCTCTCTGTCTTAGATTTCTTTTCCATAGGGCACATGCACACGCTGGAGACAGAAATAGAGGGAAAGTGAGAAATCACCCTCCCCCCCATGGGGTATGGCCATGCTGGAACCTCTCCTCCATTCTCCTTTCGGGCACGCATGCACACACACCTGGTATGCTTTTCTAGCTAGAGTCCAGGACTCAAACGGCGGAGTCAGTCATGTGGGATACAGTGACTTCACCCACCATATCACCTGCTGGCCCCAGGGAGTTCTCATTTCTCCGGCTCATTTTGTGGGAGAGAGAGGGACAGGGATCAGGAGGGCATGAGAAAATCAGAAAGAGCTTTCCGCTAAGGCCTATTTTTCTTTCGTTTAAAGTACTCAGCATGTGAAAATGCCATACTTTAGGGTGTTGTTTTTCTGAGTGTCAATAGAAGTAATCAGTGCAGTTAGCTCACAAGTACACACACACACACACACACACACACACACAACCATTCTTTAATATTAAAAAGGAAAAGATACTTTTGAGAATAAAAAGATAAAATGCAAAATATGTCTAATTACGTTAATAAAATGTTATCACACTGGCCATAATTCATGGTGCCTTTTCCTTGAAATCCCATTATCAGAAGCCCTCATTGCTAATAGACCGATACTAAATATTCCTCAGGAACAGGGATGGAAGGCTGTACATCCGACAGCATGCCTAGAAAACCATTCATAGAAAACAATGCTTGTAATACTAGGAAAGATTCAGGGAAGGACAGTTAAGAATACAGAGTTATCCTACCTATGTCCAACTAGTAGGAAGGAAAAAGTTAGCATGGTCAAGAACGGTGAAGTGTCTGAAATTTTGACCCTTCCTAGCAACTGAAACATTTGTCTGCCACCCTTTCTGGGCTGTCGATAGAAGACATAAGATTCGTAGATCAGAAACATGAAATCTGTACTACTTACAGCAAAAGCAGTATACAGGTATCAGCATTTGTGTATCAGTTCTTGAGCCCTGATTTTCACAGAGAGAGTCCAAGAGGGCCGGAAAGCAGCTACATACACAGTGGGTTGTACTACAGGAGAGGAACCCTGAGCCGAGGGAATGTGAGCCTCCTATAACGAGTACTAACTATATGTCTGCCCTTCACTCTGGGAACAACGTTATTGTTATGATTCTAGACAGTAAATATGCCAGCCTTTTACTTCAGAGGAAGACATTATTTCTACTTTTCAAGGCTACTCATTGTCCCAATATCTTTGATCCAGTCAGTGCCCCGATCACAAGATGTACAGAAACTCTGGCAACTCGTGGAGAACTGTCTTCCAACAGTTATCAATAAACACTCTGTCACTCCTTTGAATGCTCAGATGCCATATCTGTCGTATACCAGTTGCAACTATTTCTATAAGAATGTGTCAACCCCAGAGGCCAGCAGGAATCTGTAAAAGCAAGAGAACTGTTCCTCAGCATAGGGGAACACGGCTACGCTATTACCAGTGTGAATGGGCATTCTTTGGCCTATTAAAAATGAAAAGCACTCTATTATGACTGAAGTATATAAGAAGAGTAACTGAAGAAAACAGCAGGTGGCTTATTTTGGTTAACAGTCATCACAGGTGTTAATAGTCTGTAATTCCTCTCTCTTCCCAAGGAGAACATACTTATGATGGTTCTGCAATCTTTGACTGTAGAATAACAATTAAAATACTCTATTCTGTGGGATTTTATCTTTCTGGAAATATGGATAGGTATGACAAAGGAATCAGTGAAAGGAATTTGGAGTGATACTAGGATTAGAAAAGTAAAACAGTATTTTTAGTGTAGGACTTCTCGTAGCCATAAGCATGTTAACATGAATTGTGAATTTCCAAGAGTGATATAGTGTTTCCCAAGCAAATTTGATCACAGGTCTCTGTTTCTTAGAATATCACAAGAGATAGAGTGCTTTAGAAAGCTACCTAGAAATGGGACCAGCAGTTGGCGTAATGGCTATGTCGCTGGACTCCCATGTAGCTGACCACGGTATGAGTCACAGGCCCAGTGGCTTAATCCAATGCCAGCTGTGTGTGCGTTCGTGCCCAAGATCCCGAGAGGAGAATGGAGGAGAAGGGATTGCGGCATGGACATCCCCCTGGGGAGTGATTTCTCACTTTCTGTCTCTCTGGCGAGCACCTGTGCCCTATAACAAAAACCTCTCCAAAAAAAAAAAAAGAAAGAAAGAAAGAAAGAAAGAAAGAAAGAAAGAAAGAAAGAAAGAAAGAAAGAAGGAAGGAAGGAAGGAAAGAAGGAAAGGAAGGAAGGAAGGAAGGAAGGAAGGAAAAGAAAGCTGCCTAGGATCACCTCTCTAGAGGAATGGCCCTCACTCACTGGCCATAGATCGCAGAGGACAGTTGTACTTTGAGAAAGGATGGTTGACTGTCTGCTCTGCCCTAGACTGATTTCTTGTAGAGAGTAGTTAGCCCCCAAGGATGCCTTCTCACTTCCTTGATTAAATTCTGGAGCCTACATATATTGTTGACAGAAATCGAAGGAGGTTAAATATGTATCATTTTAAGTTCGATGTGAAAAATGTTAGCATTGAATAAGCCTCAAGAAATAATTTATCCCAACCCCTTCACTTTCAGATAAGGACTGAAGATATTAAAAGAATCATACCACAGGACCAGCAGTTAGCTTAATGGCTATGTCGCTGGACTCCCATGTGGTCGATCGTGGTTCAAGTCCTGGACCTGGTGGCTTAAACTCACTCTGGGCACATGTGCGTGCATGCCCAAGATCCTGAGAGGAGAACGAAGGAGAAGGGATTGCGGCGTGGACATCCCCCCTGGGGGGCGATTTCTCGCTTTCTGTCTCTCAGTCTCTGTCTTTCTGGAGAGCCTGGCGAGTGCATGTGCCCTATAGCAAAAACCTCTCCAAAGAAAAAGTCATCCCAAGTCACAAAGATATTCGTTGAAGGAGCCTGACTGAAACATAGGTCTCATTAATCCCAGTCAGTACTCTGTTCACTAAAAGCAGCAGAAGTAGCCGTTACTAATCACTATCACTGACACTGAAAAGGAAAACCACACTTTGTTGTTGTTCCTAGAGAGGCCAAAAAAAAAAAAACCCACATGATTTTAATTCAGGAAATTAAGAAATGACCTTCAAAAATACTCAAAAAATACATTGTATGTCACTATGGGTATTGGCTTTAATTGAGAGCACGTCTGAGTACGGCTATAGCATTTTCCAAATATACAAAATACTGACCACGATCATTTTCCAAAGAGAATCATGTTTATGCGAATAAACAAGAGCGTCTTCAATTTCACTACCCCGATAAGGTTTCTTAAACCTTCGATTTTCATGCCTCAGAGAGCAGCTTCATGGTCAAAAGAAAGAAACGATTCCTTAGGCTTAAAATAAGATGCTTTGTCAGGGTTGATGCCACTGAAATTTGAAGCAATTCAATGTTCGCTGTGATCTAAGAGGTTCCATGGTACCCTGTAGATGCACAGTAAGACGTGGTGTTTATAAAAGACCAAAAAATTTGAGTCCTGGGAAGAACGAGTTATCTTTCTTAGGAGGTACCCTGCAGATGCAGGGTAAGTAAGACGTGGTGTTTATAAAAGACCAAAAAATTGAGTCCTGGGAAGAACGAGTTATCTTTCTTAGGAGGTATTCATTCATGTATTTTTTTTAATAAATAAAGTTCTAAAGTATTTAAAACTGTTTCATTGTCTCTAAAATAATTTACTTTGTGGCTAGAGCCAGTAATTTGTCAGCTTAATTAATGAGTTAGTACATAACAAAGTTATTAGAGCAATGGCTGTAGGTACTTAATGAACAGCAAGCAACTATTATTTAGTAATGTGATTAAAGCAGTGATGTTTAGGTACAAAAATAAAGTTACTCCTGAGAATGTCAAGCTAATTGTTTTTAACTTGACGTTTATACTACATATTTTTACAGGAAACACACACACACACACACACCTATTTTCTCTCTACTATTAAAACCAACACATCTAGCCACCAAATGCGTGGGCTTCCCCACTTCCTCTCTGCACCAGTTCGACTCTCAGCAGACACCACCTTGATCCCCTATAATTTAACTCAGTGCGGACACTACCTATTTGGAAATAGCATCGGACCCCACAGATAGATCCCATAAGCCTGCTCTGCCAACCCCCAACTTCAATCGCAAGTGGCAGGTTCTCAGCTAATCCACCACTGACTACAAACTGGGGTTCCTACAATCCCCTATTTAGGCTCATTTGCTATAATGGCCCACAGAACGTAAGAAGAGAGTTTACTTTCTAGATTATTGTTTTTTTTATCATTTATATATATTTTTAGAGAAATTTTCGCTATGGGCACATGTGCTCACCCGAGAGGCAGAAAGCAAGAAATCATTCCCCCGGGGGGGGGGGGATGGCCACACTGTGATCCCTTTTGGGCATGCACACATATACATCCAGTGAGTTGTAAGTCACTGGGTCTGGGATGCGAACTGTGGTCATCTAGGTGGGAGTCCAGTGATGTAACCATTACACCATCTGCTGGTCCTGATTATTGGCTTTATTAAAGGGTAGGGTAGGAATGAACAGCTGGATGAAGAAAACACGGAGCAAGACCCAGAACTTGAGCACAGGAGTTCTGGTGCCTCGGAATTTTGGTGTACACCAACCTTCTAGCACATGAATTTGTCTGGTCCATTAACCTGGAAGCTCTCCCAAACATGTCCTTTTGGGTTTCTGTGGAGGCATCATTATATAGATGTGATCAATTAAGTTGGTCTTTAGTCCCCTGCCCTCTGGGAGGCTAGGGGTGGAGTCAAAAGTTCCGACTCTCTTATCACATAGTTGGTTTCAGTTGCAACCAGGCTCTTATTTGGTGGTTTCCAAATAAGAGAAAAATCACCTTATTAACATAAACTCTGGTGTGGCTAAAAAGGGTTTGTTACAGCTAACAAAAAGTGCTCTTCTTTTACCTTATATCACCATATATCATCACAATAAATATTTTTTGAAACTTATCTTTTTTTTTTTGAGAGGTTTTCGCTATAGGGCACATGCACTCGCCAGACAGACAGAGAGAGACAGAGAGACAGAAAGCGAGAAATCACCCCCCAGGGGGCATGGTCACGCTGCAATCCCTTCTCCTCCATTCTCCTCTCGGGATCTTGGGCACGCACGCACACGCGCCTGGCGTGAGTTTTAAGCCACCAGGTCTGGGATGTGAACCACGGTCGACTACGTGGGAGTCCAGTGACATAGCCATTACGCTAACTGCTGGTTCCCGAAACTTATCTATTATTGGCCCATCTGAACAATAAATAATTCTAGGAATTAGATTCTCTGCCCAATTTATTTCATGTTGCCTAAACTCAGACCCACAGGCAGATTATGGTCTTTCATTAAGAAGTTCGTTTTTAGCCATAAAGTGCTTTCCAGTTACCCAGTAATCTGTAAAACCATCTCATGGAGGCACATTTGGGGTGTGCACACACCAGTGTTTTCCCACATGAATACATTTTCAAGAATTACTACTGAAAAAATAGATCATTAAACTTACTAAATATACCTGATGGATTACATTTAAAATTAAAGATTGCTTTTCCATAAGATTGAGTACTGATTAATATTAGAACTTTGAAATTACACTTGCCTATGTCCAAATCCCAAGTCTTTCATTCATTGGTCATATGACCTTTGGCCAGCCACTTGATTATAACAGACCTCAGTTTTCTCCTTTGTCAGTAAGAGAAAATAAAATGGCCTATTTAATAGCTATGTGATTAAATGAGACAATGCACGTAAAACAAGAATTTAGGACAAAATCATAAGACAATATTACTTCCAAAGAAATTTTTACCAGTTAGTGAGACCAAATAATTATGTCTCAAGGGATGGGCCATATATAAGGCTGATTTTAGAAGAATTGGAGCCAAAGTTTTATAGTACCCTTTTTTAGGTCTGTGGCACCACCAACCCCCTGGTACAAATCCAATTGCCATTTTAGGGTCAAGACCCCCCTGGTTATTTTTAGCCAGAGTATGTGTGTGCTCATCAGAGACAGAGACAGACAGAGAGAGGAGGACATTGAAAAAGCTTCCCTGATGGGGAATGGTCATGCTGCAATTCCTTTTCCTCCATTTCTCCTGCTCACTAGGATTTTGGGCATGCACACACATGTGCCCAGTGTGTTTTTCAAGCCCCTGGGCCTAGGAATCAAACCACCCTGCTGGCCATGTGGGATCTAGCTGCCTTAACCAACAGGGCACAAGACTGGTCTCATGACCACTTTTAACCACATTATCCTGCAAGCGAATTTCTGCTCAAAGGAAGTTTCCTCAGGAATATTTCATTCTCCCTGACTCAGTATTTTTAATAACACAGAGTCAAGGATTTCCAAATTGTTGCTAAAGGTGGGTTGTATTATGCAGCTATTAATTCAGAAGGTGCTAGTGTTTGCAAATGTTAACAGCTGAAGCTTAAAGAACAACAGTGTTTCCCCTTAGCTCAGTTCCTTTACAGGAAGCTCAAAAATGTTCTGGGGAGCAGATGTGCATGAGGTGGATAGAGAATGCAGAATAAAACTCTGCTGGTGGGTTTGGTTTCGAATTTAGATTTTACTTTCACTATTACCCAGCAAGACCAACTGCCACAAACTTCAAAACAGAAATACCAGGTTGGTTGTGAACAATCTCAACATCAAAAACTCAGGGTTGAAGCAGGCAAAGAGAGCTAATATATAATTTTCATATAAATTCTTTTTGAACTAAAGAGTTCAGATTTTAGAGCCTGTAGGATAATAAAAATTATGGTGTAAGTCAGAATCAGTACAAGAAATTGAACTATTTTTAAACTTAACTCTTTTAACATTGGCTACCTGGTTCTGTGCTAGGTGTTGACAACCGACACAGGGATGAAAAAAGATACAGTTTCTGCCCTGGGGAAGCTGTAGTAAAGACAGAAATGACAGCACATCACGGAAAGTGCAGAAATAAAGGTGAAAACTAAATGCCTGAGTGCACCAGAAAGGGAGGATTATTCACAGAGAAGGAGGTTTTTCCATTAGGCTCTCAAGGAATGATACAGTTCTGCAGGGTTTTCCTGTAGGTAACAACAAAATCACAATGGAACCTAATTATCATGTCCATAACTGACTAGAAGGGTGGCAGACAATCCTTCTGAGTCTTACCACAACCTAAAGAGTAGATGTGTTCCAATAGACAGATGAGGAAACCAAGGTTCAAAGATTAAGAAGCCGAGGGTCACATGGCTAGTGATGCAGGATTAGAGCTCAGAATTATACCATTTAAAATTCCTTGCCATCGCCTCACGCTGCCCAGAAATACCTACCTCTGCTCCCTACTGTCAACTAGTCATAATTAACTCAACTCGGTGGGGTCCGAGTGTGGAACTCACTCTGGAGGTTTATCCAGAATGCCAAAGTGGTTTTTCAAAATGAGTGAGTATAAAGTGAAAGGATGGAGACTGTCTTCCCAATTCACCTAGCCCACAATACCCTGTCGTTCCTCTGAATTCCAAACACATTTAGTTCAAGATGGTTTATTCTGGTTCATATATATGCCAGATCCCCTTTCCAAGCAACCAAAAAAGTCTAAGGGTTATTACCCTACTTCAGGGGCCGGCATTCACCCAAATGGACTGACTGCTGATTCGCCCAGTGTTTTCAGAGAGCTTGATAAGTGTTGATTTGAGCTAGGCTGGCTGAGGTGAGATGACTAAGAAATGCTAGAAAATAAGGTGAATTAAGCAATAGGTAGAGACTTCAAAAGTTCATGGGGGGAAAAATAAAGTAAAAGCTTATTCTGGAAATTACAGTAAGTTTATTGTGGTGCAAAAATAAATTGAAATCTATACTCTACTCTTTCCATATTATACATTTTCCTTGAACGTTGTGAAGCCCTCTCATATAAATGTTGTGGTTTTTAGACTAGTAACTCTTAAACTTTATATGTACACGTGAATCATTTGCCTGCACCTGGAGAACTGTTCAGCTCACTCTATTAGAAGGCAAACACAGAGTACCAGAAATATAGTACAATAAAACAATTTAGAGGGAGGCTCAAATAAAAGGGGGATTCTTTTTTTTTTTTTTCACATTTTTGCCATGGGGGTACATGTGCTCATTGGTGAGAGAAAGAGGGAAAGTGGGAATCACCCTTCAGGGTGGATGGCCATACCGCAATCCCTTCTCCATTCTCCTCCAGGGATTTTGGGCATGCGCACACACATACCAAGTGTGTTTTTCAAGTTGCCAGTTTGGGACTTGAACCATGGAGTTGGTATGTGAGAGTTCAGCACCTTAACCACCAGGCCACCTACTAGTACCTAGAAGGGGATTCCGTATTTCCAAAGCCTGTTACTGTTCCTAGTTCTTTTGTTTTCAGGGCAATGACAAGTAGTAAATACAGTAACAGCTACTACGTGAGTACTTACAAAGTAATCGGCGCTGTTCTTGGTGCTTGAAGCATGTTATCTAATGCAGCACCCTGCAGTACTTATACTTCTATTGCTAATGATTGGGGTGTAGGGGAGGAATAAAAAGAAACAATAACTTCCTAAATTTTATCAGAAAAAGCAGGGATTTAATCCTGACTCACCTGAGTTCAAAGTCTAGGGCTCAATGGTTCTTTGACACTGGGTAGCATGGGAGTATCTCAGGGATACCTCAGTGCAGTCTGGTGCCTATGGAAAGATGGCCTTGCACCTCAGAAGCACTTGCAGAATAAGGCCTTCCACGGGAGCTCTGTGCCCTCAGCGCTTGCCTCACTGAGTGCTGAAATCCAGGTAAGGCATGTAAGAGTTGGAGTTAGCCTCAGAGACTATTTTTGCAGCCACCTGGGGGCTTACACGGTACTTGCCTTTTTTTTGTTTATTTTTATTTTTTTTATAGCAACTTGCTAAAGTCAGCCTCTGCCTTTTTCCTAGAGATTCTCTAGGAATTTTTCTATCTGCTGACTAGCAGGAAGGCCCCACCCTAGATTTTTGTCCTGATCTAGATCAATGTAGGCTGGTATTAGAGTCATCTCCTAATGCCTGAAAGATTTAAGTTTATCTTCTAGGAAGGCCATCCAAGAGCACCAGAATTGGAAAAAAAATGTAGTATTTTGCTGGATGAGCAGGGAAATTCAGTTACAAGCACGAGAGAACAGCTTTTGGGCAGATTTTCTTTCCATTTTGACTTGTAAGTAAAATAGGGTAATTGAGGTGACTGCTTTCTGAGGACTGGCTGTGAACAGACTATGCTGTGAATGACTACTAGGTTGTCTATCATCTCTCTGCTCACATCCACTGGTCTTTTCCGGACTGCCAGGAAAAAGCAAGAGATTAATTTCTGGTACATTTAGAATACTGTGCAAAAAGTATTGCTAAAGCATTCCCAGAAGACTCTGTAGCACTTAATCTTATCTGTACTCCCTCACTAGCCCTCCCACTCCGCCACCTCCCCTGCCACCCTGGGCCGAAGGTTTTCCATAGCGGGAGCTGCTAGCTCTCAAGATGTCAGTTTGTCTTTTCCTTCTGAAATCGGGCGGGAGAACGGAAAACAGAAAAACAGAATTCGGATGAACAAATGAGGGACACTCCTACCCCCTTACTCTTCAAACAACAGGTGGTTTCAACGTGCACCATCAACTCGTTTATGCACTGCACGAAATGGTAGGCGGAGCATCCACACTAAGTCTCTCCGGAACCTGCTGCTGGGCGATCCCCGTGCAGTTCTGGCTCTGTCGGGACAGAAGGAGATCCCTGCGGGAGACGAGATGCGGTTGTCCCGGGACTCCAGGACTGCGCGGTCCAGGGCTATTGGGTTTTGCCTCTCCCTTTTTTCGACTCCCTGGGTGCGTCCCACCATCTCCTCCCACCCTTCTGTCTTTAAGCGGAGGAGTTCCCTCCATCCCGACCTTCCCCGTTCCGGCCCTCGGAGGAGTTTCCAGGGGGCTATTTTCAGTGGTGGCTGCTGGGGTGTACCTCACTCCCGCGAGGA
>NW_006159453.1:4143178-4144273 GCF_000334495.1 Tupaia belangeri chinensis | reverse complement strand
GGGAAAGAGCAGTTACAAGCACGAGAGAACAGCTTTTGGGCAGATTTTCTTTCCATTTTGACTTGTAAGTAAAATAGGGTAATTGAGGTGACTGCTTTCTGAGGACTGGCTGTGAACAGACTATGCTGTGAATGACTACTAGGTTGTCTATCATCTCTCTGCTCACATCCACTGGTCTTTTCCGGACTGCCAGGAAAAAGCAAGAGATTAATTTCTGGTGCATTTAGAATACTGTGCAAAAAGTATTGCTAAAGCATTCCCAGAAGACTCTGTAGCACTTAATCTTATCTGTACTCCCTCACTAGCCCTCCCACTCCGCCACCTCCCCTGCCACCCTGGGCCGAAGGTTTTCCATAGCGGGAGCTGCTAGCTCTCAAGATGTCAGTTTGTCTTTTCCTTCTGAAATCGGGCGGGAGAACGGAAAACAGAAAAACAGAATTCGGATGAACAAATGAGGGACACTCCTACCCCCTTACTCTTCAAACAACAGGTGGTTTCAACGTGCACCATCAACTCGTTTATGCACTGCACGAAATGGTAGGCGGAGCATCCACACTAAGTCTCTCCGGAACCTGCTGCTGGGCGATCCCCGTGCAGTTCTGGCTCTGTCGGGACAGAAGGAGATCCCTGCGGGAGACGAGATGCGGTTGTCCCGGGACTCCAGGACTGCGCGGTCCAGGGCTATTGGGTTTTGCCTCTCCCTTTTTTCGACTCCCTGGGTGCGTCCCACCATCTCCTCCCACCCTTCTGTCTTTAAGCGGAGGAGTTCCCTCCATCCCGACCTTCCCCGTTCCGGCCCTCGGAGGAGTTTCCAGGGGGCTATTTTCAGGGGTGGCTGCTGGGGTGTATCTCACTCCCGCGAGGAGCCGCGACAACCGCAGGCACAGCCGCCCGGGATTTTCCGCGCATTGTTCGGGATGGGGGGCGGGGTACGAGACGCAGTGGGTCAACCGGGCCGAGCGCGCGAGGTGGGCGCCTCGCAGGCAGGAGTGGCCTGGTCTCGGGGTGGCGGGAACACTTTCTCCTGGTCAGAGGGCGGCAGCCCTCTCTGCGGGTCTCCCCGCCGGGTGGTCTCTGCAGGGTAGGAAGTCCCCG
>NW_006159453.1:4113432-4142918 GCF_000334495.1 Tupaia belangeri chinensis | reverse complement strand
CCGCCGCAGAGTCCGGCTCGGGGACAGCTCACTGCTCCCCAGCGCCTCTCCAGCTGGCCGCCTCGCGCCCAGAGGTAAGGGCAGGGGACCCGCGGAAGGATGCAGAGGGCCACCCGACTCGGTCCGCTAGGCGCGCCGGAGCCAGGACTCGCCCGCCTCGCTCGCGCCCAGCCTCCTCCCGGCTCTCCCACAGGCAGACTGTGGGCGCCTGCCCTGAGCGTGGTCCTTAGAGCCATCCGCCGCTACAGCTCGAGAAGCCGCCAACCATCCCACGCTGGCCCCGGCGTCGGCACGAGGGACCCCAGCCCCGCTCCAGGCTCAGCGTGGCCGCCGCAGGTTCTGCGAGCTGGGCGGCGGCGGGAGTGGAGGGGCACACCGGGAGAAACGCGGCCGGGGCCGGGGGCGGGAGCAACGCGGCCGCGGCCGGGGGCGGTCGCGTTCTCGCCTGTCTCAAAAACCTCTTACGCCCCCGGGGCCTGCCCTTTCTGGTCTCTTCTCCTCGCACCACCCCCGAGTACCTGAAGTTAGCACTTTGGGAGGAGAGGAATTTGAAGGTCTCCGAAGGGAACCGAGAGCACCGTCTGCTCACCTGCAGGACCAGAGCGGGGAGGGGAGTTGAGCCGAATCGGGTGGGCCCCAGAAGCCAGGTGTCTAGGCCAGTGGTTGAGGCCAGGACCGCTGCCTTCATCCCAAACCGAGCTCGCTGCTCTTCCCTTTCGGGCGGGTTCCCAGCCAGGAGGTGGCTGCGGATGGAGTTAGCGACTCAGAAACCTTAGGATGTGCTCTGCAGACGCTGAAGCCTTTCTGGGCTCCCTCGGCCGGTGGTTCCCTCCCCCACCCAGCCGGTGTACATCGGATGCCACAGTTTCTTTGAATCTCCTACCTACCTGGCTTTGCAATTGCCAGACACCAACCCCACAACCTCATGCACGTATTTCAGAGTGTTCTGGCCAGACTTCATTTGGTTTCAGATTCTTTGGGCATTTGAACAAACCAGTTGGGAAATATTTTTAAATTCCCATCCTCTTTAAGCTAAATAATAATAATAATAATAAGAAGAAGAACCAATCAGTCTTTGTAGAGTGAGGAGTTTGGGCAGAGAAAGGCTTGAATTGCCCTATTTTATGCAGCTTTTGAGGGAGGGAATAGGTAAATCACTGTCCTGGCTTCCTCACATACTACTTACAAGAAGCGAGTGTAAGTGTTAGTGTAAAAGATGTACCCTTAAAGTGGTCACATTTCCGGACAGGTGTATGGTGGTTTCCTAAGGCATGGGCTGGGCTCCAGCATGAACAGTCATTAAGATGTCATGTGGATGAGATAGGAGTAAAAGCGAGGGTGGTTCACTTAGCAGATACCGTAAAATCGCCAGCACCAATAAGATCTACATTTACACATACACTTCATGTCTTCATCCTCTGTGGAAAACCTGTAAAGCCAAAAAGTAATCTGAACTTGAGAAAATTGTCTCAGGTTCATAAACCATGTGTTGGGTTGTGGACAAACATATAGGTTAGGTGTATACAACTCTCATCTACAATTACTTGAATTTCTTGTGACTTGCTTAACTAGGAAGAGCCAAGGGTGTAACCCTGATTTGCTTTACTTGGGAAAGATTAGCTTAAATCTTGTCTTGGGATCAGTTTATTGTTTCCTTTGAAAGGGAGTTGGGGGGCAGTTTCTCAAGGGTGGATTATTTTCTGTGGTTTACATAATAAACTGATCACAGATAGTGTCTACCAGCCCAATGATTGTATCAGGTAGCAAGCATATTTAATATTTTTCTTGTCAATAAAAGTATAAAGCTTTTCTTAATGGTGCTAATCGCTTATTTCTCAGAGACTAGGCGCTTTATTTAATGAAATGTGTTTTTTTTCTTTTTTTTGGGAGAGGTTTTGGCTATAGGGCGGTGCACTTGCCAGACAGAGAGAGACAGAGAGACAGGAAGTGAGAAATCACCCCCCAGGGGGGATGGCCATGCCACAATCCCTTCTCCTCCATTCTCCTCTTGGGATCTTGGGCACGCACGCAGACGTGTCTGGCGTGAGTTTAAGCCGGCGGGTCCAGTACTCGAACCACAGTCGACTACATGGGAGTCCAGTGACATAGCCATTACGCTAACTGCTGGTCCCATGAAATGTGTTTTTAAAGGAGATGCTTTTCATGGAAAAATACATTAGAAACTGTAAGAGGAGTGAATGAAATTTTTCCACTTATATGAAGTTCATCTTTTAAAAACAATACCAAATTAGACATTTTTCAGACTCTAAGGTCTCCAATTTTTACCAAATTGGCACTAAGTTTTTTTAAAAGAATGATTAACTTAATTTAATTTATTTATTCATTCATTTATTTTAACTTTACAAGAGAGGGATACAGAGAGAGAGAGAAAGTGAGAAAGCAAGCCACCAGGTCCGGGACTCAAACTGTGGTCGGCCATGTGGGAGTGTCCAGTGCCTTAACCACCATGCCACCTGCTGGTCCCCACCATTAATATTTTTAATAGTCTGTAGTATCTTATGTTATAGTCGCCTATTAACATTATAATAATGTCCAAGTTTAAAGAGAAAGGAGGTGGTAACTATACTTATTTTGTCAATAACTGTGAATGATTTGATGATACAATGATTTAATATGGCACATTACTAATAATATAGTCTAGCTGTGATTAACACTCATTATCTCATATTCTTATAACAAAACCTTTAGTAGACGGTGCCAACCACATCTTACAGCAGAAGCTCGCCATTTGTAACTTGCCAAAGACCGTACAGTTCAGTTAATGCCCGAATGAGGCCAAGCCTCCATAGACTTAGCAATGGACCCTCTTCTGTTATCCGAGGTTGCTGCTTTTCTTTAAACACAGATGCGCTGTGACCTGACTGGAATGACTGTGTGAGGAAAGGAAGGTCTCGAAGTAAAGTCAGCTCTCTAGTGTTTTCTGCATAACTAGTACATAGCAGGATTAGAATTTGGAATCCAGGCCACCTGTCCTTACCACTGAGCTCTATTAAATGACTGATAAAGAGAACAAACTTTAAAAAAAAAAGTTTATTTATTGATCTCTTCCTTGAGAGAAGGAGAGAAAAAGAGACAGTTACCCCCAACAAGGTGTTCCCACTATGGTCCATACCAGTCTCAGCCAGCCTGGTTTACGGGCACACACATGGGCTCTGGGAGGGCCTGGAGTGTGAACTCAGGACCTTGCCTATGTGAATCCAGTTGGATTATTGCTGTGTAATACCTGACCCCAGGAGCTCTGTCATTAGATGCACTTTGGCCTATCAGCTATTCTCATCCACCTGATCATAATGGTCTCATGGCTGCATCATACCTCTAAGAATTTATGTTCTGTCCCTTAAAGTGTTCTCTTTATCCCCAGTCCTGGATCACTCATGGAAGCATATTACAACCAGTGAGGGTGACATTACTCGGGAGATATCCTTAAATCCACTTAATTTCTGTCAAAATATAAATCAGAGGCCAGCCAGTGGCACAAGGGTGAAACACATTGCCCTGTGAGTCTGTCTGATGTGGGAAGGTTCCAGGTTCCAGTCCAGAGATCTCCCTGCTTATGCCAGGTAGGAATAAAAGTGATGGTTCTTTTCAAGGGTGACTGAAGCTGGGGGTGGATCACAGTGTCAGGGCTCTGTTGAGGTGCTGTTTCTGTCTGTCTCACTCATGGAAGAAATAAATATATAAACCTTAGACATAAACCAATAAATAAAATATAAATCATTCTAGATTGGCATAGAGTAAAGAACATGGCCTCGAGATATGACAAGCTGGTATCAAATTTCGGCTCTGCTGCACTGTAGGTGTGCAAATGAGCTGACTTTATGGAACCTCTCTGAGCCCCAGTTTCCTCGTGTGTGATGGAGTTAGTAAAGCCCAATTAGCTGGATTGCTGTGCTGATGAAATGTAATACTGTGTATAAAGGACAGCTCCAGGGACCAGCACTTGGCATAATGGCTGTGTCGCTGGACTCCCATGTAGTCAACCACGGTTCGATTCCTGGATCCCGTGGCTTAAACTCATGCCGGGTGCGTGTGCGTGCGTGTCCAAGATCCCGAGAGGAGAATGGAGGGGAAGGCATTGTGGCGTGGCCATCCCCTGTGGGGGGTGATTTCTCGCTTTCTGTCTCTCTGTCTCTCTCTGTCTTTCTGGCGAGCGCATGTGCCCTATAGCAAAAACCTCTCCCCTCCAATCAGTCAATCAATCAATCAATCAATCAATCAATAAATCAATCAATGAATGACAGCTCCAGCCTTGCAGTAGGTTCTCAGTGAGGGTTAATACCAGGGTCCCTAACACTGATGGGAATTTCTGCTGTACCTCATGTGTATATATTTCACATGCATGTAGTGATTAGTCAGTGCTATCAGTGACTCACTCATCTTACAGCCACTTGGAGGTCTGATCTAGTTTTTAGCATCTTTAACTTTGGAATCATGTCCTTTTATGGAAGTCTTGAGTTAGAAGCATATGCTCACCTTTTGTAGTTTCTCCTTTGCTTTACTCTGCATAGTTTTTAGAACTTTACTAGCAGTATTTCAATGGATTGGAATTTGTACTTTTTGGCAAACACACTTTCCTGTTTTCTGCTTTTCATGGTCTCTGCCTTGCTTATCAGTCAGGGTATAATGACAACGTCATTATCTCCCCACTACATACCTAACCCTTTATCGAGCCTCTACCAGTTGAAATTCTCCATCTCCTACAAGGCTCAACCTAAATTCCACCTCCTTCCTGAACCCATATTGCCACTCTCTAAATCCTTTGTGGTTCACTTACAGTTCAGACAACTCGTCCCTCTAATGATTTTTTAAAACACAATTTTCCAGGGAAAGATCGTAAACTCTTTGAACTCAGGGACACTTTCTATTTCTTCATATTATTTGCTTAGCATAAAACATACATGGTTTGCGCCAGCCAGGTGGAATGGTGGTTAAGGCAGCTACATCTGACATGACTGACTGCATGATTTGAGTCCCAGACCTAGAGGCTTGAAAAACACACTGGGCACTGTGTATGCATGTGCAAGATCACAAGAGGAGAGCATAGGAGAAAGGATTGTGATAGAGCCATCCCCCTGGGGGACAATTTCTCACCTTCCCTCTCTCTCTGGTGAGTGCATGTGCACTATAGCAAAGACTAAAAAAAAGGCAATGATCCAAAAAATAAAGAAAAACAAGTGCTGGCAAGGCTGTGGTGAAAGTGGAACTTTCCTACACTGTTGGTGGGAATGTAAATTAGTACAAACACTATGGAAAACAATATGAAGGTTCCTCAAAAACCTACAGATATGGCCCAGTAATCCCACTCCAGGGTATTTACCCAGATGATAGGAAAGCATGCAGGCATAAAAAAATCATTTGCAGGGAACCAGCAGTTAGTGTAATGGCTATGTCGCTGGACTCCCATGTAGTCGACTGCGGTTTGCGTCCCAGACCCAGTGGCTTAAAACTCACGCCGGGCGTGTGTGCGTGCATGCCCAAGATTCCGAGAGGAGAATGGAGGAGAAAGGATTGCGGCGTGACCATCCCCCCTGGGGGATGATTTCTCGCTTTTTGTCTCTCTGTCTCTCTCTGTCTGGTGAGCGCACACGCCCTATAGTGAAAACCTCTCAAAAAAAAAATCACTTGCATATTCATGTTTATTGTAGCATTATTTGCAATTGCTAAGACATGGGTCAACCTAAATGTCCAAGAACAGATGACTAGATTGAAAAAATGTGTCACATATACACTATGGAATACTGCTCAGCCATAGAAAACAATGAGATCCTGATGTTTGATGCAAAGTGGAGAAATATAAATTATTTAATGCTAAGCAAAGCAAGCCAGACTATGAAAGACAGACATTGTATGTCCTCACTCAGTATATACCTAATGTCTGCACTCTATGGCAGAAACTGAAAGATTTGAAGGTATAATAGCAGGGAGAGCAAGCTTAGATACCAGAAACCGTTCAGGAAAGGGTGGGTAGTGTGTGTGTGTGTGTGTGTGTGTGTGTGTGTGTGTGTGTGTGTAGGGGGCGAGGGTGCTCAGGAAAAAACAACAACACATGCATGCTGGGAAAAACCATGTTGCAAGCTGTAAAGATGTATGATGATTCAATTAAAAGGTAAAAATAAAGAAAAAAGAAAAACTAAAAAATACTTTTAACTCACAGACAGTTTCTATTTCCTGAATAAAAGACATACCAGATATTCTAAGAGAGATCTTTATAATAATTAGGAAAGACACCCAAATTACTTTTCTGTATTAGATACTTGTTCATGGCACCTTTCTCATTATTTTGAGAATTGTTCATACCAGCCTTCTCTACCGATTTAACTATTAAATTTACTAGAAGACTATAGTTCTTCAACAAACCCTTGGCCATAAGGTACCATATAAAACAATAATGTTTCTTTAATAAATTGCTCCTGGGGTTGTATAATAATATCACTAGGTTGTAAATATATTAGCACATCAAGTGTATGTTTGAATAGTCTGGCATTTTAGATGGGATGATGGTCCAGCTGGGTTTCTTTAATTACGGCAGTATTTACCTGAGAGGAAGTTATGCTTGCCTTGGAGACAATGGTAAGATAATGACCAAGGAAGATTTCAGACCACGTTGAGTGGGAATGGGAGTGATCGTGGCAAAGTGTGGAAATTGCAACCAGAAATGAGCTTCATCAGAGACTTAGCACAGGCAAGAGACTCGGACATTCTCACTACAAATACAAGGGATGGAAAACATTAAAAGGGAGAGGAAAAAGAAGCAAAACATGACTATAAAATGGTTTGACTTGAGCCTGCTAGATATCAGCCATTCCTGGACTGTAAAAATAGGAGAGAGACTCTGGGGTCAAGATGGGCAAGAAAGGAGAGAAACTGATGCAACCTTGAACATCTAGCACTTTAGTCAACTCCTACTTGCTCCCAGGGCCAGCACAGAAGGCAGGAGGCTGATTTCAGGGCATTGTTTAGGGTAGAAAATTTGGCAGGAAATATTGAAAATTTCAAATGACTAAGCTCTTTTCCAATATCACACATGAAACCAAATACACCCTGGACTGAATACTTAGAAGCGTAACATACTATCACAAATTTTGGGGTGTGAATTTAGTTTCACTTCCTGGTGTTGGATGGGTGTCTTTTAAAAATATGGCTCTAGGGGCAGAAGAAGGCACAGTGGTAAAACACAATACCACAAGGCTGACCTTTGTGAGCAGTTTCCGGGTTCATGTCCGGAGAACTTCCTGAATATGCTAGGCACACTTGTGCACATGGTCTGGGGCTGGCAGAAGTTAGAGAAAGAGCACAGCATCCAGACCCTGATGGGGGTATGGTCTCTGTCTGTCTCTCTCATGCACATAAAAGAAATAAATGAATAAACTTAAAAAGAATTCTTAAAAATTACATTATATCTAACTGAATGGCAGTTGATTGAGAAATGGTAATTTGGGTACAGAAAGTGAATAGGGTTCAGGGAAAAAAGGGAAGAATCGACAGAATTAAAAAATCAATTTTAAGCAGGACATTTTAAAGATTAGGAAGGTAGCTGTTCCAGATGACTGAAGTATTTTGAGTCAAAGGAATCTAGAAGAGTTTTAAATATTCTTTCAAGAACCTTCCTAAGGACTCCAAAAAACAAAAGCTTTTTGTACATCAGAGAAGATTGGATGGTACAGTAGGGAGGAAAGTTGAACATATGAAGTTCATAGAGAAATGTGTCTCAACCTTTGTTTCATTACATCCTCACTCCACAGGCCATTTTTAGATAAATTGCAATAGCCATAGATACACTGATTATCTGTTTATGTACTGTAACCCTTCAGTGGACCAGCAACCATTTTTAAGATTGTTTTTACCCTACCTCCCTCCCAACTGACGTTCTCTTCTCAAAACACACGGTGCCGTGTGGTTCTATAATCTACTATGTCCAAAATTCGTAAATGGGGCAGTTGCAACTGAAAGACAGGAGGAACAGTCAATGTAACATAATTTTTGCACAAATGCATGTGATACATTGGATTACAGATCCTTTGGAATTAGATGAAATTTATATGTAAACATTATAAGATTAACTTGTTTTAATTTCACACTTGCACAATGCCTGGGGCATAGTTACCCAAGAAATAGTCATGTTCTAAAGTCTTAGTGATGTACTTTACAGTCATATTTCTTACCTATTATCATGGTGCAAATTCATTTCCTTTTCTATTATTAAGTTCTGGTAACAAAATTTGATAGTGTACTTGGAAGTTGTCCTTCTTAATTCGGTCATGAGATATGTAAATGTTAATATTTCTATATGCAGAAATCAGGAAGAAAGCATATAAGTAATTATAAATTAGGAACAGGCATATAAAGCATGGAATCAGGACATCAAAGCAAATTCTAGGTAAAAGTCACTAAATAAGCTAAATATATAAAAACTCATGGGCCCTGTACACTTTCCCTGTATTTTAAGAACTTATCAAAATCAATACAACTACTAACCAGTCTTTATCAAGTATCTTAGACGTTTATAACAATTAGAAATTGACTCATTATTTATTTATTTATTTATTTGTAAATGGAAAGATGTCACTTATAAATCCAACTTCTGGAAAAATACTGTGGAGACTTACACAGTTAATCTTTTTTTTATTATTTATTATTTATTTATTTTAATTTACATTTTATCACATGTCTTTACAGTTTACATTTCTATTTTTCTTTTTAAAATATTTTTAGTATACATTTCTTTTTCCAACACAAAAACCATGCATGTCAGTCAAGACAAGGATATTACTATATACATTATCATCAGCAAGTAGTTTCTCATTTTTTTTGTCAATTAAGCATACTTGTACCCATTTTTTACTTCCTGTTTCCCCTCCCTCTCTTCCATACTAAACTTTTTTTCCCCCACATTTTATTGATTCACAAAAGATATTAAAGTGTGGACAAAGCTAGAATCTAGTGACAAGTGCACTGTAATAGTCTTCTGAAACAATTATTTTTCCTCTCTTTAGACCCCCTTTTACTAAAGAGAGGTGTAAACTAACTTATTTGCAAAAAAAAGAATTAGGTTAATCTTCATTTGGTCTGTTATTTGCACAAAGCCCCATTAGAATTCAATTTCTGATGCAAAGCAACAGATTCTGTTGTATTATTGAATTTATGTAAATAACCATTCTGCCACAAAATAATAATGCTCACAAATTTTTCCAGTGGCAAAGGGATCAGGAAGGGAGAGAAGTTTATGTTTCGATTTTAAAAAATTCTTTTTTAAAAACAAATTGCTGAGCCCATCTACTCAAAAGAAAACAAAAATCCTTAAATCTGGAAGACAAAGCATAGAAGAAAATCCTTAATGTTTTGGAAAAAAGGCATAGAATTTTTTTTCACCAGTTCAGTCTCGTATGATCTCTTTTGTTGAATTTGCAGTGTTACTCTGGTCTGACCTTTCCCTTAACACTCAACATTATTATTGATATTTTATAACTTGTCCCTACCATTAAGTTAGCCTTTCTCTTGGTCATTTTTTGTTCTCTTGTTTGTCTATCTTTAGTTTTCTTGGTATAGTATTCCCTTCAGAACTTCTCAAAGAGCTTGTCTGGTGTTGGTTAATTCTTACAGGTTTTGTTTATCTGAGAATGTTTTTATCTTTTCTTCCCACATGAAGGATAACCTTGCTGGAGTATTTTTGGTTGAAATTGTTTCTCACTTAACACTTTGAATATATCTTCTCATCCTTCCCTTGCTTGCATTGTTTCCCATTAGAGATTCGATGTTAGCCTGATGGGATAGCCTTTGAAAGTAACTTGACGTTTTTTTCTCTTGCCAGTTTTAATATCTTATCTCTGTCTGTGGTTTGGTCAATCTGGCTATGATGTGACTTGGAGAAGATCTTCTTGGGTTTATTCTATATGGAGTCCTTTGTATATCTTGGGTCTGGATCTTTGAATGCTTTTTTTAGGTTTGCAAAGTTTTTTCCCAGGACTTTATGGAATATATTATCAATGCCCTGATTAGTTTCTTCACCTTCTGGGATACTGATGATCCAGATGTTTAGGCGTCTAATGGTATCTAGTATTACTCGTATATTATTCTCACTTTTTCGGGTTATTTTCTCAGTCTTTTTGGTGGATTTTTCTAGGTCAGAGGTTCTATCTTCTATATCTGAGATTTGATCTTCTGCATGATCTAATCTGCTTTTTATACTTCCAAGGGAGACTTTGATTTCCTGTATTGCAGCCTTTATCTCTAAGAGTTTCGTTTGATTCTTTTTTGTAGTGTATATTTCCCCTTTCAGATCATGGAAGAACTTCCTCACCTCCTGGAACTCATTGTCTCTTTTTCCCCTCCATTTTCTGGAGTTTGTTGTCTCTCTTCCCTTGCATCTGTGTTAGCTTTATCACTATGAATATCCTAAATTCTTTATCTGATATTTCTAGGAGTTCCATTGTACTATCTGTGGGTGATGAAAGGCTGTTCTTTCCCCTTGGGGGAGAGATATTTTCTTGATTTTCCATATTTCTTGTGCCTTTACAGTGCTGGTTTCTGGTCATCTGATGGATTATACATTACTTCCCATCTTCTTAGAGTTAACTCCAAGTGTTAGAGGCGTGCAAAAGGAGATGGCCTGCAATTTTTCTGCAGTACCATTTCCCTGATCCTCACCAAGCAACCTGCACTTTTGTCAGTGGAGCTGGATATTACAGAGGCCTCACAGTTTCAAGAGAATTGGGGCACCTGGGCTGAGCCGTGTGGCTGAGCCGTGGGGTTTAAAGTTATTCAGATGTTTTGCTTCTGTGCATCTACACCTGCCTAGACATTCAGTGTGTAGAAGGTGAGAAGCAAGGTGAGAAAGTCAGGTGAAAGAAAGGAAACAAAGGGAAAGGGACAAAAAAAATGAAAAGGGAAAAATTTTATTTAAAACAAAGGCAAAAAAAATGAGAACCATGCTGCGTGCTGGCAGGTCTAGGCCCACCTCAGATGCACATGGGTTCCGAAATTAGCAAGAGAAAGGAGAGGTCAGAGACAAGAGACAGTACCTACAGATATAAAAAAGAAACCCATATATATGAGAGAGAAAAATTTCAAGAGAAAGGGAGAGGCAGAGGCAGAGGCAGAGACAGAAAGAAGACAGAGACCAACCCACCTGGCTTTCCACTGGATGTTGGGCTGGAAGGAAGGGTTTAGGGCAGAGGCTTTTTCCAGTTAAAGAGGCAGGACCAGGCTCACCTCAGATGCACATGGACTCTGGCTTTTCACTGGGTGTTAGGTCCTTTTTATTTTTGTAGAGAGTTTTGCTATAGGGTGCATTCACTTACTGGAGAGACAGAGACAGAAACCAAGAAATCACCCCTCAGGGAGGATGACCACAACAGTCCCTTCTCCGCTCTCTGCTCAGGATTTTGAACACACATGCACACATGCCCAGTGTGAGTTTTAAGCTGCCAAGTCTGAGACTTGAACCACGGTCAACTACTTGGGAGTCTAGTCTAACCATTATGCCATCTGCTGATCCCAATAACGCATTAATTTTTAAAATAACCATGAAAATGATTTCGTTAAGAAAACATTGTGAGGCTAGTTGTCAGTCTTCTTTAACATTCCCAAGTTCCAGTATAATATGCTTAGCTGTGAAGTTTGGAAATACTATCCAGCACAGTAACTTTTTAGTTAAAGTACATCTCGAGGATTATTGAAACCAGAAAGTAATCAGTTAAGGCTCTAGCAGCCGGAGGTGTGTCCAGGGTTTGAATTTGAGTTGAGTGTTTTGGCATTTTATCTAAGGATCTGGATGGCACAGTAGAATGCATACTCCTGATATTATGTGTAACTCCATGGTGGATAGAGTACCTCGTTGTTAAAGCAAGGATTGAAATGAGCTTGGCCAGGTAAAATAAAGCAAATGAAATTAAAATGAAGGGAAATTGTCAAAACCGAGCAATTAAATTCATTTTAGAAAAGTACAGGATGCTGCCTTGAAGAAAAGCCTTACATATACACTGAATTTTGATTGTTTTGTTTTGTTTGTTGCTGTATCACTAGTATTTATAACAGTGTTCAGCATGTAGTGAAGGATTAATATGTACTTTCAGAATGTAAATTAATGAAATATGGGATGGAGAAAGACTAACTATGTGGCATTAGGGCAAAAGTAAAATTATTCCTAAGTGGATGGTAATGAGTGAGTACTAAAATGTTAGAAAAAAATATTAGGAAAAAAACACATCACTTTTCAATTTTGCTACAGGATATGTGTGCTCACAAGAGAGAGAGAGAAAGCAAGAAAGCAAGCCACCAGGTCCAGGTCTTGAACCATAATCGGCCATGTGAAAGTCCAGCACCTCAACCACCATGCCACCTGCTGGCCCCAGAATAAAACTTTCTGACCAAGTAACTTATGTCCAAGTCTTGAACATATGTCCAAGTTTTATTTCAGTTTTATGTATAAAAGGTTTCTGGTAGGTTGACTCAAAAATTCATTTTTATGGACATTTGATAAGAAAAGTGGATGGTTATAGACTGGTCCTATGGCCTGGTGGTTAAGAGAGTTGGAACCCACATGACCAGCAGTGCAATTCTAATTCTGGCACTGGCAGCTTTAAAAATATACCAAGGTTGTGTGCATGCGTGCCCACAATCCTGACAGGATGGAGAAATGGGAAGTGATTATGACATGACCGTGCCCCGCTGGGGGATGCTTCCTCTCTGTCTCTCTCTCTCTCCGGCAAGTACACATGCCCTCTGGCGATTGGAAAAGAAAAAAGATTATCTTTATAATCTCCTGAGTATTCACTAGTGTGTGAACAGCTTCTTCTATTATTTCATATGGGATGTTTCCTTCATTTCCTACTGGAAATTTTATGAGTTCCAGAATTCTAAGCAGTGTGGTAGTTTGGAGTAATATTCTAAGGAATGGAGTTCCTCAGCCCCTAAAATTTGGTTTCTGACATGTACAGTATTATTTGATAATATATCAACCAGAGATTCAAATTTTGATGTAACTGCAGGCATAACCAGTAGTCTGAGGCCATGACAGTCAACAGGGCCCGATGCCATGATCTTCCCTCAGTCTCAGCTTGCCCAGGTCATGCCCACTGTACAGAGGGGTGACTCTGGATGAGAACCTGGAACCTTCCCATGTGCGCTGGCCTCCTAGAGTATCATGTGTACCACTGTGCAGCCCCGTCAATGAACTCTTTAGTGGCTAACGATTTTAAATCCTAAACAGTATAGAAAATTCAGCTTTTTAGAGGTACAGGAAAGCAACCAGAACCAAGTAGGAACTGGAGGAAAGCTGGTTCTTGAGAGGAAGGAACTGCCTTGGATAAGATTTGAGTTATAGCTTCTCTCTTGAAATGGTTACCCAGTCCGTGTGGTTCAGAACTGCTAACTCTCAACCCAAACACTACAGTCATGTTTTAAAAGTCAGAGGGTAGAACTTGAGCCTTCTAGAGAGCCTGGAAACTGAAGGGGAAGTCCTGGGAGGAACAGGAGTTACACAAGAGGGAAAGTACTACAGTCTCCATGTAAACTCTGACCAAGTTTTCACTCCAAGGAGGCTGAATGAACAATGACTGAAAAGCTGGGTGACCTCAGCAGATGTTTTAGTGGCTGCCCACCACAGGAGAGATAGCTTAACATTTGAATATAAGCAAATGAATGGCCTGTTAAAATGAAAATCAGTATTTTTCAGAAGAAGATAACAGACTTCAAAGCTTTTATGACATGTCATCTGCAATGCCCAGTGCGAATGGTTAGACATGAAAATACACAAGGAAATGTAACCCATAATCAAGACAAATATGGTCAATGGAAATGAACCCCAAGATGATTCAAATGTTGGAATTAGCAGATAAGGATCTAAAAATTGCTATGATAATAATATGAAAAGAAATGTAGTCATAATGAATTAACAGATGGACTCTCAGCAAATAAATAGAAATAATAAAAAACAGCAAAAGAGGAATTCTGGAATCAAAACCCACTGAATGAGTTTTACAGAGAATTGGATATAGCAAAGTAAGGAATTGAAAATCTAAATATATAGCACTAGAAATTAAACAATCTGAATTATAGAGAGAACAAGGGTCAAAACAGAGCCATAGTGACATGTGAGGCAATATCAAGAGTGTGACAATGTCCTGGAAGAAAAAGAGAAAAAGGTGAAGGAAAAAGAAAAGAGAAATGGGAAAAAAACTGAATAAATAATGACCATAAATGCCCTTCCTCCCCGGTTTTGTGGAAAACATAAGCTTGCCCATCCACGAAGTATATTATAATACCATCAGGTTAAATACAACACTCTGTTCTTAGGTTTATCACCATAGTCTAGCTGCTGGAAACTAAAGATAAAGAGGAAACTAAGCAACCAGAGAAAACAAAAATGCATTTTGTACAGAGTAACAGTCATATGGATGTTGACTGGGCTTTTCTAAAAAACAGTAATAATAAAAGAATAGAGAACAGAACAATGCTGTCACTGAAATGCTAGAGTATATTCTCTGACCACAGTAGAATGACCACAGTAGAATGAAATTAGAAAACGAAGTATCTAAAGAACCCTCATCTATCTGTAAATAAAATAACAAACTTCTGTACATCCTGTGGGCTAAAGAAAAAGTCAAGAAAATTTGAAGATATTTTAAACTGATTGATGAGAATATAATATTGAGGGAGTCGGCAGATGGCATAGCGGTTACATCGCTGAACTCCCGCATAGCCAAAGGTGGTTTGAGTCCTGGACCTTGTGGCTCGAAAATCACACGAGGCTCGTGTGCATGCATGACCAAGATCATAGGAGGAGAAGAGGGGGGTGATTTCTCACTTTCCTTCTCTGTCTCTGTCTCTCCCTCTTGCAACTGCACACACCCTAAGGCAAAAACTTCTTTTTTAAAAAAATACAACATTGAAATTAATGGACAAAAATGATGAGACATCACATCTGGAGACCTCTCTGAGTATATTAGGAAGGAGAGCGCTTATTTCTAGGACTGGCTGAAGTTAGCAGTGGATCACTAAGTCAATGCTGTTAACAGCTTTATTGATTGAGATGTAACTTATGTACCATAACATTTATTTGTTTACAGTATGCAATTTAATGGTTTTAATTAAAGCGCTATGCAACTGTCACTCTAATCTAATTTTAGAACACTTGCATCACCCCAAAAGAAAGCTGTACCCATACCCATTAGCTATCACCCCCTACTCTGGACTTACCTTGCACTTCTCTCAAGCTCTAGACAGCTGTGAGTCTATTTCGGTCTCTAGAGATTGCCCATTGTGGACATTTCATGTATGTATGTGGTATCTATATTATGTGGTTTTGCATGATTAGCTTCTTTCACCTAACATGTATTTCAGTTTCATCCATGTTGTAGCATATGTCAGCACCTCATTTCTTTTTATTATCAAATAATATTCCATAGTTAGGGACATACTGCATTTTGTTTATCTATTCATCAGTTGATGGACATGGGGCCATTAGGAAGGTACCTATGAACATTTATGTACAAGCTTTTGTGTGGACATGTTTTCACTTCTCGTGGATAGTTATGTATAGAAATGGAACTGCAGAGTCGTATGTCATAATGTCAAACTCAGTGTTTGACATTTGGATGTGAATAAATAATTTTTGCATCATATACCAAACTAGAAAAAAATCAGTGCTAAGACATTTAACTGTCTTTTTAATGCAGTTTAACAAAATAGCTTAATTTGTCCAAGTATTCATTATTGTCAGGGATATCAGCTGTATTTTAAATTTTATATAATTCGCTCACACTTGTTTACAAACTACTATTACAGCACTAGTGTATTTCTTTATGTTTTGGATTAAAAATTTTGCTGAAGAAAAACAGAAAGGGCTGCTGAAAGCTGATCAGATAGCTACTTGCTATTTGCATATATTTTTGTTCCTTATTGTTAGTGACCTGTAAATTCTCTTTGTTCGTTTTCATTGTTGTTATTGTGTGTCAGAGGAAGGAAGACTTTGCAGATTCTAGATATATGTAAGTGCTTATTAGCTTTTGCCTAGAAACTGTTCTCTCTGTTTATTTGAAAGGCTTTGCCGTCTTATTCATTTCTCTTTGGAAGAGAGTAAAATAACTTTTGAAAAGTAAAACACATCATTTCAGGCACTACTCTTTTGCCCAAAAGAGTGATAGGACAGCTATCTCGTAGACTGTAGATCCTATCTGTTTTGGTCTATTTCGAGTTATTATTTTAATTCACCGTCAGCCACAATCCTGACAGAAATTGTCTTTAACCCTTTCTCTCCATGCTTTTATGAAATCACCCAGGCAGCTTTCTCCTTTCATTTCAAAGTGAACCCATTTGTTAATGAAATGTTCTGCTAGAATACAATGTTCTAAGCAAGTAGGAAGCTTATGTCTTGGAGGTACTCAAAAGACCCACTGATCAAAAAAAACAAAATACTATAAATAATGTGGAGACACAGGCAAACCTCTGAACCAATTTCTGTATATGGTTTTAACTGTTAAACAATGCAAATATAGATGCAAACATACACAGAGACCCACTGCAAGCAAAACACAAACTAACTTAAGACATTTGTGGAGTCCAGCAGATGACATAATGGTTTCATTGCTGGACTCCCACATAGTCGACTGTGGCTCAAGTCCCAGACCCAGCAGCTTGAAACTCACACCAGGCACATGTGTGTACATGCCCAAAATTCCTAGAAGAGGGTGGAGGAGAAGGGACTGCGGCATGGCTATGCTCCCAGGGGATGATTTTCACTTTCTGTCTCTCTGGCAAGTGCACACACCCTATAGCAAAATAAATAAATAAATAAATAAAGCAAAACAAAAAACAAAACTCTCTCTCTCTCTCTCTCAGAAAAAAATAGACTTAATAAATAAAAAAAAAGAAAAAAATAGACTTCTGTGAAGGCCATCAAAGAGTAATTTTCAAAAAGTTAAACATGATTTTAAAACAAGCATAGAATATGGCAAGGATTTATTTAACTCATAAGTAAGAGTGCCAACAGAAATACTTCAAAGAGTAACCAAGAAATTATTCCAAAAAGAATGTTAGAATAATATAATTATGTTAGATATAAAATTAGATAGTGACTTCAGAGAAATAAAAGCCATATTGTTTTCAATTTTCTTTTCTACTGGACAAAAATCTGTAAGTCTTGAATTTAATCTATAGTAATTAGGAAGTAGAAAGGAATATTTCCCTAACTAATCCTTCAGTGGGTCAGTTAAATAATTTTTCAACATGGCATTGAAAGTATATACTTCTTTCCTTTTGCCTCATTTCTGAGTTTTGGATACTTTTTCTTGTTAACAATGCATACTTGCTCATCTTTAACTTCCTTTTTAAGGTCTCTTTGGTTGTTTCTTAATAATGTAATAGAAATTGAGCCCTAGAATGTGTCAAATGAAAAATAATGGTCATGTAAGTCCTCAAGTGTACCTCATATGGGGCAGAAATTTTGGAATCTACACTTGACTTCTACATTTACATCAGTTGGATATCATAATACTCCTCTAATTTTGCCCTGGGGGAGAAATTCTATTTTAACTCCCAACCCAACTTCAACCAAGTCTGGGGGCCCAAACAGCTCTGCAAGTTCTCACTTTAGATGGCAAGTCATCCTAAGCCCAATAGTAGTGGAGTTTTCAAATGGCTATTAGACATTCAAGGGCTCAGATGACTCTCGCTTAGCTGAACACCGAAGGAGCAGGAAGAGGTACACCATGGATCTCAATAATGCATGCCGTAAAGTACCTTGATACAGAGGATGCTGTGCTTCTTTTGAGGTGAGCCAGTTTCCATGAAATTTCAACAAACCATTTACACTAGCAATTTGTAAACTATGGTCCATGTAGTTTGGGTCTGCAACTAGTTTTCATATAACCCACTTGTTGAGGTTAGTTTTTACATTTTTAAAGGGTCATTGAATTTTTTTTTTAAAGAATGTGCAACATGGAACCCATATGATCTATAAAGCCTTTTCCATAAGGAAAAGTTTACTGACCCTCCTTTTAAAAAACAAAACAAAACAAAAACAAAAAACTACTAACAACTTAGTTGTTATTATGTATCAAAATTTTATAACAACTTTGCTGTGGGGGGAAAAACCTTCTAGTAGGCTAGCTAATACAAAGGTTACCTCTTGGTAGAGACATTTAATAGCAAAGGAGAATAGTTAGCAAATCTTTAAATTTAACAAAGAAAATACTGTCTGGTTCAATATCACTGTTTTCTTGGTCAGTGGCTTTTCAACTGCATATATGGTAGGTAACTAATTTCCTAGAATGAATCTTGATGACATTAAAGTTGGTGGGAATCGATTACTTAAGAATTTTATCAGGAACAGTCATTTCTTTCTGGGAGGAGAAAGTAATAGGAGATAAGCAATATCACAGAAATGAGTTTGAGACAGTATTTCCTTTACAAGGCAGTGCATTATAGTTGTTTATTTTCAGAGCATACATGGGGGCAATAAAAGAAAAGTAGGGTATAGAAATTTCTTGAGGGTACACTAATTCTTGTTTACCTTTGGACTGCATCACTAAATAGGAGATGAAAAACTTAGGAAAAAATTGGAAGACCATCATGAAGAAGACTAAAGCATTAAAAAATAGAATCTATGTAGAAAAGATGAAAGGAATTGAGATATTTCAGCTAAGAGGTCAGAGCAAAGGTTAACAATTCTTTCCAGAGATATAAAAGAGTGTCCTAATGATTTTGAACTACAATTGCACATCCCTTCTGAAAGAGATAAAAGTTCAACCTGCAGCATAAGGATTTAGGTGATTTTTTTTTTTTTGAGAGGTTTTTGCTATAGGGCGCGTGCGTTCGCCAGACAGACAGAGACAGAGAGATAGAAAGCGAGAAATCCACCACCACCCCCACCCCCACCCCCCTAACTGCTGGTCCCAGGATTTAGGTGATTTTTAAAAAGAATTTTCAAAGCTGGATGTGGTGTGCACTTATAGTCCCAGCTACTCAAGAGACTGAGGCAGGAAGATCAGGATCTCCAGGCCAGCCTGGCAACATAGTGAGAGTCTGTCAAGAAGGAGGAGAAGAGTTTTCAAAAATCAAGTAATCGACCTTTTAACAAATTTTTATAGAGAGCAGGTCTTTGGGAGTTCGCAAAAATAGAATAGAATTGAAGCTCTCTGCCCTGGGTTTAGTGTGGTGGTTTAGCCAGATGACTCCTTAAGATTAGCCATGTGTTTATAATTTCACACCACGCTGGGTACAGACTACCAGATCTGCTAGCCTTTGAGGGTATTAAAAAAAAAAAAAAAAAAAAAAGCCACTGTCCCTGAGGATTTACTCTGTGGCAGAGAGAATAGGGTAAACAGATACTCAAGTAGCAAAGATACAGCATAGCCCTATCATGGGAAGAGAAGAAATATTTGCTAGTATTTAAGTATCTGGGAGAGAACACAAAAATATGGCCCATAAAGCAAAGGCCTGGAGGAAGGGAGGGAGCTGCCTGTATTGGAGGGAGGAGAGATCCAGGCAGAAGTAACAGTGAATAAAAAGATGTATTCCTAGCACAAATGGAGGAATAGCAAGAAACCCAGTGTGGGTTGATGGCACTAGGAATCAGGATCATATGACCAACCCTGTACTCTGGTGGCCAAGGGAGCCAGATCCCACATGGTTGACTGTGGTTTGGTTCTAGCCCCAACAGCTTGGGACTGGGCACACGCTTACATATTTCCCAGGATCCTGACAGGATGGAGAAATGGAGAAGAGATTGTGGCATGGTCACACCTCATTGGCATTGCTGTTTCTCATTCTCTCTCTCTTTCTCTCTGGTGAGTGCACACACACTCTGGCAATAAAGGAGAAAGAAAGAGAGAGGGAAAGGAGAGGATGACGAAGCCATGTTCATGCAAGAAGGAGGGTGCCATTGTGTGATGGCTGAGGCTGCGTGAGAGGCCTGAGTTCAGTTGCTGGCCCATCCTCACCATATCAAGCATGGAGGTACACACCGTGGTCCTACCTAACTGGGAGTCTGAGTAGGATGATCCTGTGGAGACCCTGCCAAAAATGCCCCTCTCTCTTCTTCTTACATGCTCTTTGCTTTCCACCTCCTTTCTTCCTTCTCCCACCTCATTAAAAAAAGGGGGGGAGTAGGCTCTCGCGGCATCTTATCCACACCAATTGAGTAAGATGAAGGGCCATTAGAAGGTTCTGAACAAATGAGACTCTTGATCTGACTTGTTTTAAAAGGATCATTCTGGTTGTGGTATGGGAGAGCCTTTTTTTTTTTTTTTGGTTGCAAGGCCTTTGCACTCCTAAGGAATTATGAAGACCCTAAAAA
This sequence comes from Tupaia belangeri chinensis, assembly GCF_000334495.1. Lineage (NCBI taxonomy): Eukaryota > Metazoa > Chordata > Mammalia > Scandentia > Tupaiidae > Tupaia > Tupaia belangeri. Next base: position 4,122,604 of record NW_006159453.1, on the reverse strand, counting down.
GCTTTATGTTAGTAAGATCTAGAGATATTTAGGTATTTACCATATTAAAATATAAAACTGAGGGCATGTGTGCTCACTAGAGACAGACAGAGAGAGAGAGAGAGAGAGAGAGGGAAAGTGAGAAATCACCCCAACGGGAGATGGCCACACTGCATCCTCTCTCCTCGGTTCTCTGGGGATTTTGAGCATGCATGCACACATGCCTGGAGTGATTTTTCAACCCCCAGGTCCAAGACTCAGACCATGCTGTCAGCCATGTGGGATCCAACAGCTTGCTGACCCCAAAACAGATAAATATTTTTAATCTTTTTTTTTGGAGAGGTTTTTGCTATAGGGTGCGTGAGCTCGCCAGAGAGACAGAGAGACAGAAAGTGAGAAATCACCCCCCAGGGGGATGGCCACGCCTCCATTCTCCTCTTGGGATCTTGGGCACGCACGCACACGCACCCGGTGTGAGTTTTAAGCCACCGGGTCCAGGACACGAACTGCAGTCGACTACATGGGAGTCCAGCAACATAGCCATTACACTAACTGCTGGTCCCTTTTTATTTATTTTATAATACCAGTAATAAAGCTACTATGTGCTAATATAGGTAACCCATTTTTATGAAAATAATTATATTTTCCAAAATAAAAACGAGTGAGAAGATGACAGTGTTTCAAGTTTTCAAAAAATTTCTTTAATGTCTTACATTCATCCTGTTCATGATCAGATATCATGTAATCTTTAGAAAAGTTCACTGTACAATCACCAGAAAATAAGTTTAAAAGGCAAGTAAGATTTAATAGTCTTATGAAAATAGTTTTGACTTTACTGGTTCCCCCAAAAGGCACACTTTGAGCAACAATGGTAGAGAAGAGGAGGGTAGACTGACTATAGGAAACAAGGATGGAAGCATGGAGACCCAGACAGAAATCTTTTGCAGAAATCAATTGAGACATGCTGGTGGCTTGGTTATAGCAGAAGAGGTAGTGAGAACTGGGTAGTTTTTTTTTTTTTTTTGGAGAGATTTTAACTATAGGGCGCATGTGCTCGCCAGACAGACAGAGAGAGACAGAGAGACAGAAAGCGAGAAATCACCCCCCAGGGGGGATGGTCACGCCGCAGTCCCTTCTCCTCCATTCTCCTCTCGGGATCTTGGGCACACACGTACACGCGCCTGGCGTGAGTTTTAAGCCCCCGGGTCCAGGATGCGAACTGCGGTTGACTATGTGGGAGTCCAGCAACATAGCCATTACGCTAACTGCTGGTTCCAGAACTGGGTAGATTTTTACATATATTTCAGAGGATGAGCTGGTAGAATTTCCTGACAGAATAGATCTTGATGTGAGAGAAAGAAGTCAAAATTGACTCTAAGATTTGAACTACAGGACCTTCAAGGATGAATTTCCTAATATTTACTGAAATGTAGAAGATCGTGAGATAGCGAATTTGGGATAAAATGAATAATTGTTCATTTTGAAATGTCTATTAAATATCTAATAGGAAATGTCACTTCAGCAGCTGGATATTTAAGTCTAGAATTTAGGACAGGGATTTTTATTTATTGCCTTTATATATCTCAGTACTTTTAAAGAAAAAGAATACGTAAATGTAAATTTTCTTCATTTTTCACTATCTGAAATAAACTATTTATTTTATTCTCAAATTTAAAAGTTAGTTTTGCTGGGTATTGAATGCCAACCTGATAGTGAATTTTAAAGATTTTTAATCACTATCAACCGGCATCCAATTGTTACTAAAGCCTAACGCAGATTTGATTTTTATGTGCCCTCTTCTCTCCTCTCTGTTCTCCCTACCAGAAGCTCTTAAGATCTTCTCTTTACCTCTGATGTTCTAAAACTTCATGATGGTATGGATCTTTATTAATTAATTGTGTTTGATACTTTAGTAAGGCTTTTTAATATCAAGTCTCGTATCATACAGTTTAGGACAATTTTCTTGTATTCTTTTTCTAATAATTTCTCCACTCATTTTTCATTTTATTCTTTATGAAAATTTTATTTTTCAGATATTGGATTCAAATCTACACATCTATTTTTTTCTTTCCTATTTGCTTTTTTTTTTTTTTTGCTTGAAGATGAAGTTTGTCAACATAATCTAACCCTTATGTTAATTTTTTATTATCTTATGTTAAATTTCCAAACTTTTCTGATATATTTACTTTATGAATACGTTATCTACTGCCTGCTCTCTGAGAATTTTTTTTTTTAACTCACCAGAGGATATGTGCACTCACTAGAGAGAGAGAGGGAGAAAGCAGTACTCATGAGAGATGGCCATATTACAATCCCTTCTCCTTCATTTCTCCCTTCAGGATTTTGGGCAATGATGCACATACACCCAGTGTGTTTTTTCAAGCCTCTGGGTTCAAGACTCAAACTGCCCAGTTGCCATGTGTTGATCAAGCTGCCCAAACCACCACACTACTAGCTTTTTCAAGAAAATGGATTATAGTTTGGAAATTTTGAAGTGTGAATTCCTGTTATCTGTTGTTTGTTTCTCCTGCTTTTGGTTTTTCCGCATGTTCCTTTGTTACCTTGATTCTGTGCTTGTCTTATTTATATCTGTCATCCAAAGTTAGAGGCATTCTCCAAATGGCTGGTGATGTATAACCGTGTCTATAGATATTTCATCCGTTTTGTGCTGCTATAACAGAATACCACAGACTGGGCAGTTTATAATGATTAGAAATTTACTGGCTCACAATTCTGGAGGCTGATAAGTGCAGTGTGAAGGGGCTGACGTCTGCTGTGTCATCACATGGCAGAAGGCATCACATGGTGGGAGGGCAAAGAGAGTGAGATAAATAGCAAGAGGGAGCAAACTGACTCCTGAGATATCAGCATTTATCTATGAATGCAGAGCCCTCCTGACCTAGACATCGCTTAACCATCCCACCTCTTAGGACCAGCAGGTGGTGTAATGGTTACATCACTGGACTCCCACATAGTCAACCACAGTTGGAGTACTAGACCCAGCAACTTAAAACTCATACTGGGTTTGTGTGCATGCATGCCCAAAATCCTGAGAGGAAAATGGAAGAGATGGGATTGTGGCATGGCCATCCCCCCGGGCGGTGATTTCTCACTTTCTGTCTCTGTTTCTCTGGCGAGTGCACATATAATATGGGGGGGGGGATAAACTCTAAAAAGAAAAAAAATCCCACCTCTTAATACTGTTACAATGGTAATTAAATTTCAAAATGAGTTTTGGGGAGGACAAGCATTCAGTCATAGTATTATGTTTAATATTGACGTATAGAAAGCTGTTTGGGAGTTCTGTGTGAATTGTGAAAACTGTTGATTGAAGGGCTTCACAATAGGGGGACCAGGTCATGATTGACCTCTTTGTTGTCTATCTTCCACATTGCTGTAGTCATCACTACAGAATTATACCTTCCATCATCTCACGCCTTCCAAGATCATACGTAAGTCATCTTATCTCCTGTGTAACCCAAAAGTGTATATATGTATGACGGTGTATCATTGGGACATATGTGTGGCTCTGTTTTATAAAAGTAAGAGCATTAGGAGAGTAGGACTTATCTAGTATAGTGAAGTAGAGTTGGGTGTAGAACCTCATACTTCTAGCCTAATATTCTTTCTATAGGTAGTGCTCCTCCTACCTATGTCAGGACAGAAGAGATTTAAGTCTGGAATTTAGGATAGGGACTTTTTATTGCCTTTATATCTCTCAATACTTTTAAAGGAAATAATACATATATATAAAAGCTCTCATCAGAACAGAAGAGATTTTCTGTAGATTCAAGGATCTGAAAGTGGACCTAGAAGAACAGTACTTGATGGACTAATTTTATTTACTATGTTATATTTTAACTTTAAAAGCCAAGTGAATTTTGCCTTGAACTCTGTATCCTTATTGGTTTCGATGTAACACTTCCTTTTAATTCAAAACCTTTGAGTAAAATCAGTGCACCAGGGAAATGTTCCCTGTGTATCCCATGGCTTTGACATGAATTCACCTATACCTAGGGTGAGAAACCCTGCTCATGTGCCTAAAGAGTTAGATTATGAGTTCAAACCAAAAAAATTCTCCATCTCTTCTCTACACAGTCCCTGCCCCCTCCATGGTGACTTAAACAAGAAAGGACATTATTTTTTTCTCTCTCTCTTGGTAGCCTGGACATAATCATGTAGGTCTATGATGAGAGGACTTGGTCTTATTGTGTCTGGATGTTCTACCATTGCTAGCACGTAGCCCTCCCTTGTCTGATTGAAGATGATTAATACTAAGCCTACTTCCATCTCAAAAATGGGAAGAGTATGTGGAGAGTGGGCTCCCTTCCTTTATGACACAGCTCAGAGTTGAATATATGCTCTCCATTTATATTGCATTGGCTGAGACTAAGTCGCATGGCCACACATTCCTGCAAGGGGGCTGAACATGTATGTATATGTTAGTATGTGAAAAGAGGAGGCTGCACCACCAGCCTGTGCACTCACCGGAGAGAGAGAAGGAGAGAGCACCACTCATGAGGGATGGCCATATCACAAACTCTTCTCCATTTCTCCTTTCAGGATTTTGGGCAATTAAGCACATGCACTTGGTGTGTTTTTCGAGACCACAGCTGTCTCTCCCACTGTGATGCTATTGTTTATAGCTAGAGCCATGGAGAGTGCAGGGGCATAGTAGCAGCTGGCAACAAAGATGCAACAAGAATGTCCCTTCAGTGACCCCTGCTGCAGATGATATGACTCAGCTTCTAGGAAGCCTACCTTCCTGGAAGGGGGTGTGTCAGTCCTGGAGACCTCAGCTGGTTTTCTCAGCCATCCTGCTGACCATCCTGTAGCTCCCAGAAAGGCAGCTGTGCTGTTGGATGGCAGTGGAGGAACAGCCTTTCCAGGAGTGTTTATCTTCACATTGGCAGGTTGAACCGCCCCCATGGGTATGGGGTAGGGATGAGCCCTTGTTTTTAAGGAACTATGCAGCTGGCCTTGCCATTATTGGTCTTAGCCATTGAGGCTTTCTTAAATCTTTGATTTATGCTTCAGAACTGCTCAGTGCTGAGTAAGATCGAGTAAGATCCAAGAGTTACATAGTCTGTGGGGAATCTATTGGGTCATCGGAAAAGTCATAATGCATTTTTGCATAGAAAAATATGTCATGACTTTTCTGACTACCCAATAGTAAGATCGCACATCTGGGACCTCTGGATTTCTAGATACCTAATCCAACAATTGAGACAAGTTAACATTTTCAGAGGTTTTATTTCCATATATTCATGTATCAGGAATAGATAACACATCAAGTAAGAGTTGGTTGATTTGGAGAAACTGGCGTATCCAAAGGGAGGGAAAATTGTTTTAAAAGGAAATCAAAATTTTATAGTTCTTTAAGACATTTTCCATGAATAGCAGATATAAAGGAACATACAGTAAGTTGGATTTTTCAGAATCTAGAAGATTCCCAGAAGGAAACCTAGGTAACATTTTCTTTTTTAAATAATGAGCTTGTTATTTGTCACATTTCTGCCATGTACTTTTTACAAATGTGCAGAATTTTAAGAGGTTAAATAACCTACCCAAAGCCACCAGCTAATAGCCATAGAGCTAGATTTTTCTGCCTTTAAATTTTGCATGATAGGGAACCAGCAGTTGGTGTAATGGCTATGTCGCTTGACCATAGTCGACCATGGTTTGAGTCCTGGATCTGATAGCTTAAACTCACACCGGGAGAGTGTGCGTGCATGCCCAAGATCCCGAGAGGAGAATGGAGGGGAAGTGATTGTGGCATGGCCATTCCCCCTGGGGGGTTATTTCTCGCTTTCTGTCTCTCTGTCTCTTTCTGTCTTTCTGGCAAGCTCACATGCCCTATAGCAAAAACTTCTAAAAAACAAACGAAAATTTTGCATTAGACACTTCATGATATTATACAAAATGGTGGGTAGAGATGACTGATTTTTATTCTTTGAATTAATGTGGCTGCTTATTAATAAACTTAGAGTTCTGACAATGCAGATATTCAGTGACATACATATATAAGTAGTTACAGGAATATTTTTATTGGTTTTACTGTTGCCCTAAATCATTTTGGATTAAGGACTTCCTGTTACCTTGATGTACAGAACAACTGTGATCAGTTCATAGAGAAAAGAATTTGCATAAATTACCTGTAAGTTTTGTATTGAACTTCTACTATATAATGTTGGTATCTTAGGTGGAGGTATACTCCATCTTTGTGAATGGTTTGCCTAACTAGGGTGGCCACTGTGGTTTGGAAGATGATAATCTGTTTTCTGCAAAAATTTTAGAGGCCCTATTCTCCAACAAATGGAAACTAAAACTTACAGTCCAGGCATGTAAGAATATTTTAGAAGCAAAAACAAAAGTATTTTAGGTGAGGCAATAAACTGTGTTATTAATGTTAAACAGAGTTATTTTCAGAGGATCTCAGCAAGTATACAACAGAGAGTGACTTTACATTTACTCAGCTGAACCGAGTTCTTGGGTTTTTTTAATCGAAATATGCCATGCTTTCAAAAAGCCCCATTGTTCAATATCCAAATAAGAGCAGAATAGGTCTCTTATATGTGGGGACCATAAATCTTGAAAACTGGTTTTCTTTGATGTTCTTTGGCCACATTTCTGTTTGGTTTAACTAGCATATCTGATAGCTTAAACTCACACCGGGAGAGTGTGCGTGCATGCCCAAGATCCCGAGAGGAGAATGGAGGGGAAGTGATTGTGGCATGGCCATTCCCCCTGGGGGGTTATTTCTCGCTTTCTGTCTCTCTGTCTCTTTCTGTCTTTCTGGCAAGCTCACATGCCCTATAGCAAAAACTTCTAAAAAACAAACGAAAATTTTGCATTAGACACTTCATGATATTATACAAAATGGTGGGTAGAGATGACTGATTTTTATTCTTTGAATTAATGTGGCTGCTTATTAATAAACTTAGAGTTCTGACAATGCAGATATTCAGTGACATACATATATAAGTAGTTACAGGAATATTTTTATTGGTTTTACTGTTGCCCTAAATCATTTTGGATTAAGGACTTCCTGTTACCTTGATGTACAGAACAACTGTGATCAGTTCATAGAGAAAAGAATTTGCATAAATTACCTGTAAGTTTTGTATTGAACTTCTACTATATAATGTTGGTATCTTAGGTGGAGGTATACTCCATCTTTGTGAATGGTTTGCCTAACTAGGGTGGCCACTGTGGTTTGGAAGATGATAATCTGTTTTCTGCAAAAATTTTAGAGGCCCTATTCTCCAACAAATGGAAACTAAAACTTACAGTCCAGGCATGTAAGAATATTTTAGAAGCAAAAACAAAAGTATTTTAGGTGAGGCAATAAACTGTGTTATTAATGTTAAACAGAGTTATTTTCAGAGGATCTCAGCAAGTATACAACAGAGAGTGACTTTACATTTACTCAGCTGAACCGAGTTCTTGGGTTTTTTTAATCGAAATATGCCATGCTTTCAAAAAGCCCCATTGTTCAATATCCAAATAAGAGCAGAATAGGTCTCTTATATGTGGGGACCATAAATCTTGAAAACTGGTTTTCTTTGATGTTCTTTGGCCACATTTCTGTTTGGTTTAACTAGCATTTCTGGAGTTGTCTGAATCTTAGAATTAGTTTGCTTAGGACTTTTATTTTTCTGCCAGACCTCTTCCTGTTGACATCGTCAAACTGAATCAGAATTATTCGCGTGACATCACAAACAGTGTTAAGTATAGCATCTGAAAACAGTTTAAGGCTCTGGTACGTTAATTAATCTGTTTGGGTGTATTTGCTTAGAAACTTGGAATAACGCCCATCTTAAAATATATTTGTTTTTTAAAATATAATCTGAAAAGGGCTTAGAAAATTCTCAACCTCAGTAAGGTTTTAATAGTCATTTCCCATATCTCAACATCTCATACTCTAAGGCATTTTCTTTAGTGGAAGTGGGGAAGGTGGTAGAATCACCACATTTTAAAAATAGGCAGCTATGTCCTCATTTTTAGAGAGACCTAAGCACCCTTTCTATTTTTATATTAGGATCACCTATGAGCAAGATTAAGGAAATCCTCATTCTTTCCAAAACTTTCCAAAAGAAATTAATATAAAAATTGAATTTATGGGGGCCAGCAGACAGTGTGGTGGTTAAGACACTGGACTCCCACATAGCTGATCACAGTTTGAGTCCGAGAGATGTGGCAGCTTGCTTTCTGTCTGTCTCTCTTTCTGCTGTGTGCATGTGCCCTAAAGCAAATGAAATAATAATAATAATAATGAATAAATTAAATTAGATTAATATTTAATATTAAAAATATTTTTAAAATATTAAATGAACTTATGTGTTATCTTTCATCTTGAGTGACAACATGTTCAAATAGTATGCCGAAATAGGCACTTTTCCAACAGTAAAATGGTCTACCTGTATTCTTATTTGGCTATTGAGCAAAGTAAATTCTACTCTTTAAATTCTTTCAAGTTATTAAGTGCTTGACCAAGAGGCTATAGAGCTACAATATTTAAAGCCAAAGAATTAGGAGCCAGTGCCAGTGGAAAAGTAAGCACAGTTAAAAAAAAAAAAATCTCTGTGTATGTGTTATATTCTTCAGTATAATATGAATTTGAAAGTAATCTTCTCTGGTAATATAATGTAAGTTAACAGGAAGTTTTAGTTAGCATCACTTTCAGGTTTGAAGAAACTCTTCTGTGAAGGAAAACACCCTTTCTTGTTTACTAGTTCCTAAATTAAATTGAGAAAGATCTGATTTCTGATTCTGTCGTTTACGTTGTGGAATGTCCAGTTTAGTGGGCTGTAGTAACAGACTACCTGGGTTATTGTCAAACTCCTGACTCACTGCTGCCTAATGAATGCCAGGCAAGATGTTTAACTGCCAAGGTCTTAGCTCCTTCTGTAAGAGGAGGAGTTGTACTAGGCTTCTGCTACGTAGAAGTGCTGTAGTCGGGGGTTAAATAATGTAATATATGTGACATGCCTGACCCTTCTAGGTACACTTTAAATAAACCTGAGCTTGTGGTGGAGGTGGGGTTTTCTCTTATACGTAAAGAGAGCTTTGTTAAGTAAGGTTCAATACTCATTGTTACTCTAAAATAAAACACGAAATGAAAACACATGCTGGGAAACAGCAGTTAGCGTAATGGCTATGTCGCTGGATTCCCATGTAGTCGACCATGGTT
>NW_006159453.1:4087141-4112914 GCF_000334495.1 Tupaia belangeri chinensis | reverse complement strand
CTGTCTGGCTCTCTTTCTGCTGTGTGCATGTGCCCTAAAGCAAATGAAATAATAATAATAATGAATAAATTAAATTAGATTAATATTTAATATTAAAAATATTTTTAAAATATTAAATGAACTTATGTGTTATCTTTCATCTTGAGTGACAACATGTTCAAATAGTATGCCGAAATAGGCACTTTTCCAACAGTAAAATGGTCTACCTGTATTCTTATTTGGCTATTGAGCAAAGTAAATTCTACTCTTTAAATTCTTTCAAGTTATTAAGTGCCTGACCAAGAGGCTATAGAGCTACAATATTTAAAGCCAAAGAATTAGGAGCCAGTGCCAGTGGAAAAGTAAGCACAGTTAAAAAAAAAAAAATCTCTGTGTATGTGTTATATTCTTCAGTATAATATGAATTTGAAAGTAATCTTCTCTGGTAATATAATGTAAGTTAACAGGAAGTTTTAGTTAGCATCACTTTCAGGTTTGAAGAAACTCTTCTGTGAAGGAAAACACCCTTTCTTGTTTACTAGTTCCTAAATTAAATTGAGAAAGATCTGATTTCTGATTCTGTCGTTTACGTTGTGGAATGTCCAGTTTAGTGGGCTGTAGTAACAGACTACCTGGGTTATTGTCAAACTCCTGACTCACTGCTGCCTAATGAATGCCAGGCAAGATGTTTAACTGCCAAGGTCTTAGCTCCTTCTGTAAGAGGAGGAGTTGTACTAGGCTTCTGCTACGTAGAAGTGCTGTAGTCGGGGGTTAAATAATGTAATATATGTGACATGCCTGACCCTTCTAGGTACACTTTAAATAAACCTGAGCTTGTGGTGGAGGTGGGGTTTTCTCTTATACGTAAAGAGAGCTTTGTTAAGTAAGGTTCAATACTCATTGTTACTCTAAAATAAAACACGAAATGAAAACACATGCTGGGAAACAGCAGTTAGCGTAATGGCTATGTCGCTGGATTCCCATGTAGTCGACCATGGTTTGCGTCCCAGACCCGGTGGTTTAAAACTCACGCCAGGTGCGTGTGCGTGCGTGCCCAAGATCCCAAGAGGAGAATGAAGGAGAAGGGATTGCGGCGTGACCATCCCCTCTGGGGGGTGATTTCTCGCTTTCTGTCTCTATGTCTCTCTCTGTCTGTCTGGCGAGCGCATGCTTCCTGTAGCGAAAACCTCTCCAAAATAAATAAATAAATAAAAAATAAACGCATGCTGATAGGTCTATCATTCGAATGTCAAAGCATCATCTCCCTTCAGAAACTGTTCTGGAAGGTAAGTCATCACTGCACACTTGGAGGTCTGTCCCTGGCATGTTAAAGTATTACAGCTCAGACAACTAGGTCAGAGGCCTGGAGTGCCCAAACGAGCCACCTGGGCTCTGCCTTTTTCCGAATGTGTAGTGTGGGAGGGGAGAGAGATGAGAATAGAAATTACCTGGGGGAGTGGAGGGGCGAAAGAGCAGAGGGGAGAGTGTTGATCTTGGACTACATGTGCAGATTCTCAGCCATGGGCTCCCAAATAGGACAGTGACTTGTGGTCTAAGACCTTCAGATACTACCTGTGTGGCATGCTCTTCCTGAGAGAGGGTGGGCTGCCTGCCAGTCCTGGTGTGACCACGTGGGGAGAGGCGATGTCCAGGCAAATATGAACTAAAGATATGACCTTATTATATAAATCTGGGCCGGCTCTGTGGCCTGGTGGTTAAGGGAGCTAGATCCTGCATGACTGACAGTGCAGTTTGAATCCCAGCCCCAGTGGCATGAAAACCACACCAGGAGTGTATGCCCGTGTGCCTCAAATCTCAATAGGGCAGAAAGGGATTGTGATGTGATCACACCCTGTGGGGGCAGAGTGCCTTCTCCCTCTCCATCTCTCTCTGTCTCTCTATCTCTTTCTGGTGAGCAAACGCACCCTCTGGCAAATTTTATACACACACATGTAAACATACATAAGTATGCATGTATGTACTCTAAGTATATATGGATGTATATACATACATACAAATGTCTTCCTAGAATGCTGAAATCATTTTAAGAAAGTAAATTCTGCCTTTGGTATTTCTAGATAAAGCTCTGACTTGCCCCCCAAACCTCATTTGGTAGTTGCTCTACTCTTTATCGCAAGAAGAGAAAGCAGATATTACTAGGAAAATTGTTCTCAACCTCAGCTGCTTATTGGAATCACTTGAAAACCTTTTTAAAAAAGAGGCCTTCTGTCTGGACCCCACCCTGAGGATTTGGATCTGATCGCACCAGGCAGCAGAGTTTTTAACCCTCTACGTGATTCCAGTGCACAGCCAGAGGTGACAGCCATGTCTACTGCCCTGGAGTTTCTCTCTCCCCAGGTGTACTCTAATGAATTTCAGGAGACCAAGGCAGCCCAGATTCTGTCAACAGGCTTTCCAGCCAACAGTTCCTAATTCAAAACCCATTCATGTGTTTTCCCTTTGGACACACACAGAGCTTTCCGTATTTCAGTAAGTGATGTTGGCTCCTGGAGAAGTACTCACCTCTCTTAGCTTGCACCCTGCCTCCAGAAGGCAAGGCTCACCATCGAAACATGATTTATTGTCCTAGTTCTCCTATCTCCATGACATGATCAACCCACAGATTTTGTTCCAGAACCTTTGACTCAGTCATTTAACGACAAGTGCTTCCTAACCCTCTCCTGCAGCAATTTGAAGCCTGTTGTGATGTGCTTAGTTAGAAGCATTTATATTTCGCCTTTCAGTCTGTCTGTGTCCTTCCAGGCTCTTGTCTTACCTGTTAGCCTGACATATTCCTTTGCTTATCTCAGTGTAGGTAATGTTTCTGTATAGGTTGTGTTTCTGCTACGTTATGGTTTCATTCAACAAATTATCTGTTGAATGACCTCTGTGGGATAGGTACTCTTCTAGACATAGAGGGACAAATCCATTTCAAATCAGGAAAAAGTCTTGCTCTCATAGGACTTAACACTTAAGTGGGAGGAGACAGAGATGGAAATGCAGGCCTCGCCGTGGTGGTACTCGTTGCTAAGATGTGGTCTACAGGCTGGAACCACATGGAAAGCCCCAGGTTTGGTTTCTGGTCCAACCTGAAGGACAAATACAGTGCTGAATGCCTGGAATTCCAGCTGGAAGGCTGAGGCAGGAGGATGATGACAATAAGACCCTGCTCTTCCCCCACCCCAGAAAAAAAGAAAAGTGAACACATAAGTAACTAAGATATGTATTCCATAGTATGTTCAATGTGCAAGGGCTATGGAGGAAGATAAGGTAGGATAGGAGGAAAGGAAATAGTAGGGTGGGTATAATATTGAATTTGCTGTATGATACGATCTAAACTACAGAGGATGAAGGCTTGCACCAAAGTAGTAGTGACAGAAGCGGCAGTATCTGAACTCTAGACTGGCATGAGGTGAGACCGTGATTGCTCAGGGCCTCAAAGGACATGATAAAGAGTTTGACTTCTTCTCTGAGTGAGAGGGAGAGTTACAGGAAAGTTTGGAGTAGAGGAGAAACCCAGTATTTCAGTGGCTGCTCAGTTGGGCCTAACTTACAGGAGTCAATGGTAGAAGCAAGGGATCCAGTAATCAGAGGTAAGGGTGTCCTGGGCCAGGGAATAGCAGTCGTTGGGTGAGAAATGGCTGGAATCTGAATGTATTATTGATGTCCTTAAGTAAATGTCTATCTAATATTTTTACATATTCCCTAAAAGTAGAGCCCTAAACTTCAGGAAGGAACCTGAATAATGACAGTACAGCAGTGGGTTAACTTTATGGCTCTTTTATTTTTGCTGTCAGGCACGTGTACCTGCCAGAGAGACAGGGAGAGACAGAAAATGAGAAATCATCCCCAAGGAAGGATGTCCTTGCCGCAGTCCCTTTTCCTCCATTCTTCTCTCAGGATTTTGGACACGCATTCACACATGCTCAGTGTGAGTTTCAAGCTATAGGGCCCAGGACTCAAACCCTGGTCGGCCATGTAGGAATCCACTTGCTGGCCCCAACTTTATGACTCTTAGATACCACAAATTCAGTATCATGGGTCGCTGTTGTAAAGAGTGACGTTACTACTGGTTGTTACACTCCAAGGCATCAAAACTTCCCTGGCCTGCTCCTGCATTTTGTCATGCTTGTTCATGGGTGGCCATTTGCCATTGGATACTCTGACCCGAACTGTCAGTGGGCACTATTGCACTGCTGTCACTTCATAAACACCTCTACTTCCCTCCTTGCAGTCATTGCCTTATTCCAAAGTAGGTCCCTGGAAAGTGACTGAGACAGGCAATAGGAATGTAGGCAAGAAAATGACACTGCTAACAGTATTGAAAGAACCCACGGTTCAAAGTAAGTCAGGATGAGAACACCTCAGGTCTCATTCTTCATTTTTTCTTCTTTTAATGTCCTGAATAAGAAAAAGAGAGAGGATTTTCCTTCTTCACCTCCATGCAGATCTCTCAGGTGGCCTCATATCACTTTGCTTTTCCTTGGCCCTAAGCAGAGTACAGGTATGATGGAAAAAGTGCAGAGTGGTGCAAAAGAGATCCGATAGTTCTCTTCCTCAAAACTGAGCACACCGTATTCTAAATTCTGGTGTTGACATTCATATTTGTTATGTGATTTTAACCACCAAGAGAGGGACCAGCAGAAAATGAGACGCAGCGGAATGGCTGCGTCGTTGGACTCCCATGGAGTTGACCGCATTTCAAGTCCTGGACCCAGTGGCTTAAACTCATGCCGGGCACGTGTGCATGCGTGCCCAAGATCCCGAAAGGAAAATGGAGAAGGGATTGTGGTGTGGCCATCCCCCTGGAGGGTGATTTCTTCTTGCTTTCTATCTCTCTGTTCGTCTCTGTCTTTCTGGCTAGTGCACACGCCCTATAGCAAAAACCTCTCCAAAACAAACAAACAAACAAAAACAACTAGGAGAAATTCAGAATAAGTATACACTCATGTTTCATTCAGTCACTCAGCAACTATGAGTACTTTTTGTATGCCAGGCACTGTTCTGGGCATTGGGAAATGGGTGTAAGCAAAAGCCAAATCCCTGTTTCTTAGGAAGCTTTCCTTAGGATACAAGAGACAGACAAAAACACAAGTAAACAGGTAAATACATATATGAAGGGATTTCAAAAGTTCATTGAAAAATGCCATGAAAGTACTAGTTTGTTTTGGTGCAATTTTTTTTTAAATCCATGCATAGTTATTCCTAAACTGTGTTTTCAGTGAACATGCTGAAGACTCCTTGTATTGTATATCCAATAAAGATAATGTTGTGAGAAAAACAGCCAAGGGAATGAGCGTGGGCTTGCTGATGGTGCTTAGGGTTACTGCTTTCAACAGAGCAACCAGAGAAACACCTCCAGTGATATCTGCGCAGAGAACTGAAGGAAGCAAGAGAGCAATATTAGTGCCCATGTCTGGTTGGAAATGCTCCTTGCTCTAAGAAATATTTAAATAGTTTGCCCAGCTCTTTATATTCCCTGACTGGTTTCACCCTGTCTCATGGCTCTTTAGATGTCCTGTGACTTTCAAATTTATGTCTACCTCGGATCTTTGCTAACACTGGCCTCCTATAGCCAGCTGATGGTGTCCCCTCCCCTTGCTGTCTGATAGACACCTCAGGTTCAGCACATCTCTAATCAAATTCCTCACTCCCCCTCCCTCCAAACTTGCCCTTCCTGGAGTCTCCAAGGGCAACGTCTAACTTTTAGTTTCGTAGGTTGAAAATCTTGGAGTCATCTTGACTACTCTCTCCAACCCTGTATCTGATCCATCGGATAGAGCACAAGTTATTTATATTGGGAAAATCTAGAAAGGAGAAAACTTAGGGCAGCGAGATGAAGAAATTGAGGTGGAAGAGAAAGCAGAGCAGTAATAGAAGTACCTCAGGGCAGTATTTGCTGGAACGGAGAGCCCTGGAACTCGGGTTGATGAGAAATCACACCGCAAGTCACAGCTCCCTAAAAGTTTGAGCTCAAACTTCAGAATGGTCTGCTGTGTTCTGATATGTTGATATCAAGTGTTATTGGTGGCACTAAAGCTGTAGCCCCATGGATTGGAAAGAGATTTTAGGTACCTATAGGATTTTTTTTTTTTTAAAGAGATTTTTGCTATAGGGCACATGTGCTGACCAGAGAGACAGAGAGAGACAGAAAGCAAGAAATCACCCCCCAGGATGGATGGCCATGCTGCAGTCCCTTCTCCATTCTTCTCTTGGGATTTTGGGCACGTACACATACGTGCCCTGCATGTTTCAAGCCACCACGTCCAGGACTTGAACCATGGTCAACTACATGGGAGTCCAGTGATGTAACCATTATGTCATCTGCCGGTTTCCCTATAGGAATATTTTACATAAAGTCCACCTAAAGAATTTTTAATTCCCTTCCTCTGGAAACATTGTGGGAACAGAATGGGGAAGCCAAAAATGGAGACTCATAATAATTTCTTTTAAGGGAACATTTGAACCAGTCCTAGAAAAATGAAGCCTTTGAATGTGCCTGTCTTCAGTAAGGCAAAACACTTTGTTGAAACTTCAAGACAGGGAGATCTTGATCATTTTGTAGGAACAAGAGATGATTAATAGTGAAGTCTTTAGAGCAAATTAATTTGAAAAAGAACAATCAAACGGAAGTAAGGTAGTCACTGTCTTTCTATTTTAATTGGTATAAATTTCCTACTATTCAAATTCTCAGTACAGAAGGTTCTGCTGTATTGCCACACTGAGTTCCTAGAAACCACCTGGGTCCTCCTAAAGGAGATTGGAACAGTACCATGTTTGAGGAATATATTCTCCACCCACGAATTTCATATCACAGGAAAAGCAGGTATAACCAGGAGTGTGATACAAAAGAGTTTCTGTGGCTCTGCTAAAAGTCCTCTTCCCACCCGCCAGCTATTTATAACAGAAGGGTACGTTCTATACTAGGGATTTCTCAATGGACAGAAGCTGGGTGTTTTATAGCATTCCAAAAGATCTTTACTTAGACTGTATTTCGCTCTCAGTGACAGATTTTAGGCTAGAGTGTTCAAGTCATAAATAGGATCACCCTGAATATAGTCCTTAGTTAACCCCCCACATAGGTGCTTTTGCCAGTGGATACCAAGACTGTATTTCCCATAAAGGAGGTTGTTGGAGACTAAAATAATTTCTCTCGTGAAGTGGAATGAGCTTGGATGTTGGAATCAGACAGACTTGAGTGGGAATTTTTGCTATGCCATTCATGGGCTCTGAAACCTTGAGGGAATTATTTAGTCTCTCTTTGCATATCTCCTCTTCTATAAAGCAAAGGAAATACCTACCTCATGTATGTTTAATGTCTGGCCATGAGTAGGCACAATGACACTAAATGCCAGTTGTTACATCTTTTTCCTTCCCATTTAACAAAATGATTTGTTGAAAATCTGTTTCTTCTGCTTTTTATTGTTTTGTTTTGTTTTGTTTTTTTTCAATTTGCCAGAGGGCATGTGCACTCTCCAGAGAAGGACAGAGAGAGTGAGAGAGATGGAAAACAAGAAAACACCCCCTATTGGGCATGTCACACCTCAATCTGTCCTCTTCCCTTTTCCCCTCCTTTTGGGATTTTGGGCATGTACACACATGTGCCCAGCATGGTTTTCCAAGTTACTGAGTCCAGGACTTGAACTCTGTGGTCAGATATGGGATTCAGTCATCTTAACCATCAGACCATAGGCTGGCCCATTCCCTCTGTTTTTATAAAGAATTCTCTTTCAAGTGTAGTATCTCAAGTTAGTATTAAAGGTTACAAATATTAAGAAATGTTTATTCTCAATAGTAAACTCCCTTATTCACTATAGCCAAGTTATGGAAACAACATAAGTGCCCATCGACGGATGAAGTGATAAAAGAAATTATGTGGTCGATATTTACAATGGAATATATTTAGCCTTTAAAATGAAGAAAAGTCTTCAAATGCCATAATCTGGCAGAACCTTGAGGACATTATGCTAAGTGAAATAAGCCAGTCACAGGAAGACAAATACTACATGACTCTACTTATATCAAGTATCTAAAATAGTCAAATGAATAGAATCAAAGGGTGGAATGGTGGTTTTCAGAGTCTGGGGATAGGAAGAATGGGGAGTTACTAATAGATAGGCATAAAGTGGTCATTAGCAAGACAGAGAACTGTTGTACAACATTGTTCCTATAAACAACAGAATTGTGTCCTACCCTTAGAATTTTGCTAGGTGTTCTTTCCAAAAGAAATAAAAATTTTAAAAAATAGTAACCTTGGAACCAGCAGTTAGTGTAATGACTATGTCGCTGAACTCCTATGTCGTCCACTGTGTTTTGAGTCCCAGACCTGGTGACTTAAACTCACGCCAGGCGCGTGTGTGTGTGTGCCCAAGATCCCAAGAGGAAAATGGAGAAGGGATTGAAGCATGGCCATCCCCCCCTGGGGGGAGATTTCTCACTTTCTGTCCCTCTGTCTCTCTCTTTCTGGCGAGCGCACGCATCTTAGAACAAAAAGCTCTAAAAAAAAATAGTAACCTCGCTATCACGTTAATCAAATTTGCTTGCCATCTCTATTGATGATAATAGTTGCTTTCATGTACAGAATCTCATTTCCTGCCTAGCACTGCAATTAGAGTTTGCCACAGTGATCTTTTATACACTTGCCTAAGATCCTGTAAAGGAACCTGTGATGCTGTCCCTATTTTGAAGATGAAGAATCTAGCCTGCTCATGTTTACCCAGCTCTCAAGTAGCAGAGCCAGGACGCAGACTCAGGCACCTCGGCCTCAGTGCCGTGCTCCCAATCACTATGAGCCTAGAGTGTTACTTTAGTTCTACAGTTATGTGATTGTTCTTGTGGAAAGCCTTAATAGCCAGGGACAGGATCTCTTCTAAAAGAGTGGAGATGGCCATGGAAAATGGACCTTGGGAGATGTTTTTATCTCCTTGTTTTTCACTGCTTTCCTATTATAAAATCAGACCTTTAGAATGAATGGAGATTCTATGACATTTGAGGGAAAATGAGTGGGTAGAAATAACATAATGCTTAACTTTTTTTTTTTTTTTTTGAGCACACCCACCCATAGCAAAAAGATTAACTATCACTGAAGGAGATCACATTTGATCCCTGCAAATTCTTTGCCATCTCCCTATTTATTTGTGTAGACCAAAGAAAAGAAAGATGTAGACTATTTATTAGATTGGCTTAGTCCTTATTACTGTCCTCCCCTTTACCTTGGATTTTTTCTGCATTTAATCCGTTTACATGGTCTTTTTTTTTTTTTTTTTTTTTGCATGTTGCCATGGTAAAGCTCATTCCATGAGGTGGGAGATCTTACTGCTGAAGAAGGTTTTTTTTTTTTAATGTTAAACCTTGCATTTTTATTTCCACATTTTATCTTGGTGTTACTAGGGCAACACAAATAATTTCATTTTCTCTTTGAAGTTGATGCCCTTAAGGCTGTAATACCCTCATCTTGACTCATTTATGTTCTTACAGTTTTTTTTTTCCTAGTTTAATTCCTTCAGCTACTTTCCTTACACAGATGTTTGCTGCTTTTCTTTCTATAACCACAATAGCTGATGCATTGTTAGTGTGGGGGTTAAGTATTTGGAGAAATTATAAAACCTACTGATTAGAAAAGAACTACAGATTTTATCACTTGAAAAAAATGCCAGTTTATGAAATAGTGGATGAAAATATTAAATATAGAGAAACTTATTCAAGTAGCTCTCCTAAAAATCTATTTGGTTCTTAGATTTTGAAAAGCAAGATCCAAGAGTTTATATACTACAGCAAGGGATTTATCAAAAAGTCTATCTGAATATATTCCATTTCTAAATTCAGATTCTGAAAATGAAGATACCTGTTCATTTCTATTTCTGTTTCTTCATCCCAGAACACTCTCAGGCTTGCTTTCATGCCCTGTCTGCCCCGACAGGTCTCTTGCAAACTACCTGCAGGAGTTAAGTGGCTAGTTGCTGTGTGTCTTTCCCAGTGCTGGTTTGGCTCACACAAACCATTTGTGTTTGACTCAGCATACTGAGCTGAGAAGCAAAGAAAAGTAATATCACATTTTAAGCTACTATACTGGGTCGCTGGAAACGTCATGATGCATTTATCTATGCAAAAGTGTGTCATGATGTTTCCAACAACCCAATGTAATGTACATATTTGTAGGGGTACAGTGTGATGTTTCTGTGTATGAATGTAATGTGTCATGATTAAATCAGTGATTAGTACACCTATTATTTCAACCATTTCTCTTTACGTTAGCAGGAACATTCAAAATCCTCTTTTGTAGCTACTTTTGAGGTTAACAATGAATTTTTGTTAAGCACATTCTGACTACTGTATTTTATAACATTAGACATTGTTCCTCTTATCTATAATTTTGTTTTTATTAACATCCCTTCCCCCGCCATCCTTCTTAGCCTCTGGTAGTCATTCTTCATAGCTCTATCTCTATGAGGTCATTTTTTCAATTTCCACACAGGAGGGAGACCATGTGGTATTTCTCTTTCTGTGCCTGGCTTATTTCACTTGACATAATGTCCTCCAGGCTTACCCATTTAACCCTAAAGCTTTTTTTTTTTTTTTAAAGAATGATTTATTTAATTTTATTTATTATTATTTGTATTTGTCATAGGTCTCACGAGAGAGAAAGAGGGAAAATGAGAAAGCAAGCTGCCAGGTCCAGAACTCGAACCATGGAAGGCCATGTGATAGTCTAGTACCTTAACTACATGCCACCTGCTGGCCCTCCAATTTAACCTTAAATGGCAGGACTTTGTGCTTTTCAATGATAAATATATATATATATACACACACACACACACACACACATATATACACACACAATATATATATATGTAACATATATATAAGATATTGTATATGTATTTTACATTTTAATATTTTATATTACATGTTTATCACATGTGTACATGTGTGTAATACATATATACATAAGTGTTGTGTAATATATTTATTTTATATACATATATACATATATATATATATATATATATATATATATATATACACACATGCATATATATTGTAGATCTGTTACCTCCATATTTTGTTATAGCTTCTGATTTATCTATTGTCCCCAGTGCTTGGCACTTAGTAGTTTTGTGGAAAATATTGAAAAAAATGTTGAAGAATAGAGAGACATAAAACGGAAAAAATGAAAGGATAAAGGGAAAATTAATATATAGTGTGTCTTTGTTTGTAGATCTGTTACCTCCATATTTTGTTATAGCTTCTGATTTATCTATTGTCCCCAGTGCTTGGCACTTAGTAGTTTTGTGGAAAATATTGAAAAAAATGTTGAAGAATAGAGAGACATAAAACGGAAAAAATGAAAGGATAAAGGGAAAATTAAGGGAAGGTAAGAAGAAAAACAGAAAACTAAAGAAATAGACCAAAGGAGACTGTCCCTGAAGGACTGAATTTCCTGTGTTAGTTCCTAAGGAGGAATTCCAGGTGGATTCTGAGTAAGCTGTCCACACAGCAGGCTGGTGCATGTTTGGACAGATGCAGGGAGGGAAACCATTTTTGCCATCAGTGTTGTCACTTGTGTTCAGTCTCAGAAAGTTACTGAGCAGCCCCCTTGTTGGTGACAATGGCCTGCTGAGATTCTAAAGCAGCATTCACTACTACTTGGGATGAGAATTTTGTGAACTCTGTACCAAACATGGGCCACTGAGCCAGGACTTCGGGTCTCGTTTACATGGGATAAATGTTTACACAGAGTGAGCATCATGAGGAGGATGACCCAGTTAGGGCAGGGTCTGTTCACACGGTGGAGGGCAGTTTGCCTCATTTCACAGCCAGGGGCAAGGTGAAGCTGTAAGCTCTGTGTGTGTCTACAGAAAGTTTGCTTTGGGTAGATTTTCACTCACACCTTAGAAAAGACTTTTGGGGCCCAGCTATGGTGGTCCAAGCCATCAGACGCCACTACACAAGACTGGGACCACATGGAAGGCACAGGTCTAGATGCCAGACTAACCTGAACAGGCCCTGTGTGGTAGTGTGTGCCTGCACTCCTAACTAACGGGGAGGCTGCAGAGCACCCTGACCATGAGACCATGTCAGATAGTCCTCTCTCTCCCCTACACCAAGAAAAAGACCAAAAAAAAAAAAAAGAATTTTGATGAGCAAATCTTGGTGACTTTTTGCCAGTGCAGCCTAAGAACATGTACCTAGTATCTTGTCCTCGTTGCCCTCCTTGTCTAAGGACATCTGGACCAGCTTTTGTCTTTATGTCTCTAAAGATTAAAAAATAAGGTCTGACATTATTCAAAATAAACAGAAATATAATATTTATAATGAATCATGGAAGGAAAAAGAGAAACAGAGGGGTTAAAAAAAGTCATCACATTGCCAACTTTTCACTCAGTCTGGAATGTTCTCCTGGCCTTTGCCTGCCTCTGACTTCACGGAATCTTTACCACCTCTACTTCATATTTTGCTGTGGACATCGCTTCCGAAAGTCCCAGAGCCCAGGTAGTTCCGTTTTCTGTCAAGAGCATCCTGCACTTCTATTTCATGCTTGTCACAGTCGTGATTAAACGGTTGCATGTAATTATTTACTGGTTCATAAGTACCGGGAATATGTTTTACTCATTGCTTTGTTCACATTAGTGACCTCAATAATATCTTTCAGATAAAAGTTATTCTAGTACTTCTAGAAAGAATGAGTCAAGCTGCTAGATGTTGACTGTGTTGGTGTTCAGGGCATAAAGCTTTTCAAAGACACTACATTTGCCCTTCATAACTTCATACCCTAGGAGTAGCTGTCATCATTGATAACGTATCCCTTTTCCAGCCTTCATAAAGGGGAAAACCAAGGGTGACTCAAGATCCTTCAGCCTTCACTACCTTATCTCCCTAAATCCCACTTCATTCCTACCAAATCTCCAAGACCGACCCAGGTTGTATCCAAAGACATTGAATAAAAATGAGCCAGCTTGTTGGGACCAGCAATTGGTGTAATGGCTACGTCGCTGGACTCCCATGTAGTCGACTGCAGTTCGAGTCCAGGACCCGAAGGCTTGAACACGCTGGGTGCGTGTGCGTGCGTGCCCAAGATCCTGAGAGGAGAATAGAGAAGGGATTGTGGTGTGGCCATCCCCCCGGGGGGTGATTTCTTGCTTTCTGTCTCTCTGTCTCTCTCTGTCTGTCTGGCAAGCGCATGCGCCCTATAGCAAAAAAAAACTTCAAAAAAAAAAAAAAAAAAAGAACAAGCTTATCTTTCCACCAGTTTCTATTTCTCTGGTGAGTGGGGATTTTTTCAGGAACAATTTTCATTTATCTCTGTGTAACCATTATTTCAGTCCCTTAAACATTAAGAGTTAAGTTCTTAAGATGGGCAATCTGAAAAGAAGATGAAGTATTACAGAACCATAAAAACAAACATCCCCAGAGTTGTTTCACAAACCTCTTTTCCTTGGCCTTAAGCCTATTTTCCAGCACCCAAAAGATCAGCTACTTCATTCCTAAATCCCTCTTCAGTCAGAACTTCAAATATCTTGTCTTTGAAGTATTTGACTTTTTTTTTTTTCTTTAATTTGCTGGAGAGCACATGTGCTCACTGAAGAGACAGAGAAACAGAGTGGGAGGGAAAGTGAGAAATTTTCCACCATGAGGGATGGCCATGCTGAATCCCTTTTCCATTTCTCCTTTTGGGATTTTGGGCATGCATACCCATGCATCAGGCATGTTTTCAAGCTGCCAGGTTTATGACTCTAAGCACACAGTCAGCCAGACCCACTTGCCTGAACCACCCCATCACTGAGTGACCCCATTTTTTTTCTAAAAGTACAGTTTTTCTTATTTTTCTCTTGCCTTTTTCTACCTACCAGGCTGAAGCTTTTATTGAATTTGTGTACTCTTTCTATGCAGTTTTTCATTTTGTAGTATTTGTGATTAAACCTCCTAATTTAGCAACTCTTGAACTAATTTTGCTCCTCCCAAGCACCCCAATCCACCTTTTCATCCTATTAATGAAGTTACTGAATAAAACCAGTTCTGAAACCAACTTTCGATATCACCCTGCAAGTTGATATATTGTTAGATTTCCATGTCTTATGTCTAGGTCGTTCAACCATTTTTAAAAATACGTTTGGCAAGGCTTGAGATATCTTTGCCATGGTTTTCTCAGGAAGACCTCACCTGGCTCCAAGCCAGCTTTCTTACTTATTATAGAACTGCAAGTAAACAGCTTTAAAATACTGTCAGTTCATCTATAATCGTGGTACTGCTTTGGGTCTTGTTCCAAGCTAACTTATGGGCTGTACATTTTTTCCTACTTTTTGCCGACAGAGGGTTCAAGTTAAGAAATCTAGTCTAATTGCATTTAGACTGTTCTGGTAACTTTGTTTTTAATTCCGATGGCACAGCAACCCCCATCGTGCGTCTTGTCCCTAATATCTAATGCTTTCGGCAGCCGTTTCGGTTGCTGTGTGTACATTGAAGCCTTGAAAGTGGTTGGATTGTCCTTGAAAGGAATAAAGGTTTTCTGCTGATAAGAAAAAAAATTCTTTGGTCAATGAATGTATATTGAGCATCTACTGTATGCCAAAGACTGTTAGGTGTTGGGAAGAGCACAGTGTACAAAACAGAAATTCTCCCTGCCTTCATGGAGCTTATAGTCAAGCAGGAGGCCAGTATTAATCAGAAAACACAAATGAATGGAAAAATCATTGGGCCATTGAGTCCACAGTGCTATGAAAACCTGAAATGCAGGATTTGACCAATGCAGGGAGATCAGAGCCTACATCCCTCAGTAAGTGGTCTTGGTGCTGGTGCTGGTGCTGGTTCGGGAGCCTTCAGCATTATGCAAGCGCACTTGCAAAGCAGGCATGTGGGAGCGGGAGGGAGGCTTGAAAGAACATTCCAGTGGTAGGACTTGTGGCACAAAGCCCTGTGGCTAACTATTGTTAATACCTTTTTTGTAATGACTTTTCAAGATCCACCTGGATCATTTGGCCTTTGCTGTTAGTAATGTCTATCACCTAGATGTACTCTTTCTTTCTTTCTTTCTTTCTTTTTTTTTTTTTTTTGGAGAGGTTTTTCGCTATAGGGCGCGTGTGCTCGCCAGACAGACACAGAGAGACATAGAGACAGAAAGCGAGAAATCACCCTCCAGGGGGGATGGTCACGCCGCAATCCCTTCTCCTCCATTCTCCTCTCGGGATCTTGGACACGCATGCACACGCGCCTGGCGTGAGTTTTAAGCCACCGTGTCCAGGACGGGAACTGAGGTCGACTCCGTGGGAGTCCAGCGACATAGCCATTACGCTAACTGCTGGTTCCCAAATGTACTATTTCTTTTTGAGAGGGGGTAATTGTTTTCTCTTTTGTCTTTGTTTGTTTTGTTTTGCTTTGTTTTCAATTTTCTAGAGGGCACATGCACTTCCCAGAGAGAGAGAGAAAGTGAGAAAACATCCCCACCACCACCACCACCCTGCCCTCAGAGGAAACGGCCACTCTTGGTATCTGGGGCACACCCACACATGCACCTGGACCATTTTTCAAGACTTTGGGGTATTGACTAGAACAGCATAGTCAGCCATGTGGGATCCAGTTGCCTTAACCACTGTGCCATTGGCTGGCCCTTTATCTTTTTAAATTAAAGCATATATTCATCGTTAAAAGTAGGTAAATCTTAATTAAATGAATTCTATTTTCTAAGAACTTTTTCATATAGATATTCAGCATAATCTAATTAGAGAGGTTAGCAGCCTTTGACCATATCTTCAAGTCTTCATTACAAAGAAATCTTTTATACCCTCCCTCAGCTGCTATTGATAGACTGTGTGACTTTAGGAGTGCTGTATAACTCCACGTTAGACTTTATTAACTTTGCTATGAGAAAATAAAACTTGGAAGAGGGGACTAACCTGGAAAAGAAGATCACTAAATCAGTATATTAAATTGAGAGCCAAACCCAGCAATTATTTTTTTCTGTAGATACAAACCTTGCCTTAAATATTTATTGACTGAATGAACAATAATCTAATATTCTAATGTTTAGGTGTATCCATGTCGTTTTGGGGGTTTGTTGGTTTAAACAGGGTCTCCCCATGTTGCTGTCTTCTTGTCTCATCCTCCCAGCTAGGACAATAGGCGTGTGTCACTATGTCTGGCTCTTTCAGACAGGGTCTCCCCATATTGCCCAGCCCAGCCTTCAGCTCCAGTCTGTCTGCCTCAGTCTCCACAAGTCATCGGGTTAACAGGTCCCTACCACCATGCCCAGCCTTTAGGCTGGACCAGGAATTGAACCCACATGACCTCCCATGACCTCAGCCTACAGAGCATAGCATCTTAGCAGCTTGCAGAACCCTGGCTGGGTCTCACATCAGTTTTAATGTATTGACAATAGAAGTTTTGTTGTTGATTTCCTCCTGCAGAGTTGTTTTTTCCTAGGCTGGAGGACCTGAACTTTTTTCTTCTATTACTGAGACATCCAATAGGAAGTTCACTTCAAGAGCTGCGTGAGATTGAGAGCAGCTATATTAAAGAGGCCCAAAGAGAATTATTCTGATCCATGGTTCCTGATCCTAGAAGGACAATTTAAATGATAGATTCCTATAAAACATTAGTTGAACAAAAAAGGAAGGTAAAAATGATCATACTCTAGGGGCTGTCAAGTGTCGCAGTGGATAAGATGCTGGACTCCCACATAATTGACCATGGTTCGAGTCCTGGACCTGGCAGCTTGCTTTCTCACTTTCTCTGACTGGTCAAATTTAAAATAATAATAATAATAAGTGAAATTAAATAAATTATTCTTCAAAAAAATGATCATACTCTAAATCCATGAGTCTTTCAATCTCTCTTTAAATACTGATCTCTTGTTTTCTGACCAATGTTAGTTTGTTTCCTAGTTCTTGTATTTAATGTAGCTGGAAGTTTTAAATTTTACCCCCATTTTTTTTTTAAAAACCACCCAGGTTGCAACTAAGTGACTCAGGGAGGCTGAGGCAGGAAGATAGTAAGCTTGAAGCTGGGCTAGACAAGATAGCAAGACCCTTTCTGAAATGACTACACCTGTGGCCCTAGCTACTTGGTAGGTGATGGCAGGAGAGTTGCTATGTGATATGGCAGGAACCTGCCAAAAAAAGAATACAACAACAAAAAAAACCCCATCACACACACACACACACACACACACACACACACGAATACCAAGTAAGGTTTTCGACAGAAAGTTGCTTTAGCTTTCTTGCCACACTTCCGGTTGATTGCCTATGTAAATACCAGTCTACCATCTAAGTTTGTGAAAAGTTATTTGGGAAAGCTAAACTTCTGAAAACAGTAAAGACAACTTTCCTTCTATAGCATCAAATTCAACTCAACAAGCAATTCATTGAACGTTTTAGGTCTCAGAGTGAGGGATATAAAAATAAAAGGTGACCCCTGCCTTTTCAGATTACCCTGAACTCTAGAAGTTAAATAAATTAAGAAAATGGAGCCAGCTGGTGGCATGGTAGTTACAACACTAGACTCCTATATGACTAACCGTAGTTCAAGTCCCAGTCCTGGTGGCTTGAAAATCACACTGGGCGCATGAACATGCATGTCCAAAATCCCAGGAGGAGAATGGAGAAGGATTGTGGTGTGGCCGTTCCTCTTGAGAGGTGATTTCTCACTTTCCCTCTCACTGTCTCTCTGTTCCTCTCTGGTGAACACCTGTGCCCTATGACAAAAACCTTAAAAAAGAAAGAAAGAACTTTTTTAGTTTTATGTTCTTGGAGAAGGAGTCTTCTATCTTCTCCACCCTCCTTCCTTGCTAGTGCTTTGTCAGAAAGAAGGGAGCTGTCCTGGTAAATGGCGTAGCTAGTTTCATCTGGATTTTCTGGCCTGTGCTGCACTTTCAGTGTGCCTGCTGCTTAGAACCATCATGTGCTCTTTGTTCAAGGGGTAGAACTGGATCGAAGATAGACTTCAGTCTCTTTTTGTCCATTGAAGGAAGAAATCAATTCATTTTCAAAATTATCACTACAGATTTACTCAACTGAATCTTAGAATTAATTTTTGGATGTTGAAATAGGCGAGATGAATTGAAACCTTGCCTAACCCACAGTCGATGATATCGAGAGTCCGAGGGGTGAATACATCTTTTTTTTTTTTTTAAGAACTAATGGTTTGGAATATTACATTTATAAGTCTTGCTGAGATCTTAAAAGGCTTTTATTTGGAGCAGATTTTTGTCAAATAGCTTCAGCTAGATCCATAAGACACTAAAATCATTTTAATGCTTATTCTGCAGTGCATTTAAGTTCAGAAATCCTTTCTGAAATGAGGCTAGACTGATGTAGTAGTTTGTTGTTGTTGTTTTTACTTGACCATAGGTCCATCTATGGTCTATGGAGTGCGGGTATGCATGCACTTTACCTTCTGCAAGTCTGTTCCTGGTTTACAGGCAATAGTGTGGGGGAGCGGGGAGGAACAAGGAGGTGACTCACTAAGAAAGCCAGTGGACGCAGAGAGCTGAGCTGTTTCTCAGAGACTGTATGTGTACTCAGAAAACAGCTGAGGAGAGGAACAACTAACATAACCTTCCTTCCATGGGCAGGGTGTTTTTGACTTTTTGTTTTAATTTTGTTTTCCTTTTAAATCTATCCATTTCTTTCTTTCATGAGTGAGAAAGTGCTACAAGTCCCCCCAGCTGGCCTCATCATACTGCATTCTGCCCCGCTGTGCTCTAGCCAGACAGGATCATGGGTATGCTCACACCTGATGTGTCTGAGTCAACCCAGGATGTGAACCTGGAGCCATAAGGCTCCAGTATTACTCAGCAGGGCCCTACTGGTTGGGCCTATAGTCCATATTTCTGAATTTAAATGTACTTAAAATGTGCAGAATAAGCATTCCATTATTATTAGTGTCATAGAGGTGTAGCTGAAGCTGTCTGACAAAAATCTCTCCAAAATTAGGGAACCAGCAGTTAGCATAATGGCTATGTCGCTGGACTCCCACGTAGTCGACCGCGGTTCGTGTCCCGGACCCGGTGGCTTAAAACTCACGCCGGGCGCGTGTGCGTGCGTGCCCAAGATCCCGAGAGGAGAATGGAGGAGAAGGGATTGCGGCGTGACCATCCCCCCTGGGCGGTGATTTCTCGCTTTCTGTCTCTATGTCTCTCTCTGTCTGCCTGGCGAGCGCACGCGCCCTACAGTGAAAATCTCTCAAAAAAAAAAAAAACTTCTCCAAAATTAAAATCTTCTTTTAAGAATGCAGCACAATTTAGAAATACAGTATTCTAAACCACTATACTGTTA
Organism: Tupaia belangeri chinensis; assembly: GCF_000334495.1. Lineage (NCBI taxonomy): Eukaryota > Metazoa > Chordata > Mammalia > Scandentia > Tupaiidae > Tupaia > Tupaia belangeri. The sequence goes on along the minus strand of NW_006159453.1, from coordinate 4,093,664 downwards.
GCAATTATTTTTGGCTAGGTCTGTTTTCTGTTTTTTGTTTTTTGATTTGTGACTCTCACCCCAACAAGAAAGTCACAAACTTGGTCATTTTTTTGAGCACAAGCTGAGAATGAAGAAGACCTTATTGATCAGTACATCCTCTTTAGCATTAGAGATAGAACACTATGCATTAAAATTTCAATGACCTTTGACATTGAAATTATAAATTATTCCTGACTCCTTTCCTTATCTCAGACATTCTCTTCTTTAGTGAATGTTCTCTGACTAATCCTTATTTACACTATTGAGCTATGTGGTCATAGTCTCTCTTTTATTTATTGCAATGTCAAGAATGTACAAGAGAGGATATGAGACTGGCAGGGGGCGTTGTGGTTCAAGGCACCAGGCTCCCATATGGCCAACTTGGTGCTTGCTTTCTCACTTTCTCTCTCTCCTTCTCTCTCTCACTCTGTCCCTCTCTGGCCAAATTAAAATAAATAAACAAATGGATAAATAAAGTTAAGTCAAATAATTCTTTAAAAAAAAAAGAATGCACACGGGACCAGTAGGTGGCGTGGCAGTTAAGGCACTGGACACTCCCACATGGCCGACCAGGATTCGAGTCCTAAATCCGGTGGCTTGCTTTCTCACTTCCTCTCTCTCTCACTCTCAACCTCTGTCTCTCACTGGTAAAATTAAAAAATGAATGAATGAATAAATAAAATAAATAAATAATTATTTTTAAAATGAAGGCACAGAGATAATGATAACGTAATAGACTTTGGTCTTTAGTACAAAATAGTTGGACTGGATATTCATGTGTGTGTATGAGTGTATGTTTTAAGTCTATTTCAGTTTAACACATAACTATTGAGGGTTTCTTCTAGGGTATTGTGATATTTGCTAGAGGATAAAGAGATCTAGAAGATATAAACTGTGTCCTCAGTGAAATAAAAATAACTTCTTAAAAAGCACTATTGGTACAGGAAATAGGAATCGATCCCATTTACAAAGAAAGCAGTTTTGATTCATGTTTTTCTGAGAATTTTTTTAATGAACATTCTCCCATGAATGTAGTGTGGCTGACGGAAGGTGCCTCGCCTGTTTTGTTCACGTCTGACTCCTCAGCACCTAGCACGGTGCCTGACATATAATTCATCCTCATAATTAACTTATAGTGAGAACGTGAGTGAAAGGGAACCATACTGGGAAGAGAAAAAAGGCACTGATCATAGTATGTAACAGTTTTCAGCACCTGCAAAGGCCCATGACTCCAGTAAAGGTTATTGTAGAAACAATCATGTAAAGCAGAGGCCTTGAGATGTATGGCTGGAAGTACATGTGATTAAAAGGATTGTTCTTTAAAAACATGAGAGTACAATTGGAATGAGGAATAATATGTTTATGTGTGAAGGGAAACCAAAATTGCTAGGTAAGAGTGATATTTGCTCCCCACCACTACCCTTAGAAAAACAGGTTAAGCTCAATTTGAAGACTCTCCAAATAATGTAATTGGGCCATTAACTGAGCATGTGACATCATGGAAATAGCCAAGAAGAGGATAATACTGAAATATCCATTGGAATTCAAGTTCAGTTTGCCTCTTACCATTCCTTCCAGTCAAAAGTTCTCTCATATTACAATGCCATAAAATCAGTATAGCTTAAAAATAATTTAAACATGTGAATAATTATTATTTTTTAAATGTTTATATTGGGACCAGCAGATGGCATAATGGTTATGTTGTTGGATTCCCATAGAGTTGACCACGGTTCGAATCCCAGACCCAGTGGCTTAAACTTACACTGGACCCATGTACATGCGTACCTAAGATCCCGAGAGGAGAATAGAGGAGAAAGTATTGCGGCATGGCCATACCCCATCCCCGGGGCAGGTGGGGAGGGTGGTCCTCTCCCAAAAAGGAAAAGAAAAGAAAAATTTTATATTATCAGCTAAGGGACATAAAAAGGAGATATTTGAATACAGGATAAAGTCTATTTATTTTTTAAAAGAATTACTTTATTTAACTTTATTTATTTACTTATTTATTTTTAATTTGACCACAGAGGGACAGAGTGAGAGAAAGAGAAAACAAGTCACCAAATCTGGGACTCGAACTGTGGTCTGCCATGTGAGGGTCCAACGCCCTTAACCACCACACCACCTGCCAGTTCCGAGGTAGTCTATTTAAACTATTTGTTCTTAAAACGTTTTAGATTTTATGTATGTATGTATATACTCTAGAGGTCATGTGCACTCACCAGATAGATCCAGAGATAGTGCTTTGTCCTCTCCCCCCGTGGGGATGGTCACACCACAGTCCCTTCTCTATTTCTCCCTCCTATCAGGATTTTGGGCATACATGTACATCTGGCATGTTTCTTAAGCTGCCAGGCCTAGGATGCAAACCAGGGAACCAGCCAGGTGGGATCTGGCAGCCTCGCCCACCAGGTCATGGAACCAGCCCCAAATTCATTAAGTTCTAATCAACATTATGCAGTATTAGCAAAGAGCTCTGGAGTGAGAATGTGGTGAGAAGTCATGATTCACCACTTGCTTATTCCTTGGACAATGCACGTAACTGCTCTTGGTTCAAGTTTCTCACCCATAAAACACGGAATATAGACTATATTGTCTTTTTGGTCCTTTTTAGATTCTAAAAATCTTATAACCCATATGATTTTTCTCTTTTTAATTAATATATTTCTGCAGAACATATCATTGTGTTTTGCTTCAGTGGGTTTTCGTAGGAATACTTGGCACAAGAACCACAATTATATAATACAACACAACCCGGACTCATTCTTTCCTGAGAGAGAAAGATAATAATTTTTATGCAGTTGCGAAATTTTGACCTTTTTTGGTTGCTTTTTATTTCTACCTTTGTACTGTTTAAGGAAATGCAGTGTGTGTTTTAATTGTTTTGGGAATATCCTGGTGACTTTGTTTAGATTTGTGGAGCTTTGGAGTACAACTGCAAAGAAGCCGTGGATTTTCAATCATGGTATTTCTGTGCCTTTTCCCTGTTGCACTTCTTCATAAGAGCTTCAGGTGTGCTAATGTCCCGGCCTTGCACTGAGGGATCTTCCTCACATGACATTACTCAGACACACACTTGACTTTTGCAATTCTTATTTCTAAAACTGAAGTCACTTGCATCCTTATTCATCACTGGAATTATTACCTACTTACTAATTTATTGGTTGATTATTAATTGCCTGCTATATGTCAAGCATTATTTTCCAGATATTTGTGATCCATCAATGAATGAGATACAACCGAAAAGTCCTATCTTTATGAAACTTGCATTCTTGTACAAGGAGAGAGGCAATACATTAAGAAACATCATGAAGGGACCAGCAGATGGTGTAATGGTTGTCGCTGGACTCCAATATAGTTGACTGTGGTTCAGGTTCTGGACCTGGCAGCTTGAAACTCATGCCAGGCACTTGTGCATGTGTGCCCAAGATCCCAAAAGGAGAATGGAGGAAAAGGGATTGTGGCATGGCAATCCCCTCAAGGGGTGATTTCTTAATTTCTGTTCCTCTGTCTCTCTCTGTTTCTCCAGCAAGTGTACACACCCAATTGCAAAAATCTCTCTCTAAGGAAAAAAAAAAAAAAAAGCCGGGGACCAGCAGTTTGTGTAATGGCTATGTTGCTGGACTCCTATGTAGTCGCCTGCTGTTCGAGTCCCAGACCCAGTAGTTTAAACTCATGCCGGGCATGTGTGCATACGTGCCTAAGATCCCGAGAAGAGAAGGGATTGCGGCATAGCCATCTCCCCAGGGCGCGATTTCTCACTTTCTGTCTCTCTGTCTCTCTCTGTTTTTCTGGCGAGCGCACGTGACCTATAGCAAAAACCTCTCCAAAGAAAAAAGAAAGGCAGTTTCACTTAATGAACTTCTTGAAGCAGTGAGTTACTGTTTTAGTAACTGTCAACCCTTGACTACATATTGTATTAATACACTATTAATGCATTATGTGTATGTACAATATGTATTAACACATATGTTACATGTTTGGGAAGAACACAGAAAGCACTTTTGCTACATTCTAAAGCATAATGGTTTGTTCAAGAGAAAGCCCTTGTGTGGTTGTTTGAATTGAAAGTTGAATTAGCTATTCTGTTGTATCATACCACTTTTACTTTAATAAAACAACCAATTACTCAGATTGGGTATATGGCATATATGTCCTCCAGATGAATGAAGTCAACCTGACGCTTCATGCAGAACTGATTTTATTTGTTGACAATGATAAAATTCAGACTTTCAAGTGATAATTAGAATGTTGGAAAACTTTTATTTACACAATGAACACTGTGGTAATAGTGAGTGTGATGTTTCTGTGCGTGCGTGTGTGTGTGTGTGTGTGTGTGTGTGTGTGTGCAGGTTTAGATAGGATTTTACTGTCACAATCCTCCTGCCTCAGCCTCACAAGTCGCTGGAACTACATAGGCACATAGTACCATGCCCAGTTTTTTAGGGTGGGCCGGGAATTTCACCTGGGTCTCCTCTGTGGCCACAGCCTGCCAAGAAGCAGTGCAGACTAGTGCAGCTGGACCTGAATGCGATAGTCTTACGTTTTATAAAAAGAAAAGAAAGGAACACGAATCAATGCTGAAATGACACCTAGAAAAGTATTAATAGTTCAAAGTGATAACCCAGGATGGTAAGATAAGTAGGGAAAACTTTTCAAAGGATGGGCTCTTCCTTTTTGGCATCTTTGTGTTTTGTTGAAGAGAAGCAAGGAACCAGGAAATAACTGGAACTTGGAACTGCGCTGGCCATGGTGTCTCTGTCCCATATGGAGCACAGAGGAACCTGATATTGGACGCCGATTCAGTAAAGAAACTTGCCTTGTCCATGTGGGTCTCATGTCCTCAGCTGGGAGTTTCCTTCATGGAAATGCCAGCATGCCTTGACAGCTCCTGGACTTACCCAGACCTCTGGTTCTGATGGGCTGAAGCAATATTTCCAATGCCGGTAACAATGCAGTGTGTTGTGCATGAGGATAGATTAATTCATACTGATTTCTTCCTTTCTCAGAAACATGATTCCAGTAACAGAATTCCGGCAGTTCTCTGAGCAGCAGCCTGCCTTCCGGGTGCTGAAGCCATGGTGGGATGTGTTTACTGATTATCTCTCGGTGGCCATGCTGATGATTGGGGTGTTTGGATGTACGCTACAGGTAAGTGCCTGGACCCATGGCAAAATGGGGAACAGAGCGAGACACCAAGTCCATGAAACCTCTTAACAGAGATGAGTGTGTGATTTCCAATTGTGTAAATGGTAGTTGTGCTTCTCTAGTTGTATATTATATTTGTAATCATGGCAGGGAGCCTGAAGCACTTAGTTACTAAACTTTCCTAAGAAGGTACATGTGGTACTTGTAAGATTTTGATGAGCCTAAACAGCAACTGATTGTAGTCAAGTAATATTTGATGTTACTGATATCAAAAAGGGTCCCTTATCTTTTAAAGTTAGCTTTACATATAGAATATATATCTCCATGATGCCTTTTGGAACTGTTGAATGAAGGTTTTGCTTTTCTTTACCTCTCACACTTAACTCTGATAAGGTTTTCTCAAGTAACTAACATTTTGATGAGGTATCAGTGTTTTACCCAATGTTTAGCTCTGAATTAAAAATGTAACCGAACCAAAATTTATTCTATATAGAATACCATGTACTCATATACTACATAGCATCTTTTTGTTTGTTTGTTTGTTTTTACTCACTTTATCATGGCCACTCTGAGGTATAGATGCTCTTATTATCCCACTTACAAATGAGACACCTGAGAGACAGAGGTTAAGGGAACCTCCCAAGGTGAGTGGCAAAATCCTTATTCAAACCCAAGAAATTTGGTTCCAAAGTCCTGTTCTTAACCATTAACCCCAAGCTACATTTTATTCAGTCACTGAAAGTATTTTGACCACCTCTGACCACGCAAAAAAGGATGCTGATGAAAAACTACTAGAGTTTGAGAGGGGAGCGTAAATTCACCTATAAATTGAGTAACTGAAGAGTCTACCATGTGCCAGGCTCTATTCCACCATGAATTATTGGTGGGGGGAAAAATAACAGCAAAAATCTCCCAACTTTGTAGAGCATAAATTCCATAGGCAAAAAAATGAGCAAAATGATTGAAATCAATTAATAAAGTATATAATATGTTAGAAGACACTAAAAGCAAAGGAAAAAAGTAAAGCTTGTAAGGATGGTAGAAAGTTCTAGCAGGTGGGATAGGTGTTGTGATTCTTAAGCAGGATGACCTAGGAAGGCCTCATTGAGAAGGCGACTCTTGGCCAAGGAGTTGAAGACGGGGCAAGAACAAGCCATGCAGATATCGTGCAGGGAACCTCCCAGCCAGAGAAACCAGTAAGAGCAGAGACAAATGGTTAACAGAACCTTTCCCTTTCTGCAGAAGAATTTGACTTTCTGACTTTCTCAGTTTTCTGGCTCTGTTTCCCTGGAGACATGATAAAGGCAGAATATTAAAAGCGTTACTAGGCAACACTGTTTAGGTAGAAATTCCTGCT
>NW_006159453.1:4085659-4086946 GCF_000334495.1 Tupaia belangeri chinensis | reverse complement strand
TGCTGATTGGACAACCGCTTCTGCTGCAAGAGAGATAAATGTCTGGTGGGAATATACATCACTGGACTTCTGTGATTGTGGTGACACTTGTAACTAGGCATGTCCTGGACACCTCAAAGATGTATCTGTTGAGTTATGAGAGATGTTGGCTTCTTTGGGAATGAGGATTTTTAAGCCAGGGTAAGTCTTAAATCTGCCTGAGGGATGTCTTTTCCATGTACGTGAAATGACATGGGGGAATGGAGGCTCAGGGAGACGCTAGGTCCTAGGCAACAGGATGGATCATTACATGGACAGTTGTGAAGATTTTTCCAAGAGAGGAGTCCTGGGGCCATCTTCCTGGCAAGATGTGACTCCAACCCTATATATTTCTCAGTGATTCTGGTGCCAAATGCGGTTTATCTAAGTCTGAATGTCAAAGGAAACCTAGAAAGACCCCTGCCACATGCCTGTAGCTGGAGTATTCATGGCACATTGAAGGACAAGTCTGGAGCCCAGGGTGCTAGAGTGATGTGAGTGAGGAGAACAGCTGAGACCCTAGAGGCAATGGACACTTGGGCACCAGATCGTGCAAGGCCTCACAGGCCACCAAAAGAGTTGGCTTTGCTCAGAGTGGGATGGGACATGTTTGGAAGATTTTGAGTAGACGGTTGTCATAATCTGGCCTGTGTTTTAGCAAGACCTCTTCAGCTCTTGAAAGTACAGTGTTGGGGACAAGGATGCAAGAGGGGAGAACAGATTATATAGGCAGCTAGTGTGATAATCCAGGCCAGAGATTAGTTACAGGGCCTGGACCAAGGTGGTTTTGGATTGATACTGAAAGAAAAACCACCCACATTTGCTAAAAGATTGAATGTGAAATGTAAGAGAAAAAGAGAAGTCAAGTTTGACTTTAAGATTTTTAAACCTGAGAAAAGTCTGGTTTTGAGTCTAAGTTTGCAATAAATGTTACGCATCTCAGTGGAAATAAGCATCAAGATGGAAGAATCAGGAGTTCAGGAGCAGCAAGGTGATGGATCCAGGGAGAATGGTCACTCTTGATTTGGGTGGGGAGGGTTTCCCCAGAATGGGAATGATGGCTACAGATTTTACTGTGTCTTGGCTCACAACATGCATGATCTGCCTAAAAGGATGAGTAGTCCTTTCTCTTACTCACATATTCCATGACGGCAGGAAATGCAGGAAAAAGGACACAGTGAGTCATGATCTGCCTAAAAGGATGAGGAGTCCTCTCTCTTACTCACATATTCCATGATGGCAGGAAATGCAGGAAAAAGGACACAGTGA
>NW_006159453.1:4069515-4085288 GCF_000334495.1 Tupaia belangeri chinensis | reverse complement strand
TTCAGACTTTGGTCCAGCAGGTGCTTGGGAGATTGAGGGCGTTGGACTTCCACATGGCCAGCCGTGTTTCAAGTCTGGGACCTGGTGGCTTGCTTTCTCACTGTCTCTTTCTCTCTCTCACTGTTTGTCTCTGATCAAACTAAATAGTAATAGTAACAAATAAAGTTAAATAAAATGATTCTTTTAAAAATAATAAATAAATAAATAGATACATCGTTGAATTCATGGATGTGAATGTACTACATGTTAGGTACTGTGTGGAGTACTAGATATTGAAAGAAATGCAGGACATTCCGTACCCTGAGATTTGCTAATAGGCTAAAGACTATATATATTTTTAATTATTCATTTAATTTTATTTATTCATTTATTTATTTTAATTTGACCAGAGAGAGAGAGGGAACGTGAGAAAGTAAGTTACCAGGTCCGGGACTCCAACCATGGTCAGCTATGTGGGAATGTCCAGTGCTTAACCACCATGCCACCTGCTGGTCCCCAAAAGACTGTAGACAAGCACAAGTGATACTTCCCATTTTGAAAGCACCTTAATGGTGCCTCAAGAGGACCACATGGAAGCATCATCTCAGCCGATGGAAGTGAGGGACAGAAGGGAAAAGAATTGAGTACAGTTTCAAAGAATGAGTACATAAAACCAAAGTATTGGGTTGTCTGAAAAGTTATGACACATTTTTGCACAGAAAAACAGAAAAATACATCATGACTTTTCCAACAACCTAATATATATATGTATTTTAAAAGAGGAGTTGGAGGAATAAATCAGCACAACGAGAAGACTTAGGATGATCGTTTCATTGATGAGCACAGGGACCAGAGGGCACAGATGGTGTTCCAGGGGGCAGAGTGAGGGGTATCAAAATCCTAGAGTGGGTGGGACAATCCCACACAACAGAACAATTGTCCTACCCAGAATGCTAGTAGCACTTTTACCGAGTAACACTGGCAGGGGAACCGGGACTGGACTCTGTTAGTCATTATTTCATTATTTCCCAGAATGAACATGGAGGTAGATTAGTTCCATTTTTCAGATGAGAATTCTTTTTTTTTTTTTTTTTGAGAGGTTCTTGCTATAGGGTGGGTGTGCTCGCCAGGAAAACAAAGAGAGACAGAAAACGAGAAATCACCCCCCAGGGAGGATGGCCACGCCGCAATCCCTTCTCCTCCATTCTCCTCTCGGGATCTTGGGCGGGCACGCACACGTGCCTGGTGTGAGTTTAAACCTCTGGGTCCAGGACTGGAACCGCAGTCGACTACGTGGGAGTCCAGTGACGTAGCCATTATGCTAACTGCTAGTCCCTCAGATGAGAACTCTGAAGTACAGAAGGTTAAGTAACTTGCCCCACAGGCCACAGGAAAGCAGCCAGGAGTCAAAACTCAGTGATTTTCCAGTGGTGTGTCTTTCAGCTCTACACACACTGCTATCAGGTAGTAGGGAGCCATCAGGGGACCATTACAATGGCATGTACGTGTGACCACACTTGGTTTGTAAAACAATTTTCAGTAAAAAGACAAATGCAACATGACTAAAAAGTAAATACAAAGTTATTAAAAATGACAACTCTCTGAATTACAGATTAATTTTTTAAGGGTTTTTCACTATGCCTCTACTCTAAAAAAGAATAACCTCCAAACTGGTATTAATGAAACAAAAAGTAATGTATAGTTTAAATTATTAGAGAAAGCAAAATCACTCAAGATTTGTATTACAAATGAATGCAATGTAACTTAGGGAAGGAATTTAAAACTCTTATTTTAGCTCAGCTATGATAATCCTCTGAAATTGGCTTAGTGACTGATAACTTCATAAACAAAGCCTTCTCTGTGAAGCTCAAATTCCTTTCCTATTTCCAAGGTGATATTAAAAGAGTTAAAATATGCTTTTATGCCTTGATTTTCCCTTTGTAAATGCAAATGCAATCATTCTTTCTGGTCTTTTTTTTTTTTTTTCAAAGCAAATTAAAACATGACAAAGCGAAATTTAAGGTAGAGTTAAAATGACATTCACTGGTGATAAAATAGTCATCCAACAGCTTTTGAGTAACTATGTTGATTTTTCCATGGCAAGTAACAGTTGATTTTCTGTTTACTCCTGTTAGTTATATTCATACAGGTATAAGATTGCATAGCTTTGAAAATATTTATTCTTTCTGGTCTTATTTTTTTTTTCAAAGCAAATTAAAACATGACAAAGCGAAATTTAAGGTAGAGTTAAAATGACATTCACTGGTGATAAAATAGTCATCCAACAGCTTTTGAGTAACTATGTTGATTTTTCCATGGCAAGTAACAGTTGATTTTCTGTTTACTCCTGTTAGTTATATTCATACAGGTATAAGATTGCATAGCTTTGAAAATATTTAAGGAGGTGTTCATTTTTTCTTGCCCTGATATGAAAGGATTAGAATTAATACTCCTCATGTCTTATGTATCTATCTGACAAATATTTATTCATTTCTGAGCAAGTAACTATTTTCAAGGCTGCCACGGAGTAAGAGCATGTATAAGGAGCATCCCTTAGACTACATCACTCTGTATAAGGAACAAATATAAACTCACTGTAAACCAGGAGAGTGTAGGAGTGTACGTACCCTATTCCTGGACAGTCATACCGCCTCGAGGACAAGAGTGTAAACACCCAACTCTGCACTATAAACAACACTATTCAAAAACTCAACACACTCCATAAAACAGACGAGATCCTAAAAGATCAACATGTCGCTTCCTGGAAAAATAAGATTGCTTTAGATCTCTGCTCAGTAACTCCAGGTTATCTAGTAAGACAAAATTCAAAACAGCCCAGAGACAGGCTGATACCAAATATAGAGTGAGCAGTTAGAAGCCAAAAACAGGAACTGGAAGATGCAAGTCCCCTGGAAGCCCTAGGGGACCTCCCTTGTCATTGTTACACAGGAAAGACATTTCCTGCTTTCTGAATTTGGAGGTGGGGGGAACAAGAGAATGATTTTAGTGACTTGAAATCACCCACAGAAAATTATCGGGACTTAGCACAATGACCAGGAACAAACTGGCCAGCAGAGTCACACTGTCTGAAGAGTTTGGGACACGGAAGCTTCCTGTTCACAGATACTCCCTATTTTAATTTGGAGAGCACAATGATTTTCCGGTATATTTGATGACGTTCAGCTCCTTAGCAAATGACCTTTAGGAGAAAAGGCTCACAGGCAATACAAATTATCCAGAGGGCTTCATTTGACAATTTGTCCCAAATTCTTGCTTTTAGTTCCCTCCCACAATCCTCTGCCTCATACTACCTGAGCTTTCTAGTAGGGATTTTTTTCTTTCTTTGGCCAAATCTGAATTTCTAAAGGCAGAAAGTCTTCCTTAGATTAGCCTGTTGTTTATGTGGTATTCAGAATAAGATGAACTAGCAGAGAGCACTAATGGGTAGGCTTAAAATGAAGACCTCATCTAAAATAAGTTTTTAAGCGTACCTGTTACATGTTACCACACTACCTGAGTCTTTAGGGAATAGAAAACAAAGATCATTTGGATGGTGAAAATAATTTTAAAAAGCAGCCTTTCTCGTCTCTGTGGGGACAACAGTGAATTCTGTGAGAAAAACAATATTTCGAAACATGTGTTACATCTAGTAACAAAAACATGCCTGAAGACTTAGGGTGGTTTATGCAAACGGTTATTTCGATCTTTTCGAGAACTTTCCTTCTTGTCGTCTATCACCGTGACAATTTAATGTGCAGTGAATTCCTGACCATGAGAGTAATCTATGAGTGCCTTTCACCTCACCTCGGGTTTAACTCAGAGTGTGAATCTAAATGCTTTTCTTAGCTTATCTGATGCTGTTCGTGCCAGTCAGTGAATGGGAAACGCTTCCTTTTATCTCACAATTATGGGACGCTGTGGTCTTGTTGCCTGTCTATCGTTAAATAATACATCTTCTCCCTCAAATAACGAAGCACTGATGAGTACTGAGTTTATTTCCAATGTGAAATGAGTGATATCCAGTTTCTGTTGTTTTTTGGAGTTTTTTTTTTTTCTTTAAGTTTATTTATTCATTTCATCCATGAGCGAGAGAGATACAGAGACAGTATCCCCAGCAGGGCCTTGACACCTCAATCCACTCTCACCCCAGCCAGCCCACGATCGTGGATATCGTGACTCGGAGTTCTCCACGTGTGCAAGTGGTGGTTTACCACTGTGCCACGCTCGTCTTGACTGTTAATCCTGCGTGTGGATCACTCAGAACCTATCGTCAAAGATCCATATTGAACAGGTTTATTATGACATGGAAGGAGGTGACCTTGTGTTTCTAATCAGGGCCCTTACCTTGGACACTTCCCTCTAATTTTACCAGCCAAACAGATTCTCTTACTGCCCTCACTTTGCACCCCTCCATCCTCCATATGCTTTCCTTCCCGCTGAGAATATCTGGACCTCTCAGTCATTCAGGAATCCCCTTTCTTCCTTCCTTCCTTCCCCCCATATCCTTTCCCTCCCTCTGAGAACACGGGCAACATCTGGACCGCTCAGTCATTCAGGAACCCCCTTCCTTCCTTCTCCTCTCCATAGCCTTTCCCTTCCACTGAGAACACCGCTCAGTTCTCTAGGAGCTAGGCTATTGCTGGAATCGCATGTAAGTCTTAGTCCAGGAAGTTTCTAGGCTATTGCTGGAGTCTTCTGTTCTATACAGTAACAAATGCTGCTGCACTAATCCCCTACACTATTACACTATTTTTTTCTTTGTAAATCCTGCATTTTTATTGTTTGATTTTACAATTCTCATCATTTTGGAACTAATAAACTTCATACAGTAAAGAGAAACTTACCTACTAATATTGTTTTATATATACTTTTGTTATTCATTTTTGTTTTGTTTTTATTTGCTGGGGGTATGTGGGCTTGCTGAAGAGAAACAGAGAAATAGAAAATAAAGCACCACCCCGTGGGGAATGGTCAGATGGAAATCCTATCTCCTCCATTTTTCTCTCTTTGCACAACTTTGAGCATGCACACACGTATGCCTGTGTTTTTCAAGCTGCTGGGTCTGGGACTTGAACTGTGTTTGGCCATGGGATCTAGCTGTCCTAACCACCCTGCCACTGGCTGGCACTGTATCCTTTCAAAAATATGAAATAAGGGCCAGTTTTGTGGCACAATGTTGATTAACTGCTCAAGGGAAGCTGGATCCCACGTGGTGACCATGGTTCAAATGCCCGGCCCAGTTACCCTGAAACACATCATGTGCATACATGAATGCCCGAGATTCAACAGGCTATAGGACTGGAGAAGGGATCGTGGCATGACTGGACCCAGTGACAGGTGCTCATATCTTTCTCTCTCTCTCTCTCCGTCAGTCTTTCTCATATGCGCACACGTGTTTTATCATGAATAAAGAGGGAAAAATTAAAAACAGTACTCCCAACTGAAAAGGTACATATCAACTAAAAGATTTAACAAAAAATAAGATGCCATTCAAACTAGCAACAAAACTGTCAAGTGTTTAGGAATTTAGCTAACCAGAACTATATAAGACCATCATTGAAAACTTAAATGTCTAATAAGTGACATACAAGAGTATTTGAATCAATGGAAAGATAGTTCATGTTCCTGGGTGACACAGAATTGCTCCTACAATGACCAGTTGTCTAGACCCCACAATTAATTTATAAATTTAAAAAAAAATTAATAAAATTTTAATTAAATTTTTGAGAGGAATAGAATGGTAGAGAGGAATGGTGAAAAGGATAAAAGACAAGAGAGAGAAGGAAGATGAAAAGGCAGGGCTTTGCATCAGCTGATGCTGTTGTGCATTGAGAAGCATGGATAATTCAACCCTGTAACCCTGAGGTTCCCCTCTCCTGGCCACATACACACGCACACACAACACTCCTTACTGTACAAATTAAATTCTTCTCATTTCCTTCATAGAAAATATGTCTGATGTCCTACCCAAATCTCCTACTATTTTTCAGTTGTAAACTTCTAAATCTATTTGCAAATGTTTCAAACGTATGTCACAAGAGGAAAAATTGTGAGCTTCAAGATTTTTCATCCCTTTGTTTAAAAAGCCAAGAAAAATGACTTTAAGTTTATAGGAATATGAGCTCCATAAAGCCTCATCTGTCAGGTTCATTCCTATCCCCAGAATGGAGATGAGGAGGCATTTCCAAACATGTAAGTATTCCCCAGAAATGCATTTTGTGTGATGAAAGAATGAATGAGTGAAAAAGTCTAGGTGACACATTTTAGTCAGGTACTGTGAGCATTGATATCCTAAGGAGCTGAGGACTTTGGAGAGGTTTTTGCTGTAGGGCACATGTGCTTGCCAGAAAGACAGAGACAGACAGAAAGTGAGAAATCACCCCCCCACCCCCCACCCCACCCCCCCCCAGGGAGGATGGCCATGCCACAGTCCCTTCTCCTCCATTCTCGTCTTGGGATCTTGGGCATGCACGCACATGCACCCAGCGTGAGTTTAAGCCACCAGGTCCGGGACTCGAACTGTGGTCGACTACATGGGAGTCCAGCGACATAGCCATTATACCAACTGCTGGTCCCAGAGCTGAGGACTTTGAATTACAGAGGTGCTACATTTCACTTCTGGGTACTTTACACCATAATTTAAGAGATTGTGTCCAGTAGAAGGGAAATCGAAAAGCCTGTGTAAAGGTACGTTTACACTCACACTGGGAACACTGGCAGGCACAGGAGAGCCAACAGCAGATACCTAAGGGCTGCCATGTGAAATGTTTAGATGGCCTCAACTTATTCCACATGTCCTAGAAGACCAAAGAGAACCAATGACAGGCTTTAGAAAAGAATATTTTGGTGTAACCCAAACACAAACTTTAAAGAAGTCAACCATTCTGAAAATGTTAGTGTAGGTAGTGAGCATCCCGTTATTGGTGATACCCTTCCTCTGACTTGGCTGAGGGATCACACCAAGGAGATTCCATGTGTCATGAGAACCATTTTTTCTGTACATATATTAGTTGTAAGCAGTAGGGTTAGGCAGTGATAAAAATGACAAAATCCCCACCAAACAACAAATGAATACATTTAAAATGCAATGTGAGATGTAAGTGCTTTGGAAAAAAAAAAAAAGTGTAAGGAGAGAAGAGAGCGTAGGGGGATCCTCATTGACATGGGCTGTCAAAGAAGTCTTGTCTGAGAAGATGACATTTAAGCAGAACACAGGAAGGACATTCCAGCAGGGGCAACAGAAGAGGCCACATGGCAGGTACAGAGATGGCCCATGGGAGAGTAGTCTCTCAGTTTTTTCAGGCTTGGATCTCCCTTGTAAGACTTGAGACAAGCATTGACCCAAATTGAGCTCTTATCATCTGGTGTGTAAAGCAGGTTTTCCTGCAAACATCAAGCTTCCAGCTCTACATCTGACTTCTGAGAGTTAGGACAAAGAATTCAGTCTCATGGTGTCTTGGAACATGGGCCCATCGAAGCAAGGACTGTTACTATTCACCGGCTCTTAACTAGCCACAGATTATGGCAGAAACTATAGGAGCATTTCTCATTGCCCCCACGAGGTCTCAAGTGGCTAATCAGCAAGGTCCGTGTCTTACTCATCTTTATACCCACTTGAGTAGCTTAGACCTAACATATACTCAGGAAATATTTGTGGAGTGAATACATTGATGTTTCAGCCATTCTAAGAATACACTTCCTTAGTAATAGAAACAGTTTAACACTGAATCATAAACTAATGGAGAAAAACTGTGTGGGAGTGATTAAAGAGGAGGTGAGAAAAATCAGATCTTTGAAAAGTATAAAAAGTAGCTAGTAACAGCTGATCTTTCTTGAATGATATCAGAGACGTACCATGGCCCTCAACAGAGCTGATGGGAATGCTGGGGGATCCTAAAGCAGACCTTCTCATTAGCAGCGACTGAGTCAAGTACAATTAGTACTTGACTCTGTACCCATGCATTGGATTCTGCCCTGAGCCTCACAACCTTCATGTTGTTTTGTGGAAAGTAGTTTTTTTCATTCTAAATAACTAATTGTTAAGTGAACTTTGAGATTTTGTTTATGATCATTAAATAATTAGTATATTTTACTCCTTCAAAGACCTTTTAAAATTCATTTAAAATGTATTGATTATTAAATTCTTGAATAAGGGTGATATTTTCCTGATACTGGTTTATTTTTATCTAGGAAGATTCCAAGTCCTGCACTCAATTACTTTCTTTTAGGGGTGGAGGGGGTGGAGAGGGGTTTGCCATAGGACACATGTGTTCACTGGAGAGAAACATTGAGGGAAAGAAGTGAGAACTCACCCCCCCCCCTCCGCAGAGGGATGGCCATGCCACAATCCCCTATTCTCCATTCTCTTGGGATTCTGAGCTTGCATGCACATGTGCCCAGCATGATTTTCACGTCACTAGGTCTGGCCCGGAACACTGTCAGCCATGTGGGAGTCCAGCCACCTCATCCACTGTGCCATCTGCTGGCCCCTACACTAAATTTTAAAGATAAATAAAAATAACAGTTTTTCGAACCTGAAGGAGAATTTAGAAGTGATTTTGTACAGGTCCAACATAGAAATCTTTTTTTAATAAATTATTTTGCTTTATTATTATCTTTAAAATATCATATAATGTCCTTAGAAATCATCCAGCTTATAGCTGGAGAACTCTTAGATCTTGCTCATCAGCCAGCTGAACTCTACCCTTCTCAGAGACATGGATACCAGAGACATAGATACTACCCAAGAATTTTCGTATATCCTTATTTTTAACTGTTGTGACTTGCTGTATCAAGGTTCAACTCATCTTTCTGGGTTTGAGATACTGAACAAGCAACATCTGGCCACATTTGAACCCTCTGTATTATTTTTCACCCCCCAAAATTTAGAATTCCAGCAAGAGGCCCATTCTCCTGAATAACGATGTTGATGAGTAAATGAACGTACACAGACCTCATCTTTTAAGAGAAGCAAAATGTAACACTAACTGTAGCCAGTTCTTTTCTGTTTCCCCACCATTTGTCCACCTGCGGCCTCTTCTTTTTCTTTCCAAGGAGACTGAGCTCTACATTGATGTGATTGAAGTCCCTCCGCACTTTCTCTAGGGCCCTTCACAGTAACTGCGCCCCTTCAAGTGATGTCGACATTCTCTGGAATGTCAACTGTCTGATCGTTGACAATAGCCTTCATTGGGAGCTGCCGGTGTTCCCAGAGCTGATGGCTTCAGATTCCTAGGGTCTACCATCGAAATCTTTTCATTGCATCCTTGACACATTAATATCTAGCTTTTGTTTGAGAATATCTGGCAATAAAGAGTTCTGTTTAATGAAATTTTTATATGAAATTGCAAATAAAGCATATTTATTGCATGTTGACTAGGTTCCCAACACTTTATTTGGTATTAAGAGGAATTCAGAATAATTTACGGCTCCATCTCTGCCTCCAAAGAATTTAGGGCATAGTTGCAAAGGCAAAATAACACATGCACTCATTCATTATACAGTTTATTTTGTACGTATTATAGGCACAATGCTGAATTCTGTTGACATGAAAACTTGGTCTTGGTCTTCAAAATGTTTAAACTGTTGCAAAGATAGGCATTCATTTACATCATCTTTAAACAACATAATTGCTAGAGCGTGTATATATAAATGGAATGCAGTGCATACCAAGGAGAAAGAATAATTAAATCTACCTAGGAAAATCAAGATTCTCAATGTTCTTTATAGGATGGCTATGGGACTATGTATAGGAATAAATTATATTTCTGGAAAAAATGTTATGGGACATTATAAAGAATAAGGCTTGTGAGTAAGCTAAATTTCATAAATGTTCACTTGGAGATTTCTAGCAAATACAGATTCAGCTTTTTTGATATGGTGGTACTTCCAATTTCTAAGGATAAGGGCATAAAGCCTTTTAAACATGCATGACTCTTTTCATCTTTTAACAGCAACTTCAAAACGTCAGCTTTCCTAGGGCCGGATGGTGTCTCAGAGGTAAAATGTGATGCTCCGTGAGGCTGACCCACATGGGGGTGCTCTGGGTTCATTCAGAGACCTCTCTGAACACTGCAGGCATGTGCGTGACTGCGATCTGGGGCTGGCTGGGGCCAAGGGTGGATTGCAGAGGCAAGACCCTGTTAAGGGTGAGCTCTCTCGCTCGTGCGCTCTTTCTCTCTCTCTCATGGAAGAAATAAGCTCTTTTTTTAAGTTAATTTTCGGGTGAAGTATTAGCAATACTAGAATCAGCTTTTTAAAAATAAAATTGAAGGATGGCATAATGGTTACATCCCTGGACTCCCACATGGTTGACTGGGGTTCAAGTCTCAGACACAGTGGCTTAAAATTCACTCTGGGCATGTATGCGTGCATGCCCAAAATTCCAAGAGAAAAATGGAGAGAAGATTGCAGTGTGGCCATCCCCTCCTGGGGGATGCTTTCTTGCTGTCTGTCTGTCTGTCTCTCTCTGGTGAGCACATGCATCCTATAGCAAAAATCTCTCTCTCAAAAAAAAAGTAGAATTGATATTGGGGCCAGCAGGTGGCATGATGGTTAGAGTGCTGAACTCCCACACGGCTGAGTCCTGGACCTGGCAGCTTGCTTTCTTGCTTTCCCTTTCTCTCTGTCTCTCATCAAAGTAAAAATAATAACAAATGGAATTAAGTACGTCTTTTAAAAAAATAGAATTGATATCTCCCTACTCAGGTATACAAGTTCCTAAAAGCTAGTAAGATTCTTTGCACTGATACTCAAAGCTGGAGCTCTGTGACTTGAAGTTCAAATATTAGCTTATTGTTTGGGATGTTAAATTTTTAATGTAGGTGCTAGATATTGGATTCAGGAAATGCTTAATACAAGACGAGACAGTGTTGTGGAGGTATTCCCTTCTGGAATACTTGTATGCATGATCATATTAGTCACTTAGTTTTACATTTTATTTTAGAAATTCTGTGCTATCAACCACAATCTTTTGTTTGATAAACAGGCCATCAACATCATTTTACCTTTTAAGAAACCTCACAGGGACCAGCAGTTAGTGTAATAGCTATGTCTCTGGACTCCCATGTAGTTGACTGCGGTTCGAGTCCCGGACCTGGTGGCTTAAACTCACGCTGGGCGTGTGTGCGTGCATGCCCAAGATCCCAAGAGGAGAATGGAGGAGAAAAGGGATTGTGGCATGGCCATCCCCGATGGGTGGGGGTGATTTCTCACTTTCTGTCTCTCTTTCTTTCTCTGTCTTTCTGGTGAGCGCATGCGCCCTATAGGAAAAAACTCTTAAAAAAAAAAAAAGAAAAAAACCTCACATGCTCACTAGAAATACAAAACAAACATAATTTGAGCTAGACCAAGTCCATTTAAAGGGAAAAAATTTAATCTTTCCTTAAAATTTCAAATAGAAAATATGGACTCTCCCATATGCTCTTAGTATAACTTAGGTAAAATGCATAGTTTTTCTAGGCCCTAGTTGTATAAAATGAGGAGGGTAGGCATCATTTCCTTTCACAGATTTATTATGAAAAAAAAAAATGATTGTAACATTACACATGAATCCTTTTTAGTCTCTTTATAGACTTCAGAACACTTTCTCTTCATTTTGGGCATTACCATTTAGGCTTAAGTGTGATTACTTGGATATCTGGCACACAGAGTAAGAGAAGTCTAGGTTCCCAGGCCAAATGCCCCAAAATCTTCCTTCCTATAGCCACCTACGTCCTACTACCTGAAGGCTCTGCAGAAGGTATATAGCAGGACAAGACCAGGCATCATCATTTCATTAGAGTGCAGGTGACCGAGCTGTGCTGGCACACGCTGCTAAGATGCTGTGCTTGGCAGGCTGGGACTACATGGGAGGCCCAGGTTCAGTTTCTGGCCAGCCTAACGTCTGGTCATGGTGGTCATTGCTGGGAAGCCCAACAACTCAGGACACCCAGGCAGGAGGAGGGCAAGCTTAAAGCTGGCATGGCAATTTCCAAGATCCTGTCTTTAAAATAAAATAAAATAAAATAAAATCCAGGCATGCACTTGTAGTGCAGGAGATTGTAGCACAAGACCCTATCTAGAAGAAAACAAAAACAAACACTAATTCTGGCCCCAAACTTCACTATTAATCTCCTGGTGGTGAGGCTAGACCTCACATATGTCACAAAGACTTCCTTAGCCTAAACTCTGAAGGGCTACAGACCTGGACCAGAAGGAGGCGGGGAGAAAGGCTACTGAAAGAAACCGCCATTATGTGCACTTTAATCTCTGCCATGCGAGGCCAAGAAGAGGGGACTCTGGGTGAAGAAAAGACTAAAGTGAGAGGAAGAGGGAAACGAAGATGAGAGGCGGAGGTCGATTTATTACTGACTCTCCCCAAAGCTGTGTGAGCTAGCCTTCTCAGGCCTTCCCAGGTTACAGTCAGCTTCTGAAAGAGGCAGCTCTAGGCCAGTCAAGTCACATCAGCATCAAGGAATAAGAGTGTGCAAGATGACGACCCCCAGCAGAAGCTCTGAAGAGAGTCCAAACATTCTGATCTCAAGAGAGACAGCCCCCGCAATGGGAACTCAGAGCCTTAATGCCTTGTGACACCAAAGTTCAATTCTTTACCTTAAAGGTTACCGTCTCTACTTGATTTCTAGCCCTCTTAATCTAAAGAGTGAGAAAGAAAGAAGAGTCTTGAGTTCTCCCCAGAGATCAGCCATTGTCTGGATGATTCAGAATAAAAGGACAAATGCATAGATGAAATTTCCCCTATATGGTAAAAAATCTATTTGCCTGGAATGTGTGGAACTTTTCTTCTCCAAATTAGTGGTATTTCTGGAGTCCAAATAATCTTCACTTCCAAAAAGTGTAGTGACTGAAAAACAGTTTCTTACCATCGAAGGCATGGCTTACAATGCCTTGACCTGGCTTTAGCTGCAAGCTCTCTACGATGTCACAACTACTTACAGCCGTTCTCGCTGATGAGCGCTGCCACCCAGCCTTACGTAGATCAGACACAGCCTGGCGGCTGGCATCACTTGCTGAGCAGTATAAAAAATTATTCTTAAATTATTACAGTGCATTGCTAAAATATTTATCATTTTTCAATAATCCTTTTAGAACAGTGGGTTTTGTTTGTTTGTTCAGAGGTTTACAGTAAGTAGAATTCTGTATTTTTGTGCTGTTGGTACATTGTGGATAGTGCAGAGAATTTATGTTTCTCTTTGAACACTCCCATTTTCTTTTTTTTCTTTTATCCTACTCATGCTCAAAGATTTATCAGTAGAGTGTCTGGGGATAAGGCAGTTGAGCACAAAACCAAGATTTCAGTCTCTGGGCATTGCTTCAAACAGAGCTTTTGCTACTTTATTTCAAGAGTATAATTATGGATAAATATTTTAAATTCTTCAAACAACTGAAATAAATTGTCTCTGTTACAAATCAAAATATATGTTCCTAATGTATATTAAAAATGAATGCATTCCACTTATATCTTACATTGCCACAGATCAAATCATTCATTCATTCATTTACTTATATGAAAATGCCATGAAGCAGAGTGAGAGTAGACCACTTTGAATCTCACCCACTCTCTTACATTTAAATTTTCTTTCCTAATTCCTTTTTATATTGGAGCAGTTTTGTTTTTTTTTTTCCAAAAGAATAAGGGGGAAGAAATTCACAATGCAGCTGCAGCTAAAATACAGAAAGTTAAAAGCATTCATCATGGCTAGAAAGTCTCAGGCTAGGTTTAAAAAAAATGGCATTGAGACCATCAGTGGTGCAGCAGTAACCATGCTCTGCAATGCTGGGAGCCGTAAGGAGGACTGGCGTTCAGCTGCTGGGTTTACCTGTACCTGCCAGGGCATACGTGCACCTGTGAGCCTGGCTGGCTAAAAGGCTTTGGGGAAGGCTCTCAAATAAATAAATAAATAAATAAAGGGACCAGCAGTTGGCATAATGGCTTTATCGCTGGACTCCCATGTAGTCAACCACAGTTTGAGTCCCAGGTGGCTTAAACTCACGCCGGGTGTGTGTGCATGCGTGCCCAAGATCCCAAGAGGAGAATGGAGAAGAGATTGCAGTGTGGCCATCCCCCCAGGCATGATTTCTGGCTTTCTGTCTCTTTGTCTCTCTGTCTCTCTCTGTCTTTCTTATGAGCACACACGCTCTAGAGCAAAAACCTCTCAAAAAAAAAAAAAGGCTGTGGGGGAGGATCATGCATGAGCGCTTACTCAGGATGCTTGTCTCTTTCTAAATAAATGAATTTTTAGACACTGATGGTTTGTATTGTCATCCTTGCTTTCAAAATAGTGAATACGTCAGTATTTACAGTAATAGGAGAATTGCATTATTAAGCAAAACTTCAAAATATAGACATGATCTTGGGGCTAGCAGGTGGCGTGAAGGTTAAGGTGCTGAATCCCACATGGCTGACTACACAGTCTCAGTCCTGGACCCTGTGGCTTGAAAATCACACTGGGCACATGTGCGTTGTGCACAAAATCCTGAGGAGAAAGGGATTGCTGTGTGGCCATCTCCCAACCCCCAAATCTCTCTCTTTCTCTGTCTCTCTCAGGCAAGCATGCATGTCTTACAGCAAGAAAGGAAGGAAGGAAGGAAAGAAAGAAAAAAATCATAAACACCCACACGGTCCTAATGTAGATATGTTTATTTTTCACTTAAAAATAAATGGATAGCGCCTCCCAAATCTAGCATACTCATTGTGTATCTTAAATGAAATCAGCGTTCACTCTGGCTTTAGGAATCACTAGGCTGACGTTGCTTGGCCATTTGGAGAGTGTGCTAAATGAAATGTTTTATCTCAGAGGAAGGTCACTAGAAGTCAAAGATTTCCAGATGTTTACTGGCATCTGATTATGTGAATGTGGGTAACTTGCCATTGCTGTGGTTTCTTTTTTCCTCCTTGGAAGCGAAGGTCAGTGGTTCTATTTATTCACCTCATATTTATTGTAGACCCTCTTTGTGCCAGACAATGAAAATAAAGCATGGGGTCTGCCTTATGGAGCTTGCTGTTCTTTATATGATTACTTATTCCACATAATGATGACTTAGAAAATTTTGCTTTAGCTTTTTCAGTGTTTCATCCTTCTACCAGACTGGTGGCATCTGATGTTCCTCAAGTATGCATACATAACTCAGGAAGATTTACTTCATGTTTGTTTGGGTATCATTTGTTCTTTTGTCTTAGTTTCTGTCTGTCTGTCTTTCATGAGAGAGACAGAAACATAGGTACCCTTGACATGTTCTCAACTTGCCACGATTCCCTCTTCCCCCCAGCCCTCTAGCCAGCCATGACCATGGGTGCACCCAGCATGTTCAGGTCAACCCAGGATCAGACTGGAGGGCTTCCAACATGGCGAAGCAGCTCCCCACCACCCGTGCTACAGTGGCTGGTCCTGATTTTTAACTATGTATCAATGAAACCTATAGAAAATGTCCTAATATTATATTCTACTTTTGAGAATTAATAAATTCAAGGATCCACGTTTGAATGGATTCATCTATCTAATCCTGTGGTATTTTTTCTAACGGGCTTTATTCCTCAGGTGCCACAGTATTTTTTTTTTTCTTTCCTTTTCCTTTTACTGTTAGGGAAATAAGCAACCAATATAAATGGAATTTTTACTCAGCACTTGTGTTTATTAATGAACACTTGGACATTTTGCATTTTTCTGTCTACTACTCGGGTGTAAATTTCCTCTATATGTAGTATGTTATTTCCTAGCCATCACGTATGTTTTAAACATCATTGTTAAAACAATGGGACAATCAGAAACAGAATTATCCAGTGCTAAAAGGAAATA
>NW_006159453.1:4065213-4068742 GCF_000334495.1 Tupaia belangeri chinensis | reverse complement strand
AGGGAAAGAAGTCAATCTGAAGAGTGTATTGCATATGATCCAACTAGGTGGCATTCTGGAAAAGACAAAACTAGGGAGACAAAGGAGCTGCATGGAGGGCTGGAGCAGGGGCAGGAGAGGGGTGACTAGGCAGAGCACAGAGGGCTTTCAGTCTGTGAAACTGCCCGTGCGATACTGTCATGGCTGATAGAAGTCATCAGCCGTTTGTCCAAACCCATATGGTGTTCAGCACTGACACTGAACCCGCATAAACACTATAGACTTTGGGTGCTCATGAGGTGTCTGTGTAGGGTTCTCAATAATAACAAACGTACCACTCCAATGAAGAGTTCGGTAACAGGAGAGTCTGTGCGTGCATGGGGGCAGGAAATAAGTAGGGAAATCTCTTACTCTCTCTCCTCTCAAGTTTGCTGAGAACCTAAAACCTTCCTGAAATCCTGGGTTGTTGGAAAAGTCATGATGCATTTTTGCATAGAAAAACATGGAAAAAATACAACATGACCTTCCCAACGACCCAATAAAATATTGAAAAAAAAGAAGGGCAGAGAGCATGTGCACGGCAGGCAGGAAGTACTGCCACACACTTGCAGTTTGGCTTTTCCATTTCCCCTGGAGACAGGGGCCTTGTTTGTCCTGGTGATACTGACGCAGTGTGTGTGGTTCTCATGAGTGTCTATTTTTGGGCTCGAGAGGTGTATTTTTGTCCTCGAGCAGTGATTGCCCCCAAATGCTCATGTTTTAGGCTTAGAGAATAGCAAGCCTTGTAAGTAAGACTTCTGTAAAGAATGAAAGCATTTGCACAGTACCTTCTGTCACTGAGGACGGTAAACTTCTTGCCTTTTGATGATAGGACCTTTCTTTTGAACATGGGTGCATCTTGGTTCTCAGAGAAAGTGCCTTCAGTTTATACATTTGTAAGTAACTACAGGACATGAAAGTTCATTCCCTTCCCTCAGGCCTCCAGCAGAAAGGAAGAGTAACAACCCATCTTTCCAGTCTTCTGTCCCTCTCTCCACAAATGCAACCTGTCGCTCCTATGTCTGGAACCTCAAAGCTTCCAACCAGACCATCCCCCATAACTTAATCTAAGTCTAGTAGTTTCAACCCCAGATGAACTTACTCCTATTCTGCAAAGCCCTCCCTGCCTCTTAAAAGTCCGACCTTTTACTGTGTTTACCAGAATATTCACCTGGTGGCCATACTGCTTTGATTTCCCACTTGTTTCACTTCTCTTGTATATTTAGACTTCTCCAACAAGATTTCAAATGGTTTATTTTATTTTATTTTTAGAGATTTTTTTTTTGGTTTTGTTTTGTTTTTGCTATAGGGTACATGCACTTACTGGAGAGACAGAGAGAGACAAAGAGACAGAAAGCGAGAAATTATCCACCAGGAAGATGGCCACACTGTAACCCTTCTCCTCTATTCTCTCGAGATCTTGAGCACATGTGCACACACACACACACACACACACACACACACACACACACATACTCACACTCATACTCACACCCTACGTGACTTTTAAGCTCTGGATCCAGAACTTGAACCACGGTTGACTACATGGGAATCCAACAATGTAAACATTACACCATCTACTCATCCCTCCAGTGCTTTAGATAGCAAATGTTGAACATGCCTTTTTGATTTTCTTTTTCATGCCTACTATATAGTGGGTACTCAGTAACCTTTAGCTGAGAAAGGATAATCTGTCCTTAGTATCTTTAAACGAGCCCTGGAGAGTAGGTCTTTGGGGTGCTTCTTGCTATGTTATTCTTAGATCAGCAGAGATAACTTGGTTTCCACTGTCAGACTCGGGGCAGACTGGGTGCTCAGCTACAGGGTAGAAAGGACCTTTGCTTCCAGCTCTATTAGAATCTGTGTGGTGGGAAGAAAGTGGAGGACAAAATCAGTCACCTTTATGTTAGCCCACCTGCCTTTTTTGCATTTCCACTCTGCTCATTTAGATCAGCTCTACCACAACCAAATTAAAGCAACTGTCTTTTCAAAGAATGTGCCACAATTGCAGAATATATCTGGATCAAAAATTATTGTAGTGGAATATTACCACCTATTCTACCATACATAGCGAATTTCCTCACTTCCTCTTAATATGATAATGTAGCCATAACTATGATTTAAAGCCCAAACTGGAGAAGTAATTTGGGGATTATAGTTCATTCGAAAAGAACAATAGAGACCAACAGGTGGCTTAATGGTTATGTCATAGTCCCAGACCTGGCAGCTTAAACCTCATGCTCATCGCATGTGCATGCATACCCAAAATCCTGAGAGGAGAATGAAGAAGTGGTTGCAGCATAGCCATCGCCCCTGGGGGGCAATTTTTCACTTTCTCTCTGTCTCTCTGTCTCTCTGTCTCTCTCTCTCTCCAGCGAGCTCACACACCCTATAGCAAAAATCTCTCTAAAGGAAATTCAGCCTTTTGAGGTGGAGAAGGGATTTGACATTAAGTTTACCTTGTTTGGAACTGCCTAAGTAGCTCTGCTTTTTTTCATAGTGTTCATTTTTCTTAACTACTTTTAATTTAAAATACATACTAAATCTCCTGGAAAAAATAATGAGGCAAGTGTTACACTTTAAAATATCTTCCGTGCCGTGTATATAGCCATCATAAATGAACTATAAAAGGTAAAAAACATGGACTTAAAAAACAAGATAAACATTTCTGCAGAGCTCAAATGGCATTCGCAGTGGGGCCGAATCAATTGCTGGGCTCTCTTTCAAAACTAAGCAGTAGCAGCAGCCAGGAGCTGAGCTCCTGCCAGTAAAGGGAACTATAAATGCACCAAGCAAGATAAGAGGCTAGAGTCTGGTCCCTGTTTGAAGCCAAAGGCCCCGGCTCCCCAAAGGAAGCTAAAAAGAATGGCGATTAAGTGGATGTTGGAGCTGGTGCTTTAGAGAAACTGCACATCTAAGGTGCCTCCCGCAGGGAACTGAGTCAGCCTGCTGGCTCTCTCCCTCACTGGATCTGTGAGGTCCTGACATCACAGTGCACTGTTAGACATGGTGCTAAGACTAATGGAGGGCTGCAGGGCTGGAACCCGGATGCAGAAAACCAAAAGTGCATGAGAGATGGTGGAAAACAGCCTCCTACTCAAAATGCACCTACCACCCAGAACACACAAAGCAAACTATGTTCAGAAAGGCTGTCCATAAACTTCACAGTTGGAACACTTATTCACTAAGATCAAATTAAACTTTGAAACAGTTGACAATTAACTTAAAATAAATAGAGTAGGCAAAGAGGTAAAGTTACAACATTAGGGCCAGCAGATGGCGTGATGGTTAGGGCTCTGTATTCCATGTGGTCAACTCCATGGTTCAAGTCTTTTTTTTTTTTTCTTCTTTTTGGAGAGGTTTTCACTATAGGGTGCGTGCGCTCGCCAGACAGACAGAGAGAGACAGAGAGACAGAAAGCGAGAAATCACCCCCCAGGGGAGATGGTCACACCGCAATCCCTTCTCCTCCATTCTCCTCTTGGGATCTTGGGCACGCATGCACACACGCC
>NW_006159453.1:4039769-4065171 GCF_000334495.1 Tupaia belangeri chinensis | reverse complement strand
GTCCAGCGACATAGCCATTACGCTAACTGCTGGTTCCCCATGGTTCAAGTCTTGAAAAACATGCCAGGTGCATATGTGTGCATGCCCAAAATTTCAAGAGGAGAATAAAGAAGGGATTATGGCATGGCCATCCCCTCTGGGGGTTAATTTTTCACTTTCCCTCTCTCTCTCTGTCTCTTATCTGTCTCTAGCAAACGCACACACCCTATGGCAAAAATCTAATATATATATATAAATATATGTGTGTGTGTATATGCACATCGACATAATTTTTAAATGTAGGAGGGGCCAGTTGCTGGCATAATGATTGGGATGACTGGATCCCACATGGCCGACTATAGGAGAAAATGAAATCAGTGATGGAGCAGGTGACTCGATGGTTAAGGGCTCTGGATTCCCACATAGCCGACCGCAGTTATAGTCCCAGACCTTGTGGCTTGCGTTCTCACTTCTCCCCCCCCCCCTTGCTCTCTCACTATGTCCCTCTCTGCTCAAATTAAAATAAATAAATAATTTTTAAAAAGTTAAATAAAATAATTCTTTTTTTTAAAAAAACTGTTTTAAGGGACCAGCAGATGGCGTAATGGTTACATCACTGGACTCCCACGTAGTTAACCGCAGTTCAAATCCAAGATCAGTGGCTTAAAACTCAAGCTGGATGTGTGTGCGTTCATGCCCAAGATCCTAGGAGGAAAATAGAGGAGAACGGATTACAGCATGGCCATACCCCCGGACGGTGATTTCTCACTTTCTGTCTCTCTGTCTCTCAGGCGAGCACACATGCCCTCTAGTAAAAAACATCTGTAAAGTGAGTAAAATTAAGTGTTTTAAAAGAAATGACAGATTGGGGACCAGCAGGAGGCGTGGCGGTTAAGGCGCTGGACACTCCCACATGGCCAACCACAGTTTGAGTCCCGAACCTGGTGGCTTGCTTTCTCATTTTCTCTCTCTCTCTCTCTCTCTTGTTCTTTCTCTGTCTCTCTCTGGTCAAATTAAATGAATGAGTGAATAAATAAAGTTAGATAATTCTTTTTTTTAAAAAAAGAAATGACAGATTAATGGTAGCAAAAAGTAAAATACTTAGGTGTAACAATAAGTGCACAAAAAAATCTACATAAGGAAAAATATAAAACTTTTGGAAGACACAAAATTAAATGTAAACAAGTAGAAATGCATCTGAAGAGGAAGGGTCAACAGCCTAAAATGGCAATTCTTAAAATCACTTGTAAATGTAAAGTTATCCCAATAAAAGTAACACAAGATTTGTTTGTTTGTTTTCCTGGCTCTAGATAAGTCAATTAAAAAGTTTATTGTGAAAAACAAGTGCAGATATGAGCACCTATCACACTGACAACTGATTCAGATGTCTTTCTCCTGGGCTTGCCCTTGAGGGGTTATCGTTCTTGGCATCCCTAACATCACTGACATACAGTGAAACTCCAGAGTAACTGACATCCCGGAGCCGCACGCAGAACCACTCAGCATTTAGGAACTGCAGGTCTTGCAATCTATGTTATTTCTATCTCTGGCTTGTACTAGATAAGCTACCCCTTTTTGATATTGTGCTATCACTATTATTTCAAGCAATTTCTCTGACACTAAGTGGTTTTGTTTTAATTTGTTTTAACCTTGATCCCTTGGTGTCTCATTCACACAAATGTGTAATCTTCTCAACTGGCTGTCATAGGTGGGTTCTGCTTTTTTTTTTGAGAGAGATTTTTGCTATAGGGCACGTGCGCTCGCCAGACAGACAGAGAGAGACAGAGAGACGGAAAGCGAGAAATCACCCCCCAGGGGGGATGGTCACGCCGCAATCCCTTCTCCTCCATTCTCCTCTCGGGATCCTGGGCATGCACGCACACATGCCTGGCGTGAGTTTTAAGCCACCGGGTCCAGGACATGAACCGCAGTCGACTACGTGGGAGTCCAGCGACATAGCCATTACGCTAACTGCTGGTTCCCCAGGTGGGTTCTGCTTTTTACTGCAACAGCAACTGCCTAACTAATCAGGTCCTACTCTTTTTTTTTTTTTAAAGAATTATTTAATTTTATTTACTCATTCATTCATTCATTCATTTTAATTTGACCAGAGAGAGAGAAAGTGAGAAAGCAAGCCACTTGGTCCAGGACTTGAACCATGGTAGGCCATGTGGGAGTGTCCAGCGCCTTAACTGCCATGCCACCTAATGGCACCAGCAGATCCTACTCTTACGTCATCGTGATATGTGCTATAATCTGACAAAGACTAAAATAACCATCACCAAAGCTGTTTCATACAGTCAAAGATGTAGACATGAACATTAATGGCTTAAAATAGTGAAAATTGAGTCACCCTGTGGCCTCGTGGTTAAGGGAGCCGGGTCCCAGATGGTTTACCTCACTGTTTAGATCTCAGCCCTGCAGATTGAAAAACACTCTGGGCATGTGTATCTGTGTACCCCAAATCCCAACAGGCTGGAGAAAAGATTATAATGTGACACCATGCCTCACTGTGGGGATACTTTCTCCCTCTTCCTCTTTCACTCTCTGCTTCTCTCTCTCTGACAAGTGCACATGCCCTCTGGAAAATAAACTTGAAAAACAAAAATAGGGCCAGCAAGAGGCATCGTGATTGAAGTGCTGGATCCCAAATGGCTGACCCCAAGCTTCGAGTCCTGGACCCAGTGGCTTGAGAGACATCCTGAGCACATGTGCATGCATGCCCAAAATCCAAAGAAGAGGGAGAGAGAGAGGAGAGGGGATTGTGGCATAAC
This sequence comes from Tupaia belangeri chinensis, assembly GCF_000334495.1. Classification (NCBI taxonomy): domain Eukaryota; kingdom Metazoa; phylum Chordata; class Mammalia; order Scandentia; family Tupaiidae; genus Tupaia; species Tupaia belangeri. The sequence goes on along the minus strand of NW_006159453.1, from coordinate 4,062,418 downwards.
CATCCCCTTGGGTGGTACTTTCCCACTTCCTCCCTCTCTTTCTCTCTCTCTCTCTCTCTCCCTGCCTCTCTCCGGTGAGTGCATGTGCCCTGTGGCAAAATTTACGAAATAGTAAGCAATAATAGTGAAAACTACAATTAAAGGCTGTAATTTCACAGTGAATATTCAAGGTATTTCAGTCCATGAGAAAGTATGAACATACTCTACCTAAAGAAATGCATCTCTTTGATGATCTAAAGCTAAGTTACAGCATTAAATATTTTATCTCTTTTCCTAGACTCAGCAACATTTCAGAAAAGATTTAGATGAGTTATTTCCTTTTCTTTTTTTCTTTAAGATTTTTTGCCATAGGGCATGTGCTCTTGGTTGAGAGACAGAGAGAGAGACAAGAGATGAGAGATGGTGAGAGGGAAAGTGAGAAATCACCCACCAGGGTGGATAGCCACACTGGATTCCTTCACACACACACACACACACACACACACACACACACACACACACACACGTGCCTGGCATGATTTTCAAGCCACCAGGTCCAGGACTGAAACTGGTTGGGTATGTGCGAGTCCAGTGCCTTAACCACCATACCTACTGTCCCCCCAAGTTATTTTCTTTTTAAAGGAAGCTTGAATTTTCACTCTATGTTTCTTTTGCAAACATCCCCCTATAGAAAGCAGAAGAAATCTGTCATCGACCACTGAAATAAGGAAGGACCTTCCAGATCCTTTTTCAAAATAACGATGATGTTTTCTCGACACAATTATTTGCAGATTAAAATTCATGAATCCAGATTTTACTGAGCTAATTTCTCCAATATCTTGAGACTTTGGATTTCTTTTCCAGAAATAGCACATAGATATTACAGTCCTGGAACACTTTTACATGTGCATTACTTTCCCCTCAAGGGACCTTAACTGGGAAACCTTAAGAGCATTTTATACACGTTTGTAACATAGAGGTCAACTGACTAACCCAGTCCAAGGTCCTCTCCAAGTTTTGGCAAACTTCTAGAAGGATTAGGTCCTCATGGTCCCAGTTTCTGCTTCCATAATAATAGTTTTGATTATAGTTTTGGGTTTTTTTTTTTCACCCACACTAGACAAACTCTCCCTGTATGTACAGCTTTGATCCAAACATGGTGTTTGCTGAGATTTTTGTAGAATGCATTCATAAATGGTGTGAATGTGTAGCAGATTTAACTAAAGGTTTCAGAAATTTTATTGAAAAGTATTTGTAGCAAAACAGAAATGACTGTATACTCCAGATATGTTGCTTGACCAATTTTTCCCCATCGTGTCTAGACCCTCTTTGCCCTGCTGAGGCCCTGCCTCCTGCTTCCAGGCCTGCTCTTCCCAAGGCAGAACACGACAATAGTTCAGCATCTCATTCTACCTTGGCTTCATCTGACCCTCCTCTCAGTGACTCACCTTCTTCTGTGTCCCTCTCCTCCTCACTCCCACACTGACTTAAATATTTTTCTTAACATAAATGATTTCATTCTCAGAAGAATTTTCATACCAATTTGTAGATTAACCTCTTCTTACCTTGGTGGGTTTTGGATCAGGTTCTCTTTTCCATTTTGCTTTTTCATTTCTCTCCCCTCTCCTCCAGTTTCTTTCCCCTCCTTTTCTCCCTCCTCCTGTACAAACATACCTTGTAGCTCTGTTCTCAGTCCCTTTTCCTCCAAAGGCAGTAAGAGGACTAGACTCCCTGCCATCTGTGACGCGTGTGCATAGGAGCTGCTGGTGATGATCAGAATCCCAGGGTTTTGTCAGACTGGAAATGACTGGGGACTTTCTTCCTGCCTGCACCCCAAACACTCTCCCTTCATCTGTACCTGCAGCCTGGCCATTTGCAATTTGTTTCACACACTAATCTTTAAATTCCTGGATAAAGATAAGAAGAAGTGAAATACAGAATTAACTAGGCAAACTTCTCAAAAGACCAGAAAAGATCAAACGCATCCACGTTCTTACAGGCAGCTGTGCAGTAAGAACACCCTGAATGCTACTCCCTTTTTAGGAAGTCGGTCTGCCTTATTTGTTTCTGTCTTCTTTTTTTTTTTTTTTTTTGAGTATACCTTTGAACAAAGCTATCTGTCCAGTTTTTCCTTATATTAATGTTCAGAAACTCTGTTTCTACTAAACATGAGGAGTAACTTATTTCTTCTCTTCTGTAGCTGTTCTACTGCTAAAATCTTCATAATCTTTATGATTGGACTCCTTAGCCTGATTTCCTTATCACCTTTCTGGACTGGACAGCCTGCTCCCACATGCTTGCGTCCTTCTGCACGGAGCTGCTCCTGCTAGCTTCTTAGGCTGTGCTCCCCCGGCAACATGTGCAGCTACTGTTCCAAATTCCAGTAGGTTTTTCTACTTGGTGCTCATTTCGGAGCGCTTAACAGCTTTTGGAAACTAGATCAGTATCTTTGAGCTCCTGGATTCGAGTAGGCACCTTTCAAAAACTAGATCTTCATGAACGCTGAAAGAGAAACATGAAATCAGAAGACCGAGAGGAAGCTTTAGACATAACCTGTGTATTATCCTCCTAGCCTGGACTGTTCTCTCTGCGGACATACTGCAAAAGCTTGGTGAAATGAGAATGTGTGGAATGGAGGGAGAACTGAGGCTGGAAGCAGAGCAGGTTTAAATGCCTTCTGTTGCCCAGCTATGTGAACTTGTGCCCATCATTGAAGTTTTCTGAGCCTTGGTCGTCTTCTGTAGAGTGGGGAGCACGTGACCTACCTCCCAGCATGCAAACCCAAGCCAATCGGGTGCTTTGTCCAAAATATAAAAAGGCACCAGTGTGGACATAGCCCCAGATGCACACAGCTGAATGATGGAAGCACAAGCTAGATTTCTGCCCTCACTTGCCCTGAGTGTGCACCCTGGTGCAGCGCACAGCCTGAATCCTGTACTGTAGTCAAGCTCCTGAGTTCTACCATCTTCTACCATTAGGAAGGAGCACACCTGGGAGAGGAGCTGGGCAGAGGAAAATACCAAGCAAAAAGTACCTGCCTTTTTACCTTCTTACTCAGCCTTCCTTAACTCTGATTATTCTTTATTTTCACACCATTAATGATATTATACTAATGCATTAGCACAAGGGTGTTGCTCTAGGAAGTGTGCTCAAAGACGCACATTCCTTTTCCCTGCTGGCCTCTGGCCCTCTCCCTCTTTCTACTTCACAGATTTTTGGAACTTTGAATAAGACAATGATGGATGGGAAAGCCTCTGGACCATGATCCTAAAGACTGGATTTCTTAGGTGTTTCATTTTATAGTCTTCTAAGACACTCTGGCATTCATCTAGGCTTTTTCCTACTCTTTTCTATTTCAGAGGTTTCCAAAGCAACCCCAAGAAATATGCAAGATGATCCATCGAGGAGTGTGATAAAAAGCTTAGTAAAATTCCCATTCTATTAAACCTATTTATATTAATCTGTACTTAAAGTCCAGGATATGAATTGAAAGAAAATGGAAAACAATAAAGGCGGAAATTTTATCCACATTTCCTCCTGCCAATTCTTTTACTTTTTATATGCAAATAATATAACCTCAGGGACTATCCAATTCAAGATGGAGTCTACTCTTGGGATGTACCTCCCAGACCACTGACTGATTTTTCCAGGCTCCAGTGAGAAAGGTGCAAATGTTCAAAAGCACATGAATGTTCTCTAAATATTTATTTTGCTGTGAATTTGTTCCATGTCCTGACGGATCACTATTTTATATCATAACTTAGACACAACGAACAAAGCTGATATTTCATTTCTCCAACATGTGGGCTGAGAATAGAATCTTGGTGCTGGAATTGAACATTGTATTCTCCAGGCAGAGGAAATGGACATTTATTGGATAGTATTGCTGCTTCCTTCGCACTAATAATATTATGAAGGCTCTTTGAGTAATATAATTTGAAAATATTATTTCTGTTTCAGGTCATGCAAGACAAGATCATCTGCCTTCCGAAAAGAGTGCAGCCTGCTCAGAACCACTCTTCCATTTCCAATATCTCTCAAACCATTGCCAGTACCACTCCACTGCCCCCACCTAAACCATCCCCTACTAACCCCGCCACTGTGGAAATGAAAGGACTGAAAACAGATCTGGACCTTCAGCAGTACAGCTTTATAAACCAGATGTGCTATGAGCGAGCCCTCCACTGGTATGCCAAGTATTTCCCTTACCTTGTCCTCATCCATACCCTGGTCTTCATGCTCTGCAGTAACTTTTGGTTCAAATTCCCTGGCTCCAGCTCCAAGATAGAACACTTCATCTCTATCCTGGGGAAGTGTTTCGACTCTCCCTGGACCACAAGAGCTTTATCTGAAGTGTCTGGGGAGGACTCGGAAGAAAAGGACAACAGGAAGAACAACATGAACAGGTCCAACACCATCCAGTCTGGTCCAGAAGGCAGTCTGGTCAACTCTCAATCGTTAAAATCAATTCCTGAAAAGTTTGTGGTTGATAAATCCACTGCAGGGGCTCTGGATAAAAAGGAAGGCGAGCAAGCGAAGGCCTTGTTTGAGAAAGTGAAGAAGTTCAGGCTACACGTGGAAGAAGGAGATATACTTTATGCCATGTACGTTCGCCAGACTGTACTTAAGGTTATCAAATTCCTAATCATCATTGCTTATAATAGCGCTCTGGTTTCCAAGGTCCAGTTTACAGTGGACTGTAATGTTGACATTCAGGACATGACTGGATATAAAAACTTTTCTTGCAATCATACCATGGCACACTTGTTCTCAAAGCTCTCCTTCTGCTACCTGTGCTTTGTAAGTATCTATGGCTTGACGTGCCTTTATACCTTGTACTGGCTGTTCTACCGTTCTCTAAGGGAGTACTCTTTTGAATATGTCCGGCAGGAGACTGGAATTGATGATATCCCAGACGTGAAGAATGACTTTGCTTTTATGCTTCATATGATAGATCAATATGACCCTCTCTATTCCAAGAGATTTGCAGTCTTCCTGTCTGAGGTCAGCGAAAACAAATTAAAGCAGCTGAACTTAAACAATGAGTGGACTCCCGATAAACTGAGGCAAAAGCTACAGACGAATGCCCATAATCGGCTGGAATTGCCACTTATCATGCTGTCTGGCCTTCCAGACACGGTTTTTGAAATCACAGAGTTGCAGTCTCTAAAACTGGAAATCATTAAGAACGTGATGATCCCAGCTACCATCGCGCAGCTCGACAACCTCCAAGAGCTCTCTCTACACCAGTGCTCTGTCAAAATCCACAGCGCGGCGCTCTCCTTCCTGAAGGAAAACCTCAAGGTCTTGAGCGTCAAGTTTGATGACATGAGAGAGCTGCCCCCCTGGATGTATGGCCTCCGGAATCTGGAAGAGCTCTACTTGGTCGGCTCTCTAAGTCATGATATTTCCAAAAATGTCACCCTTGAGTCTCTGCGGGATCTCAAAAGCCTTAAAATTCTCTCTATCAAAAGCAACGTGTCTAAAATCCCTCAGGCAGTGGTCGATGTTTCCAGCCACCTCCAGAAGATGTGCATACATAACGACGGCACCAAGCTGGTGATGCTCAACAACCTGAAGAAGATGACCAACCTGACGGAGCTGGAGCTGGTGCACTGTGACCTGGAGCGCATCCCCCATGCGGTGTTCAGCCTGCTCAGCCTCCAGGAGCTGGACTTGAAGGAGAATAACCTGAAGTCGATAGAAGAAATCGTTAGCTTTCAACACTTGAGAAAGCTGACAGTGCTAAAACTGTGGCATAACAGTATCACCTATATCCCAGAGCACATAAAGAAACTCACCAGCCTGGAACGTCTGTCCTTCAGTCACAATAAAATCGAGGTGCTGCCTTCCCACCTCTTCCTATGCAACAAAATCCGATACTTGGACTTATCCTACAACGACATTCGATTCATCCCACCTGAAATCGGAGTTCTACAAAGTTTACAATATTTTTCCATCACTTGTAACAAAGTAGAAAGCCTTCCAGATGAACTCTACTTCTGCAAGAAACTTAAAACTCTGAAGATTGGGAAAAACAGCCTCTCAGTGCTTTCACCGAAAATTGGAAATTTACTCTTTCTTTCCTATTTAGACGTTAAAGGCAATCACTTTGAAATCCTTCCTCCTGAACTGGGTGACTGCCGGGCTCTGAAACGAGCTGGGCTAGTCGTGGAAGACGCTCTGTTTGAAACTCTGCCTTCTGACATCCGGGAGCAAATGAAAGCAGAATAACTTATTTTTCATTGAAGTTTGACTGAAACACGCTTCTACCAAATACAGTATAAATACTTAGGTAGTCTTGATGCCTTTCCTATTTTATTTTTATTTTTTTTCACACACAAAAAAATGTACACAAAATTAAGTAAGGAGTATGTATTTTTAATAAAAATTTAATTGTATTTTTTCAATATTAGATTTTAAAGTTTCATTTGTCTTGGAACCTAGTGTATCTAATGTTGTTTTATACCGACAGAAGCAGATGGCTCCATCTGATTTTTGTTTGTTTGGGTTTTTTATGTTTGTTTGGTTTGGTTTATTCTTATGAAAGGGAGAGAATCATAAGTTGCATGCTTTTTGGCATTTTTAAATGGATGAAGAGAGTCTACCAAGGTGAGTTTTAGCTTGTTTACACCTAAATGGGGTCTTGTTTTTGTTTTCATTGTGTATGTACCAGGAATCTGAGTTAATACCAGCTGCCTTCTCCATTGGCCAACTCCTTCATTCTACAGAAAGCTCTCTGGTGTATAAATTCACGTAAGTGCATTGTCACAGAATATTATCTTTCAATTTTCCCTTGCCTCCAACAGAACCCTAAATTATGTATTTACATATACCCAACAATTATAGTTATCTTGAGGCAAGGATTTCGTAAGTGGTGAAGAAAATAATTTTTAGTAGGTGGCATACTTAAGTTGGTCATTTATGATTTCACTTATGTGCACTTTTACCAACATTTTAAAATATTATTTGAAAAGTAAATACACAGCGTGCTTCCTCCACCTTTAATCTTAATACTGCTGTGTAGTACTGGTGGACAACCTTAGGAAAACTAGATTTATTTTTTAATATTCTAATAGGTAATTAAATTTAAAAATCACAGAATAAGAAGCCTGCTTTTGAGTAATTTGATCATCTTTGATATCTTGATATGCAGATGCAACAGGCGGAAAAAACTTCACTACTAAAGTACTCTGTTAAACAGGTAGTGCACCGCAGTCAGGCCGTCCCCTTCCTCCAGCAGTGGGCAGTGGGAAGCTCGGATTCTGCCTGTTGCACACAGAGCAATCCACCTACATACGATATATACATGTTAACCAACTTCCCACAAGCCTGCTCTTGCTGTGAATGCTAGCCATGCAAGCATGGGAACACTGCTGCTCTGAGGCCTAAAATATATATCTTATCTACATTGGCTCTGTTACTTTTTCAAAAGTATGCATAAATTGCTGAGTGGCTGACACTTAACAATAATTTTTGATGGTCAGCAGAACACTTACTTACTTTTTTTTTTTCTTTTTGAGAGGTTTTTGCTATAGGGTGCATGTACTCGCCAGAAAGACAGAGACAGACAGAGAGACAGAAAGCGAGAAATCACCCCCCAGGAGGGATGGCCACACCACAATCCCTTCTCCTCCATTCTCCTCTCGGGATCTTGGGCACACACGCACACATACCCAAAGTGAGTTTAGGCCACCTGGTCAGGGACTCGAACTGTGGTCGACTACATGAGAGTCCAGTAACATGGCCATTATACCAACTACTGGTCTCCTTATTTTTATACTTCAAATCCAGCATAGTATGGGGCCCCGGGCAGAATATTTCACTGACTATTAAGCTGTGTAAATTAAATCCAGTACTACTGATCATGGGAACTCCGTTTTACGTAACAAATTCACACTGACCATTTTCTGAGTCCTAGACTGAACTAAGAGAGGTTTATGATTTCATGATGAAAGAAAGTAGGTAGATGATTTGGAGTTTCGAAATGCTGTTTTTGTAAAAATTACTCCTTGATCCTGATTACTTTGTCCAGTGCTACTCTTGAGTCATGTACAGAAGGCCACTACGGGAACTACAGCTGATACGTGTACCTTCGAGGTGTTTTGGATTTTAAGATACATTGTGGGGTGAAAGATGAGGGAAACAGATGATTTTCATTTGTTTAATATCTCATCACATAGACTAAAGTACTCCATGGTTTCTGCTCAGTGTTCATGTTTTAGAATGGGGATGTCGTATAGCTGATTTATTCAGTCCTGGAATTGAAATAAGAATATGTCTGAAATAGTGACCTGGTTCTATCTTGTATAATAGAATATTCAACCTCAGAATTTGACTGGGATCTTGAGTATGATGATACTCTGAATTTAGAAACATAGCCCTGTTTTAAGGGAACAACTTGGTTGGTAGATTATCCAAGGTTAAGCACGACAATAATACTCTGCTGAAAGGTAAGCTTAGGAAACTGCTGGTAAAACCCTGGGTGCACCATTTTTCTGGATAAAAATGTAGTTATTTTCTATATTACCCTTAAAAAGGGATGTATTCAGGTTAAAAATGGTATTTTATGCTGAAGTCTGTATGTGGTAAAACTAATAATCTCATATTGGTTCAGCACAACAATAATACTGAACCAATACTGACAATAGCTGAACCATTCCTAAATAGTTCACTTTCATCACTTGTAACAATTTGATCCATAGTCCAAAAGAATATGTTTTTTTTTTCCTTAATGATTTTACAGGCTGATCCCCAACCTAAATAATATTCAATAAATTAGTATAGTTCTGTGTCTTTAGGTTTTTCACTAACAAGGAAAATTTGTAGGTATTTCTATTCGATTTTATACAAATTTAAAGTTTCAAATTTAATTTTGAGTCTAAATTTTCTGACTCTGGCCCTTTTTAATATTGCAAGTTCTTGTTCACAGTAAGTAAAAAGCATTCAATTACTATTTAGCCTTTAAATGGGAAACTCAGGTAAATGAACTGGTGACTTTTCTAAAGTTCTTTAACTGATCAACTCAGTGTATAAGTATTCACCTAATCATGTTCTGCATTTTACAAGTGCTCTTGCTAAAAACAACTAGCTCTATTTCTCCAACCTCGTTAGGATTCATGAGAAGCTGCTTGTATCAATATAAAAGCACGGTATGCCTCTTAACTCCTACAGCTGCTCAAAGCTCATGAGGGTGAGCTTTTTGTTAATGGTTAAGCACAGAACAAACAACTGTTTGGTGATGATCTGGTAGAAATGGAGCATATAAGTATATCCCCGTGGAACCCACCTATGAAGACCACTCAGAAAGCTATTGCATCTTCTGCTTACGTGGGGTTTTGTTTCATTTTGTCTTAAACTCAGCGTCTTTAATATAGAGGGCTTTGATGCGGTGAAATCTGTTATTTACACCTGCATATTTTTCTTATTCTTCATGCCCTTTCCTTGCCACTGAATTTCCCAGATATTTTAATGAATTCTAACAATTTACATGGTATTTTGTGCAACTGGCACTGCTTTTTCAAGAAGTCTCAGAAACTTTGCCCATTATGAGTTTCTGGTTCATTCCAAGGTGGCATTCAAGCTATGGTTGTGGAGGGGGTCTTAAACAACCTGGAACCTTCCTTGGGTAACTTGGTATAAGGGAAGTCCAGGTTCTCACACTACCCTCTTTTAGGATTTCTGATATTAAGAAAGAGAAAACAAAATATTTAATGTTATCTCTTGTTAACATTTCCCCCAAAGGGTTTTTGCTATTTACTTTCTAGTATAAAAAAAGTCTGTTCATTGAATAGGTTTTTTTTTTACTGTCTGATATCATACCAACTACCTGATCAATAACAATATCTTTATCAGTAAACATTCATGATCTATCACTATAAAAACTGTCAGCAGTACTTAATAATGAACAGATAAATTTCAATATAATTTCCATTTGCTTTTAGAATCTAAATTAAGATTCAATTAACATTCTCCTATGAATCCTGGATGTGATACTACTATTCACACTTCACATTTCTAGAAGATCTCAATAACTCAGGATGGGGTTCCACGCTAACCTCAAGTTAGCAAAACAGCGGCATTATTAACAAGGATAATAGAAGTCTGTAAGATTGTCTCATCTTTTGTTGTCTATTTTTAAATGCTATATGAAAACTTGGATAGTCTTGAGAAGACCATGATTTTTTGGATTTAGGCCTCAGCGACATGTTTCTGATACACTTTCAAGCTAGCCTTCCAAACTAGGTATCCACTCTTAATTCTATCTTCCTGGTCATTCACCAACAAAGGTAGCATCCTTGAGTTCACTGTGGGGAGACAGAACAGGGTCTCTCCCTTCCCCAGAAGACCTTGAAAAAAGGCATACAACTTCGGACAACTGAATTTCTTGGTTGTGTCAAATAAGAAATTCCTGTGCATGGTTTTTAACGTAGTAAAAATGTACTTCTTTCTTCTGAGTATCTTTCCCTCTCCCACATAATTCTGCCTCTTTAAGGAATAGTTTTATTGGGATTGAAACTCCATGCTTTATGTGTTCATTCAGTTTTCCTTTTGCCACTTGTTTACTCTCACTGTCTGTATGTGTTCAACTTGTGTCAAATGCTGGCAAAACCTCTACAATTGTCACGAAAATGCTTGAAAATTGATTTGTCATAGTGCAAATTCATGATACGATGTCTTAATGTTATTTGGCTCTGTAGTACCTAGGAACAGAAAGTAACTTAAATAAAGTCATTTTTGTAACTCATCATTGAGATTTGTCCCTTTTTTCTTATTTTTAGAAATCGTGTTTCTCTTTTGCATTTTTAAATTCCTACTAAGGTGCCCTGTGCTCTGCAGGAAATAGGCTACATGCTTTCTTTCATTTTTGTCTTGAACTATTTTCTGTAATTGTGACTAATTATTTCCTTCCTTAATTCACTGCACAGCATCTACTCAAGGTGCCCCTGGAGTTTCATTTGGGTAATTAGTGTCTTAATATGTAATCTGGAGTGCAATTTCTGTGCATTTGCCAGATCACATTGTACAACGGGTGTCCAGTTCAGCTTTCACTAAATACTCTTGTGGTAATGACTTTGGTTACTTAAAGGAATTAGAATGGTTCTGCACAGCTAGGAGACCTCGCTTAATTAATTACGTTCACTCCAAACTTAGGGGAGTCCTCTAAAAAAATATCTTATGCATAAAATTGTGATTGGTAACTTTCAAAGCTTAAGTTTTTATTATATTATTTTACTAATAGTTGCCTCTTCAGAGAAAGACTATTGAGATGAGGAAGGATGAGGGGGTAGAGTGGGAGCAGGGATGCGAATTTCTGTATCCAAATCTTAGAAGAGATTGTGTGACACCTCACCTCTGGAGAAATTTCAGAGACAAGGACTGGAAAATACAATAAATTAAAGACACTTAGAGATTTGGGTGCAATTTGTACATAAGGAAAAGACTGTCGGGGACCAGCAGTTAGCGTAATGGCTATGTTGCTGGACTCCCATGTAGTCGACCGCAGTTCGAGTCCCGGACCCGGTGGCTTAAACTCACGCCAGGCACGTGTGCGTGCGTGCCCAAGATCCCGAGAGTAGAATGGAGGAGAAGGGATTGCGGCGTGACCATCCCTCTGGGGGGTGATTTCTCGCTTTCTGTGGAAACCACCTGGCCCGAAAGAAAAAAACCTAAAAAAAAAAAAAAAAAAAAAAGGAAAAGACTGCCGGCTGCCACCCTCCACTGAAAATATGTTTATTGTATTAATTGTAGTGGCTTTACATCATATATAGTATATATGTCAAAATGTGTCAGGTTGCACACACTTTAAAATGTACAACTTTTGTGCACCAATTATACCTCAGTCAACTGGTTTGAAAAGAAAAGTAAGTAGGGCAATATTTTTAAAGGTGGCTTGCCAGTTTTGTTTTTTTTTTAAGTGTCAATTCTTATTACTGGTCTCAGGTAGTACACCTTGGGAAAAGAGACACAAAAAGGACAACATGTAAGTTTGCATTTTATATCTCCTCCATAGTTCTAATAAAAAATAAATCACCTTCTCAGAAGTGATTCTGATATGACAAAGAAATAATAACACTTACTCACTTTGAATTGTGAAGTTCTTTGGGATTCCATGATAATTTTACACAGACTATGTATAATAATTTTTGTTAAAATCACTCTCTAAGTAACATCTGGATGGCTTTAGGCATCTCTCTTAGGCTGATTTAGTCCAAGAATAATTAAAACCAATGCAGAGGGACCAGCAGATGGTGTAATGTTTATGTCAACCATGGTTCGAGTCCCAGACCCAGTGGCTGAAAACTCACACCGTGTGTGTGTGTGTGTGTGTGTGTGTGTGTGTGTGTGCATACCCAAAATCCCTAGAGGGGAGTGGAGGAGAAGGGATTATGGCATGGCCATCCCTCTTGGGGGCAGATTTCTCACTTTCTGTCTCTGTCTATCCAGCAAGCACATGCACCCTCTAGCAAAAAATCTCTCTCTGAAAACAAAGGAAAAAATGCAGAAACATGAAGATATATTCACTGTGCATTTGCAGAATAAATGTCCACAGCTTATGAGATAGTCAAGTTCCATTCATGCATACTGTATGTATGAATTATATTTGTTACCGATTTAAATTTCTTTATGAAAAGCACTTTGTGGAGTAATCAGTCTCAACAAAAATCCAAAGGCCATGTACAATGATCTCTAAATGGAAACCAAATTCCACTTCATGAGAGGAGGGCTTTCTGTTAAGATTTTCTAACAGGAAGCCTATTTGTTGAAAGCTAGAAGAGTGTTCTCTTAACTCTCTCCAGGTGGGTTAAAAAGCACCATCCTTGGTGGTGCGTGACTCACAAATCTTCCTGTAATCACACTCTGAGCCTTAATAACATCCGCATGCTAAGAGACTAGTTTGTTTCAAGCATGCAGAAACAAAGGGAGGATGTTGCCAGCCTTTGCTATAGTGAGGAAGCATTGTAGTTAAAATGTACTCATGCCTGTGGCATTGAAAAACCACAGATGCAGCTTCAGTCAAAGCAATTCCATCTAAACATCTAGCTACAGAAATATTTTGTTGTGTCCAGGTTACCTTTCAAAGGCACTGAGTTTGTGTTAATTAGGAAATATAAAGAATGCCAGAAAGATTACATTCCTTATTTATATTAAATAAGGCTGCTGTTTTTTACAGGAGCTGTGACTAACAGAGCAGGCAGCCTCTTGAGGAAAGATGCTTAATGTACTTGCTAAAATTCTTCCAACGACATTAAACAATCAAATCTCAAGTACAGCAAACCAGCTAATTCATTATTTCACGTAACTTTCCCTAACTCGAAATGGCTAGTAACTATTAGGTGCATTAGTTATAAATCTAATCAAGAACCTGTGTCACATTTATCCCCTGCCCCACCTTTCTCTTCCTCTAAGGTTCCAGAGGCAGCCAGTTTTAGCCGATTCTATTTATAGGCCTTCTGGTGGCTCTGCATTTCTAAATAATATGCCTATATTCTTATTTGATAGTTTATATCCTTTAAACAATGTCTTTCAACCTCTTCCTGGGTTAGACGTGAATTTAATATCATCACCTCTTCTTTTTTCCTCTAGCCTCATTATGTTTTAACAGTTGAAAAGTCTACAGCCAATCTGATTCTCAGTCTTCAACTCTAATCTGTGTATTCCCTATAGAAAATTTCAGGATGCTGGGACCAGCAGTTAGCGTAATGGCTATGTCGCTGGACTCCCACGTAGTCGACCGCGGTTCGAGTCCCGGACCCGGTGGCTTAAACTCACGCCGGGCACGTGTGCGTGCGTGCCCAAGATCCCGAGAGGAGAATGGAGGAGAAGGGATTGCGGCGTGACCATCCCCCCTGGGGGGTGATTTCCTGCTTTCTGTCTCTCTGTCTCTCTCTGTCTGTCTGGCGAGCGCACACGCCCTATAGCAAAAACCTCTCAAAAAAAAAAAAAAAAAAGAAAATTTCAGGATGCTCTCTTCAGTAGTTCTGAAATTTCTCAATAATGTACATTTTATGTATAGTTTACATTTTTTAAAAGATGTCAACTCAGTTCATTTCAGTAATTTCTTACTATTCTTAACATCTTTTGATGGCATTGTAAATGGTATTTTTTATTTTCAGTTTTATTCATTGTTAGCATTTAGAAGTACAATTGATGTTTATATAATGATGTCATATCCTGCAACCTTGTTAAACCCACTTAGGAGGGTTTTTGTTCATTCCATTGGATTTTCTATATAATTACATCAAGTGTAAATAACGACAGCTTTCAAAAGGAAAAAAAAGAACATCTATCAAAAGTGACTGGGGGGAACCAGCAGTTAGCGTAATGGCTATGTCGCTGGACTCCCACGTAGTCGAACGCAGTTCGAGTCCCGGACCCTGTGGCTTAAACTCACACCGGGCGCGTGTGTGTGTGTGCCCAAGATCCCGAGAGGAGAATGGAGGAGAAGGGATTGTGGCGTGCCGACCCCCCTCCCCGGGGGGTGATTTCCTGCTTTCTGTCTCTCTGTCTCTCTCTGTCTGTCTGGTGAGCGCACGTGCCCTATAGCAAAAACCTCTCAAAAAAAAAAAAAAGGAGGAGCTGAAAGTTGGAGCCAGGTGGTAGTGCAGTGGTAACATGACTGGACCCACATGGGCAGGGTTTTGGGTCACGTCCTGGGACCTCCCTGATCTCTCTCGATGCTCACACATGAGTGCCTGTGGTCTGAGCGGGCGGAGACTGGGAGTGGGTCATGGAGATCCTGTTCAGGGCACCTGTCTCTCTCTTTTCCACAACTGTCTCTGTCTCTCTCTCATATGGAAGAAATTAATTTTTTTTAAAAAAGAAACCTAGGAGTTAACTGCAAAAACTCCAAAACTTTATAATAAATACTGATAATGGCAGTCCTGATAGTGCTGACTACACTATAGTGAACACTTTTAAGACAAAAATTGCATTCTGGATTGTTTTTTGAATGTTTAGAATCATTTTCTTACATGTAGAAGAAAGGAAAATTATACACAAAAATTTATCCAGGACTTTATAAGTGCTTTAAATGAGCCCACAAAAAAGGAGTTATACTTACTCAATTTATGTAAGAAGGGACTTCAAAATGCTCGTGGGAAATGCAACTGAAATTATTTATTCTGCTAAAAATTTTTGAAATCGATGCATAGGGTTTTTTTTTAATAATTCATATTTTCCATGAACTTTTTCTGTCATACTTGACTGGGGTCTATGTTAAATATTTATAGAAATGACCTATCTTCTGTTCTATTCACCCATATCCAATTTAGAGATCTACTTGTCTTAATATCCTAGAGACTTTTTAAAGGGATTTAAACATTAATTCAGAATTTCTTTCATACTTTCTACCTGCCTCATTATGTAGGGCGCTTACCACTTGTATCAGGGTTATTTTAAAACCTGCCGTACCTCTCCTTCTGGAGTGAGATGCCCAATGAGTGAAGAAATCAACACATATTTATCTTGGTATTTCCCCACAGTGCTTACCACAGTGACTTGTACCTGGTGGTCTCCAGGAAAAACAAAAACAAACACAAAAAAAACCTCTGAATTAATCAAGAGGCCTTTCTTAACTGAAGGTCTTGGAACATGAAAGGCCATCATTCCTGCCCAAACCTGCTCCTAGGTGTATGAACTTCTTAGGGCTGTCATACTCAAGTACCGCAAACTAGGAAGCTTACAGAGAAAGTTATCACCTCACAGTTCTAGTAACAGACCAAGGTGTCTGTGGCAGGATTGGTTCTTTCTAAAGGTCATGAAAGAGTCTCTGTTTTATCCTTCTTTCCTGTATCCTGATGGTTTGCTAGCAATCTTTGGTGATCCTTGACTTGGATATGCATCACCCCAATTCTGCCCTCATCTTCCTGTGATGTTCTCTGTGTGCATTGGTCTATCTCCGTGCTAAATTTTGTAAGGACACTGTCATACTGGGTTAATACCCACTTTAATGACATCATCCTAATGTAAAACTATGCAAAGACCCTATTTCCAAATAAGGTCACATTTGCAAGTATTGGGGTTAGGATTTCAACATCTTTTGGGGAAATAATTTAATCTATAGCACTGTCTCTTGGGCAAAGCTATCGGAATCTAGTGTTTCTTTTTTAGAAATAAAGGAATTGGAGCCCTAAAAGATCTTTTAGTTCAGAGAATTTTCAAATGCCATTACAAAGATCTCCGACAGCCCAATAAAATACCTTTGGAGGCTTCAGGGAGTGAATAGAGCTCCTGGTTTTATTTCTATTCCAATTACTATTGTATGTGATAAACCAATCCAAAACTTAGTGATGCAAAGTAACTATTTTATGACACTCAGATTCTGTAACCAAGGAATTTGGACAGGGCACAGCAAAGACAGTTTATCTATGCTCCGTAATGTCTGGGACTTCCATTGGGAAGACTTGATGGCTGGGAGCTAGAATCATCTGGAGACATCTCTCCTCTCGTGTCTGCCATTTCATTCTGGCTTTTGGCTGGAACATTGGCTGGGACTGTCGGCCAGAACAGGCTTCTCTACACAGCCTGGACTTCTTCCCAGCGTGGCAGTGTCAGGGTAGTCAGACACGTCCTGTGATAGCTCTGGGTTCCAAAGTGGGCATTCCAAAACACAAACAAGATGCTGTGTTATCTTCTATGCTCTAGCCTCAGAAGTCACATAGATCGCTTCTCCCATACTCTATTGGATGAAACGGTCCTAAATCCCACCCAGTTTTGGATCAGGGGCAAATAAGACACAGAATCCAACGTTAGTGTCACATTGTAAGAAGAGTATGTGGAACAGGATATATTGTACCCATCTGTGAAAAATACAATCTGTCACGTTCTCCTACACCAACCTCTCCAACCTTCAAGCAGTAGCTCTATGTGTTTCAATGTAGGGACCTTTAACTCTTTAATGTTCCCCAGAATTTATAGATTAGCAATATGGTATCCATAGAGCTGAAGGGGTGTTCCTAAGTTTCCTACAATTTTTCATCATATCCAGTGATTATTGCAGAAAGCCAGAAAAATGAAAAAGCTAGTAGTTTCTTTACCCCCTTTTCTTTGGGCAAGCTGAAAGAACCTAATAGAATGTAGATGAAATAACTACAAGGAAACATTTGATTAAATTATTTTAAAATCATCTTTTAAAAGCCTGACAGGATTTCAGTCAGGCACTTCCACAAATTTTATTGAACTATTGTAGTAAGTCAAAATGTCCTAAGTTGCTCAGAGGCACACTTGTTCACACACCTCCATGCACTCCTTGTCTGTGACTTACACAAATTTGTAAGAGGAAATGTCTCATCAGTGTCTGTGGTAAAAAGATGGAGGGACCTGGGGTGGTGCCTTCGCCAAGCCCTTAGCTTCCGTTCTCCTGGCACAGGAGTCAGTCCAGCGCCCTCACTTCCTGTCCCCTCCCAGCCTGACTTAGTGAAGTTTACAAAGCCTCACAGCAACTCCAAGGCAGGCAGCAAGAGCCTGTCTCTGAGGCTTCCCAGTCCTCACTTTACAGCGGGCCTCCTTGTTGGGTCACATCTTTCTAGCTCAGGAGGAACATTTACAGGCTGGAAAAAGTTTTCTAGGAAACAATTACTCATGAGCAAAGGGACCATAAAAGTCCCAGAGATGTTCTCCAGTGGACAATTGAAACTAATGCCTCGCAGCTGGGCAGCCTGCCCTGCTGGAATTATTTCCATGCGATGTGTATGTAACGCCGTGTGGAGATCTGCATTGGCCTTCAGCTACTAAATCTCCAAACCAAGTCAATGAGGGCTTCCCTCACTCATGTTCACTCCGGTAAAATCCACCGTATTAGCTCACTGAGCGAGAATAACTATGCAATAGCATGCCATGTGTAAGGTAGTACTGCAGATGTCAGCCAGAGCCTGAATACCCATTACGGTTTAGAGGAAGTTGACTCTAGTGTCATCCCATGCCCTTTGTATTTTTTTTTTTGAGAGGTTTTTGCTATAGCGCACGTGCGCTCGCCAGACTGACAGAGAGAAACAGAGAGACAGAAAGTGAGAAATCACCCCCCCAGGGGGATGGCCACGCCGCAATCCCTTCTCCTCTGTTCTCCTCTCTGGATCCTGAGCACACATGTACATGAGTTTTAAGCCACCAGGTCTGGGATGCAAACCACAGTCGACTACATGGCAGTCCAGCGACATAGCCATTACACTAACTGCTGGTTCCCATCCCATGCCCTTTGGAAGTCCAGTGCCCTTTCCGAGGCTTCACAGATTTCTGGTGTGCTGACACGATTTTCAGGTGACTGATTCTGAAACTCAGTGTCTTTTTTTCTTTTTTATGATCTCTTCTTTACATTCAAATTGCACATCTATATAGGACACAATATGGTTTTTCAGTTATCCATGCATTACGTGAAAATTAACTAGAGGAAACTACAATATACTCAACTCTGTTTTATGGAATTTATTTTGTCTGTCGGCTCACCATGCCACAGGTCAATCGCATTCTCGTGTTTGATCCTGGTTCTACTCCTTCTAAGGCCAGTCCACTCTGTTTCTTGATTTCTCCCAACACGCAAACAAGCTTTTGTGCATTTCACAGACTTCACTGAAGGTTTGGGCAGACGGCAGAACATTCACGAGAGCAGTGCAAACCACTGTAAAACGCCACGTTTGTTACAGCCCTTCGGCCCATCCGCTGGGTCTTCAACCTTCCTGTCTTCCTCTCTGCCCCACACCCTCAATCCCGGATTCCTCGCTGCTGGTGCAAGGTAGTTCATTTTCTCTCATTTCCTGTCTGCCGCTGTCCACCTCCTCGCTCCGACTTTCGTCACTCACAGTTTATCAAAGCGTTTCTCAATACACTTCCATCCCATAGGAGGGATTCCGGCGTCTGCAGTTCAATTGGTTGATCAGCCTGTTGGGGTTTCTGTTCTCCCGGTTTTTTCACAGTGCCTCCACACGCCCCCACCCCCGGCTCCTTCCCCCCTCCCACCTCCTGCCATCCCCCTCCCCCGCCTCCTGAATATCCCAGTCTCCCTAGGTGTTCCTCAGCCTTTTGTCCTCCTTTGTCCTCCTCCAGCCCAGGGTGACTCATGCTTCCTCTCTACAGCACCTCTCAGGTCTCTGCCGCTGGTGGGCACTTCTCTACCGCTCACACCAACAGTGGACATTTCTGCCAGTCCTGTCACTTCGAGCCTGGTATGTCTGAGACCAAACCCCTTCGGCGTGAGTTATCGTAACTTCCACCTTAATGGTCTCTTATAAACTGCTCGGCTTCCACCCAGCACCCCCCCTTCTTTGTATCTAGATTTGTTTTCCCAAGAATAACTCTGACCTTCTTTCTTCTCTGTCCAAACACTTTCACATGGTCTTTATGACACAGCCTGTGGACCTTGCTCTGACTTTTGAGGTCCACCACAAACTAATCCACGGTAAGTTTAAATCCTCACTGCCTGTATTTACCTGAGGTATAACCTAGGGCGTATTCATTTAAGCTCCGCAGCCTCTGTTTATGCTAAGGGCGTAGATAAGTTGGCCCTTCCCAGAGAGGACTAAAATATGATGTGTCCTGCAGCTGGTATTACCTCCAAGTCTGTCCTTACCGAACTGTAAATTTCTTCTCAGTTTATCACTAGTCCTGGTTCTAATCAAGATGAAGCCCATCTGAATGTATGGCCTTCTACGTCCTTCCTTAGCTATAACTCATAGCTAGCTACCTTCAGGTTTCTATGATGTAATATAATATTTAACTACAAGAAAGCAAAATGAAGTGAGAATGTAATAATAGATGCAGTCAGCCAAGTGCATGGAACATGTCAGGGAGCTGTGAGGAGAACTGAGGAGACATCTTTGAAGTTCAGATGTGGACAGGTAACTGGCGAAGTAGAGGATGAGGGTTAGAGCCAACCTCTAGCGATGTCCCAGCCTCTGAGTCCAGGAGGCCACATGATACAACACGTGGCCATTACACATTCAGACCAGCGTTTATATTCGATCTCGGCCACACATGCGTGTGTGGAGCAAGATATTTTTCTCCCTGAGTCAATGGGCTCCCACTTTAAAAGCTGCCGTGATGATGAGCGTTAGAGGTGTGCCGTGATGCCTAGCTCAAGGCTTGCGCTCGAGCAGCGCGCTGGTTTCCTGATACACACTGAGTGCTAACAGTATAGAAAACCTACAGTACTGCACGTTTTCCTGACGTCAACACTTATGTACCTCCTAGAACTGCTTGGTAATGTCTTACAGGCAGTTAGTGTGTGCCTTCACCCTCACGGAGCTGGAGCATCCAGAGGAGTCACAGGTTAACAGTTCCTGTCGTGATGAGTGACACAGTGAAAGTGTCAATAAAGTACTCGGGACATACACATGTTTCCTCAACCAACCAGCACTTTATGGGCACTTGCAGGTACAGACACTGTTCTTTCTAGGTGCTAAAGGACCGTGTATTAATAATGCGAGCCATGTCTAAGAGTCCATGATCTAATAGGAAAAGACAGTCACTCATTCAAACCACCATGAGGTGTTTCAGGAGCTGGAGGTCTATTGACACCAGGACCACAGGGGAGTGTGGGGCCAGAGTTACCTGGATGGCCAGAGGGAAGGTTTCAGGAACTGAACCTGAGCTGAGCTCATGCAGGTGACGCCGAGGCAGAAATGAAAGGACACTAGAGAAAGAACTTTTGGGGTGGGGACAGATGTCCGTAAGACCATGTGGTGTTTGTGGAGGGCTGAGGGACAGGAAGGAGCATGGGTTTGGGGATGAATGGGAGATGAAAATGAAAAGTGATGTTAAGATCAACTGGCGGGTATCGCCCATAGCAGAGTGTTCTGTATCTTATCTTCTTGCAGCAGGAACCTAGTGAACGTATTTAAACTCACCTTCAATTATACCCAAAGCCAGGAATATCGTATAGAATTTTCTCTCAGACCTTCTCTACTTTCAAATTTTTTTAAAAGAAAACAAACAAACAAAAAAAAACTACCATCTGGTTTGCAGAATACCAAAAGCTACAGAGAGAAGCTGCGAGTGGGCAGATTCACAATGCCCAGAGCAAATTTCGCCATGCCCAACAAGACTCATAAACATGAATAGGTTGCTTCAACTTGTCCTTGGCATTGCTAGACCTCAGGGAAACCACCCAGCACTCCTCCTCTGTCCCTGCCTGGTCCTCTCCATTCACATCCCGGTTTCTTCCTGTGGCTTGCTGCTATTTTTTAGTAGCCCAGCTGATTACAGGAAATCTGCCTGTTTAGGGTCCGAAAAGTCATGTAAGAAACTAAATTAGCTAGAACTCTGAGTGTCATTCTCAGGCAAACTCTCCTTCTTCTCCCCCCTCTGCCCCTTGCTGCTCTGGTGTGCCTGTGTTTGATCTTACGGCATGCAAGGATGAATAGATTGTGTCTACTCATCCTCTCTGAAGCCTGCTTCTTGGGTGCACCCAGGCGGCCTGCTTGGAGTCATGTGGGCTGGGTAGCCTGGAGCATGAGAAATGGAAGAAGACGTGGCCTGGCTGAGGCGTGTCCCCATCTGACCTCTTGCTCTTTTTCTGTCCCCAGAGGAAAGGTGGAGCTTTCCTGCCCACAGAACTTAATTTCCTTTTCCCGTTCTTCATAATGCCGCGTTCCTGCCCTACCCTCCTGGGTAGCATGGGACTTGGGGTTTCTTACGGGCAGCACTCTGACCAATCTCTTGGTTCTCGGAACCAAGGGCTTTGATGGAGCTAGTGGGATCACTACAGGGTGGAAAGCCAGAGGGCATATCTCTGGTCAAGCGGTACTGTCAGTGTATTTTGCAGCCCCTGCCTCAGTCTCGGGCAGGACCACGATGAGCCAGCCACCGTGGGAGCCACAGCATCCCTGGCACCCACATCGACCCTGGTCACACCCAGGGAGCCCTTGACCTTCTGACCACTTCCAGACACAGAGGAAGCCCCATGCTTCAGAATATGACACGAGCACTACAGTTGCTGTCCGAAGGGCCCAGGTGACACAACCTCAAAGCAGGGGACAATTTGTGGCCCACAGGGTGAACTCGGAATGAAAAGAGAAAAGAAATCCAAAAGAGCTGGCAAATAAATCCACGCCCCTCACCCTCTTCTATGGCTCGCTCCTAGGCTCGGTGGTTTGGCACGTCCTGCCAGAGATGCCTCGTGCGCCGAGCACCCAGGGCTGCTTTATCAACAGGATGTGAGCACCTTGTTAACGAGAGGGCACTTTATTCTTTCCCGGCCTGACTTTCCCATTTCTCTCATTTTTGCAACCCTGCCCTTGCATCTCCCAAAAAAAGCATCTGTAAGCAAGCTTTGCCTCATGCTTTGTCTTAAGGAATCTGCTCACACTGGACCACTGAACTCAGAATAACACTCTGGACCCACTCATTTGGCTGGCTTGTTCCTGGGTTGGCCTGGCCAGGTTTTTAATCACCTCTCCTCACACCCTCTAAAGCCACATAATGCCATTCCCTGTTTTCTGGGAAGAGAACAGGTCCAGATCCGTGAATCCCTGCAAAACATTTCATCAGAGAGAGACAGCCACCTCAGCACTATTAACAGGAGGGGGGAAAACAGCTGAAAACAATTTAAGCTTCCAAAAACTGCAGAGTGGTTTTCTTAAAGAATACATTTTTACAATAAATTCTAGGTCTAGTTTAAAAACAATGCCACAGATATAACTCCCTTTTTATTAAAAAAAAAAAAAAAAAAAAAAAAT